>NC_086164.1:11298471-11640971 GCF_035149785.1 Candoia aspera
ATTCCAGAAGGGAAGGGCTGGAAAGTTTTGCGGGTCACGCACCCTTGTGGAGGGAAGGCCTTTGAGTGCCCTTTTCCTCCACTGACTCTTGTCAATCAAGGTTGCGGATCGCAAGCTGGCATGCAGGATGGATCGCAAACCTTCGTCGAATATGCCCGTGTGTCAGATTTCAAATGTGCTGAGTTAGAATGCAGTTAGAATCTAACTCGTTGCAGCAGCGTTTCCCAACCTTGGCAACTTGAAGATGGGCGGACTACAACTCACAGAATTCCCCAGCGAGCCACGCTGGCTGGGGAATTCTGGGAACTGAAGTCCACCCGTCTTCAAGTTGCCAAGGTTGGGAAACGCTGCATTACAGTCACTGTGGATTTTTCACACTAACCCAGTTTGATCCCTCTCATGTTAGCTTTAAAAACTGAGCTATGATTTAGCTTGTGCAGGTGACCCCCCTCCCCCTGCTTTTCTGTTTCTCTACTCAGCCTGAATCAAAATTAATATTCAGTTGATTACAATTTATCATTCTGCCCCAAGTGAGAAATTACCAGATTTGGAACAAGTCACGATTTTCAACCCCTGCTCGAAGTTGGCTTAAAGTCTCAGCCCGTTCCCAATGGAAACCAATTTTTTAGTGTGAGTGAAATAGAATACTATTTGGATACTTAATACTTAATTGGAGACTGCACTGGAGACTTCAGCTTTGTCTGGCTGGTCCTGCGAAGACAGGAAAGTTTGAACCGTGCAAGATTTGTGTTTATTTCTTAATGTTAAACTGAGATAAGATAATCTGAACTGGGCTGTGTATGTGAAGCCAAAGACATGCGGGGGAGGGAGGGAAGGGGGGAACATTGTTAGAATTAAATAGCACTAATGTTGATGTGTCCTGGATTGTTTAAGAATGTCCATACCAGGTAATCCTTGTTTAGTGACTGCCTTGTTTAGCGACCATTCGCAGTTACGGCGGTGATGAAAAAGTAACTTTATGGCCAATTCTCGCATTTACGACCTTCGCAGGTCTGTAAAGCAAAAGAAAGCTAAAGCAAATTTGTGGTGTTTCGCTTAGTGACCACTTTGCTTAACGACTGAGTGCTGGTCCCAATTGTGGTTGCTAAATAAGGACTACCTGTATTATGATCCCTATATTGCAAATACGGAAGTTAAGGAATGGTAGAAGTGAGAGCTGGACTCAGGGCCTCCTTGGTTACTGCATTCTTGCAAGGGCTTACTTGGGTGTAAATTCCACCAGATTCAGCGATTGGGCCACTTAGCCTTAGTCCTTCACTGGTTCCTTATGGCCACTGCTCAGGTAGAAAGGGGGCAGTTTGGAATTTTGGAACAAAAGAATGGGAGTGGCAGCATTTGAACTGGGTGATGCAGAGTAACTGCTGCCAGGAATCACCTGCTTAGGATGAAGAAACCAAGGTGGAAGCATCTGAAGGAGAAGGAGAAAAGGGCTGAGCATAGGCCAGGGTGGAAGAAAGTGATATAACTGTGCGGTTTAACAAGGAAAAATTGGATGCCTTTACAGTGCAGGCAGTGGGGACAGCAGGCATTTGTATAGGCAGGCCCTTGCAACGGGCTTCCCAAATCTTGCAGGTCAGCCTGCGCGGAAAGGGCCCTGGCTTGTGCAAACCTGCATTTTCTTGCCGTGCTCCCTTGGGGTGCAGTTATGGGCCTGCCTCTGTATTTCGGCAGAGCTGCCCTGTAGCTTTGGACTGCAAAGCCTGCTATAAGCCGGAATAACAGCAATTGGTATCTGTGACCTGGCTTGGACTAGGTCACACCTGATTCTCCAGATCAGCCTTCCCTCCAGCACAAATAGCAGCCGCTGTGCTGGTTGAGGGCATTGAAGTCTAACTTCCGCAGTATCGGGGGTGTCTGTTTGGGAAGGGCCGGCCCTGGGTGTATTAAGGCTGCCTGTTAAAATGGGCTGATATACTGCACTGAGGGGCTTCCCCCTGTGGTTCCGGATGGAGGGGAGAATGCCTCCCCAGCAAGTGTCTGCGTTTGGGTGTGATGCACATTTGAGCAGGGTGAATCGGGGCACAGGCATCTGCAGGGGTCAAGGAAGGGTGAATGATGCCCCACCTCTCATGTCATTGCACAGAGGACACAAATTATGTAATTGGCATGATGCGATGTGTGTGCCGTCACTATGGCTTGCACCAGACGGGTTGGGAGGGGAGGGAGGAAATTTGATGGGCTGCATTGGCTGTGAATTTGTCAGCGCACTCTAGGGCATCAGCTTGCTCAGGGACGCCAAACTGGAGCCCCGGCTTGCCTTCAACCATAGGAGGACGCACAGGCTGTCGGCTTGACTTCTGGTCACAGTTCCAGCCATGTTTGGAAAAACAATGAAGAATCTGTAGTTCTTTAAAGACAGGAAAGATGCTGGATTGCATTTCTCAACCTTATCTAATTTAGGATGTGTGGACTTCAACTCCCAGAATTCCCCAGCCAGTCATGCCAGCTGCGGAATTCTGGGACTTGAAGTCCACACATCTTAAAGTTGCCATGGTTGAGAAACACTGTGCTAGGTGGTGGAGTCTAATCCACATGAAGGCTTAATGCCTTTAGACACTGGTTAGTCTTTAAGGCGTTGCAACCCTTGTTATTTTAAGCTGCTTTTGTCAAGGGAGCTTACAAGAATTAAAAGTTTGGATTGTTAAAGTGTGCATAATTGGAATTGCACATTCTAATATGGCTTAGTATGGAACAAGAGGATGAGCAGATTGAAGTCGATCAGATTGGAGTCACACATCACATTAATATGGTTTATTGGGCTTTCAGAAAACCTGTTGGGCGAACTCAGGTAATGGCTTATTCAGTCAACCACAGCTAAGCCATTTGCTTAGTGTGATCCCAGTCTTTGTATATGAGGCGACATGCTTGCTTTCATGCTTCCTTATTATGTTGAAAGATGATTGCCAGTTCTCAGTAATAAGCCCTTAAAATCAAGAAATGGTCTTCCCCATCCTATTGTCAGTCTTTTGAACCATAGACTTCAATCCTAGTATGAAGCTTGTGTTATGATGGCCATCAACACATGTAGGATGTTTCAGAGAAGCTTGCAATCTCAACCCAGAGGAAAGACAGCAGGGGAATCTTTTCTACAGGAACAGGTTTGCATAAATTAAAGAGTTGTGTTTTGCAGTTCATTGCAAGAGTGAGATTTGGGACTAAACAATGTGCAAGGCTACCTTGCGTTTTGTGGATAGGTCTTTGCTTCGCTTCAAATAGCAGCTCTGGGTGAGGGGAATTAATCCCAGTTAGGTTGAGGGAAAGGAGATGGAAACTTTTCCCCAACTTCTGCATTACATCCAGAGAAAATCCACTCTCCAGGTTAGTGTCTCCTTGGAGCGGTGTTTCTCAACCGTGGCAACTTGAAGATGTGTGGACTTCAACTCACAGAATTCCCCGGCCAGCATGGGTTTCATGGCTGGCTGGGGAATTCTGGGAGTTGAAGTCCACACATCTTCAAGTTGCCAAGGTTGAGAAACACTGCCTTGGGGGGAAGATTCTCTTGGCAGCTGAAGTTAAGAGTCCTGCAGAAAGCATTAGCTGCTACAGCAACCGGCTTGTGGCAGAGCAGTCACTAAAACAGCTGGATTTCAATTTTTAAAAGAGAGATTGGATCATTTGTGTGAAGAGGAGCAGGTGCTCAGTGGAAGATGAGTGCTTGGTATGCAGAAAGTTCCAGGGTCAGTCTTTGACATCGCCAGCCAAGGCTGGAAAAGTCTTGCCTAGAGTCTAACAGTGTGGCCAAGGTATGTGTGTGAATATCCTATGTATCTTTCATCCCTCTGGAAGCATTTCCTCAGCAAAAGGTGGCCAAGGAGCCTGTGTGAATGTCCTGTGTTTGACTACCCAGTCCCTCCCTCCCTCCCTCCCTCCCTCCAGTGGTCTGCAGCCTTCCTGGCTTCCCATGGAAGACCTCCTCCTGTAGGGCTTTTCGGTGGTACTGTGCCCTGCCTAAAAGGGATTCCCGCCCTCAAGAACCGTTGGAGAATTTCTCTCTCCCTGAGAGAATTTGGAGAACCTGTTCCTGCTGGATGAAGAATCAGTGTCTGGTTTTAGTAAGGAGGCTTAAAAGGGCAAGGTCTGCCTTCAGAGAATTTAAAGAAGGAAGGGTGAGCAACCTCCCACCCCCAAAGAAATTGGAAGTTCGACTCTAGAAAGTAAACCTCTGTTCTGTAGAAATTGAGCACCGTTTCCCTGCACTGAACAGAAGATTACATAGCTCATTGACAAAGTATTCTTCAAAGGCAGGCAGGACTGTATCACTGTAGTTACGTCCCTCTCACCTCCTTTATCATTGATTCAGTTGAGATTGTTCCTGCCAGTCCTGATTTAAAGAAAGAGCCTCTGATGGTGCTGTCAGCAACATGTTGAATGTGGCTGTGTGTCAGGCAGATGTTTGCCGCTACACAGGTCTTGCCGACAGGCCTCTGTTACAGGAATTTGATTCTCTTCCTCCTCTCCCTCCACCATCAATAACAGCCTGGACAAAGCGCTTTTCATGCCAGTAACAAACCCCATCCTGTCAAGGCAGCAAGGCCTGAGAAGCAGAGCCAAGACAAGTACCATCTCCACCACAGAACAGCCACAGACCTCCCCAGCCAGGATAGCCATTGCTGAGAAATCTGGGCGTTTGGGTCCATGCATCAGTAAGATGCCCAGGTTGGGGAAATGGCTCCCCTAGAATTAAAGGGACACCCTCCTGGCTGGGAATTTGGGGAGTTGAACTCCAGCAGGTCTGGAGCTCCAGGCTGGAGAAGGCTGTTCCTTTGGAGCTGGGGCAATCTGGTGTATTTTCCCTGACTTGCCCGGCCTCGCTTCCCCTCCTGTTTATCTGTATTTTCCTCAGCGGTGATTGTAAAGACCTTGACCTCTGGAAAAGGCCGGGTATATTTATGAAGCTGGATCAACAGATAGCAGCGCTGGCATTTCATGTGCATTTTACATAGCTGGCACATCACGGACAAGCCAAGGGAAATCCAGTGCTCGGAGGGCTGAAGCTGAAAAATATTGTCTGATGGGGAGTAAAAGACTTCCAGGAAATACTTTGTCGCTGAATTGGTCCGGTTGGGGGCAATTCAGGAAACAAACCAGGAGGCTTGGGCCTCCTGCCACGGCTGCTGGAAGGTTTCTCTCAAACAGCCCGAAGCAGCTGGGTTTGGGTTCAGGATGTAGCAAATCCCACTGGTTTGGGTGTGAGAACTATGTGTGAAAGTGAGGGGAAAAGATGGCAGGTGGAATATTTGCAAGATTTCCTGTGGAATCTCTTAGATCTGGAGTTGGTGACTAGGTTCACCCATAGAACTAACCCCGAATCATGGTATGCAAATCACAGCGGACATCTCGCCAAAGGTAAAGGAAACACATTGCAACTTACTGCTGTTTTAATGGTTAATGTGATTAACCACATTAAAGGACTGGGGAATCTCACCTAGTTTGAATGCCCAGTCAATGGATGACTTTGGACCACTGCAGTATCTCAGGCTAATCTGCCTCATAGGGTTGGCAGAGAATAAAACAGACAAAGTAGGGTGGTGGGGTGAGAATTACACACAATGCCCCAAACTTTTCGGAGTAAGGATACTACAGTATGTAGATGCAAGATTATGTAAGAGATGTCAGATGTAGATGTAGATGATGACTGCAGTAGTTGAGATCCTGTGGGGACAGCCACTTCTGTATTTGAGGAAAGAAGCTATTAGAACGTTCTCTGGTGCAAAGAAAGTTTCCCTGGACTTCCACTCTTACATTTATGATTGGGATAGCTGAAGGAGGCCTGTCCTGCTCCCCTCCCCCAGTAGATTTGATGAACTGGAAATTATAATTTTCATTCAGCAGAGCTTCATTTCATTCCCATCTCATGGCGGGGACCAGTGTAGGACAGGTAATGACAAACCCAGGCTTCTAAATTAGGTGGAGCGTGTTTCTGGCTTTCCTTGAAATACGGCCTCCGATCTTCATGTTTGCAATAGAAGTCTATGGTTTTGCGGGTTATTGGGTGCGATCCCCATTAAACCTACCCATCCCTGTTTTTAGGAAACCAACTCTTCTATCTTGACCAGAGGTTCTGGGGCTTGCTGGCAGACGAGGGCCAGCTTCTTAATGGTGTTGCATTAGGAGCCAAAGGTGTTGCACGTTGGCAGTGCTTGGCTTGTTTTTTGCCCAGTGTAAGGGTAAAAGGAGGGGCTTCACACCCAGGTTGCTGCTCAATTGCAGTTCAGGCCTGGCAGAAGCTCTCAAGAATCTCAAGCGGAGGCCTGTTGCCTGGATTCCCAAAACAGGAAAAGCACAACTCGCACTGTGCATCAGGCATGCACGTTTATTGCCAATGTCTGGTCCCATAGCAAGAGACAGGGATTTCCTGTTCAGGGGAAGACTGTAGCTGCAGTAGGCTTGGTCTTAAAACTACACGTGGAGCAACAAAGTTTGAGGTTGAAGGGAGAGGAAGTATGATGTATGGTGAATAAGGGAGGGTCTTGGTTCAACCCGTGAGATCAGGAGCCATCTGGGAGCTTTCAGAAATACCTTCTCTTTGATGCAGAGAGGGAAGGAGATGGTGTGAAGGAATTCTTCCTCCCCCAAATCACAGGTTTTTCCAGGGACCAGAGTTTCTGACTCCCCCTCCAACGGCTTTTCGCTCCATCCTCAATCACTTCTATCCTTCCCACTCCAGAAAAAAGATCAGTGGCCCCCGGAGCAACAAAATGCAACGAGGAACCAATTTTGGTGACCTCCAGGTCCAAAGACTCTTTTCCGATCAGTGAGTGAGTTTCTTTTGAAAGGCCTTGTCAGGCTCTAAAATTAGCTGGCTGATAGAAAGATTGAGCCCCAGGGATTCAAAGGGAGCTTGCGTGCATCCTTTGTGAAATCCAAATGCCGGGGACTCTCCTTGGCTTAAAGACAGCAACTTTGTCATTCCTAAGGCTGCGAAGGAGGGTTGGAGTGAAATCCCTAAATCGGAAATATTGGGTGAAGGGGGAGACAAACCTTAGCACTTTCTGTAGCTCTTCCCACCCTGCAAACCCCATGACAGAAGTAGATTTATGCATATTTGTATCAGTGTAGCTCAAAGACCACACAATCACTTTCTTTTCCTTCTAAAAAGTGCCAGCTGTGCATACCAGGCTTGTTACTTAGCGCTTGGCTTACAATTTTGAGTGCTAACTACCCCATTGGCTATCAAAATGCTGGGCTGATTGGATAGAGTACTATTGTAAGCCGGCTGAGTGACCTTGGGCCAGTCCCTCTCTCTCAGCCCAAGAGCCAATCAGGCGTGGTAGGAGAGTTCCAGTCCCGCCTTAGGCATGAAAGCCGGCTGGGTGACCTTGGGTCAGTCCCTCTCTCTCAGCCCAACCCACCTCGCAGGGTGGTGGTTGTGGGGAAAATAGAAGGAGGAAGGAGTCTTAGGGATGTTTGCCACCTTGACTTATTTATATAAAAAAATAATAAAGGTGGGATAGAAAATAAATAATAAAAAAAATTCTGTTCAGAGTCCTTTGGGGTGGGTGGGCCGTTTCACACGGGCAAGGAATCTGTAGTCAGCCGTCAGCAACTGACAGAAACTTGCATTGGCAAATACTCTCGCACCAGACAATGCAGAGTTAAAGATTAAAGATACACCAGAAGAACATTAAGCCTAGTTTTGGACTGAAGGCAATGTCTTCCCGGGGTTAGCTTGTTTTCTGAGGCTTTGGTTGTGCTCTGGTATGTTGTATTTTTTAAAAAAAATCAGAGTAACAGTGTCCTAGCACCCTCAAAGACCTGTCTTTCCCTTTAGCCTCACAAGTTATCAGTCTGTATTGGCACTTTTTGGGGACTGAAAATGGCATGACTAGATGAAGCTGGCATATGCAGGCACCTTTACTTTTTAAAAAATTATTATTGCTAAGGTCAAACAGATGTTTGAAGCTCGGCATCAACAAGGGCTACAATTAGTGCTTGGGCATCAAGCGACCTTGTGAGACCTTTATATCAAAGTAAAATGCAACCTCTGCTGTGTACGATGGTGCTTCCAATACACGGTCTCCTCTGTCAACTGTTTGTAATTACTGAAAAAAATGTACACAAATTTGGGACAGCCTCTTCCATAAAATAACTGAGAATCTGTTTACCAGACAATGACGGGTATGCTTGCATATGGAATAAAAGCTCACTGCATACGTGGATGAGTAGGGTTCTAGAGTCTTTTGTTCTAGAAACACAATGGTTGGCCCACTCTTGAGTGAAACCTGGAATTCCAGCATTTGGGGGAGACAATCTTGATGGGTTCCAAGGCAAGAAAACCATGATCCCCTCTTTCCTTTTTTTCCTGCAGGCCCACTCTCTGAAGCAACTGATGGGAAGGAACCCATGGAAGGACACACCTTGAATCTGGTGCACCCCAAAGAGATCCGGAGCATTGGGGGGCACCGGCACAATGGTTGGCGGAAGTATCGGCGTCCTCGCCCACGTCTTTCGCATAAAGGGCCCATGCCTTTCTAGCACAGGTAGAGAAGGCAGACACTCTTGATGGGTGATGGAAGAGCAGGGTGGGCATTTGGGACTTAATACCTGGATAGGAGATCACCGAGGAATCCCGGGGTTGTAGGCTAAAGTAGAAAGTTGAAGAAACATCCCAGAAGGTGCCATTAATAAACCAATTCCATATGACTGCAAGAAGTCCCACATGGAAGTATCCATAAAGTCACCCAGATTTGAACATGCCTCAAAGGAAACTTTACAGTGCCAACAACAACAAGGCAGTTTACTCATCTTGGATTGGCTCCGATGGTGCAATATTTTATAATGGCCTTCCTGCTACAAAAGAAAATCAAACGAAGCGTGCCCTCCCTTTGGGGGCTCCATCTGTAAGATCTCTTGAAGTCATTTGCTGGGTGACAAGGCAGTCCTGAATGAGGACTGCTTGATGATTTGGCCTAACGACTTGGATTCCAAAGAGATCATTCATGGTCATTATTTCTCTACTGACACATCCATGGGGAAAATAAGTGTCACTACAATTTATGAAGTTGTCTTCTCTAAACAACCAATACGTGCCAAAGTGTTGTGATGGGGAGGAAATTGTGCCCAGATGCATCAAGGAAGGCTTTGGATCTTAACTTGCTCTTTCTTTGATCTTTACAGGATCAATGACTGCCTGGGAAAGACCTGCCCTGTTGTGTCCTCTCTGCTTGATCAACTCTGCTTGTAAAGGGCTTCCATCCATGGCAGAGCTTGATCCAGAGCTGTCTGATCTGGGAAGCCCTGAGTGGGGGGGAGTGTGTGAGTCCAGCATTTCCGCCTTTTATTGTCTCGTGGAACCTCCTGCTCAGGCTGGTGACACTTCTCTGTCTCTCTCTCCCGGCCATGAAAGCTCGAAGGATGCAAGGACGACTCAGAATGTGGGGAGGGTAGAGAGGAAGGAAGGGGTAGCATTGGATCTCTGCCTTGCTGGCACAGAAGTTAGATTGAGGGCATGGCATATTGGAGGACACCTGTGTGTCCCCCTAGCTGGTTGCAAGGCCTTCCTCCACCAGTGCTGCCCTGGAGTCCAAGGCCCTTTGGCTGGTGAGAAGCACTTTGTCAGATCAGCATCCCCTCTCAGGTGCCCGCTGTGTCCCCTTTCGCATTCCTCCCATCACAGCATTCCCGAGAGCAGAGTTTCCTCGATTGCACAAAATGCGGCATTAAACAGCTACAGCTTTTCTCCCTTAGATGCTGAAGTTGAGCTGCTCAATTTCTGCCCGCCCTGCAGCACTTAGATACAGGAGGCCTGCCAGCAGGGGGTGGGAAAGGGGCAGACCTAGTTGGGGCACTCATCCTGCGCCTGCCTTCTGCTGGACTTCTTCCAAGTCTCAAGCCGAGTCTTTCACGGTGCAAAATGGACTTCCTGCCCATGGCCCCTTTCCAATCACACACTGCTTTCAAAAAACTGTCCTGCACAAGACCATCCACGTGCCTTTCCCCCCACCAAGTTCTGACCAACTGAGATGGGCCCATTACCTACGGTCTTCTCCACCCTTCAGTGAGCCAGGATGCAGCTTCCTGCCTGACTTCCCCCCCTTTCTATGGTAGCAGCTGCAGCGAACAGATGAAGTTACATTGCTCGCAGTCCGAAGGAAAGCCCAGCTAAAGTCAGAGGGGAGGAGTTAGGTTCAGATCAGGTGCTGCGGTCAGTGGCCTTCTGCAAACGGCTCTTTCCTCCTCTCTTGCCAAGATGGGTTAATAATGCGGGCCTACCTTACCAGGAGGTTAAGATGATTGAAACAGATGTGGAAGCTCTTTCAGTGCATGAAATGTGCTCTCTAAGTGGTATTAGTGTTGCAACTGCATTTTGGCTTGGAGGAACCTTCTTCCTGACATCTGCTTGGGGCTTCAGCACTTGCAAGGCATCCCTGGGTTGTAAGAGAGGTTGCCTGTGGTCTTCCTGTTTTGCACTTGTGTGTGTGGGGGGGGGGGGAGTGTTGGGTTATGGGGAGGTGCTGTGGCAGCTTTGTAAAGAACACTAATTTATACCAGCCAGGGACATCTAATTGTTTAAACCTTTGTTGGTACTGGGTTACCAGTGTGTGTATCTGTAAAGTTTCGTTCTATGTAAATATAGCTTTATAATAAAGAGATACAAAAACAATAAAATCTTATTTTTTTGTCTGGAGCTGTAGGCCGTATTTATTTCCTTCCTCTTTCTTCTCCCTTCATCAGGGAGGCCAAGGATGCACTGGGCCAATCCCCAGCTGCAAGGCCTCGCTTCACGTTAGAAGCCCTAATAGCTGGTTCACACACTGCCTTCAGCTAAACATGGTTGATTTGTGATGCCTGTGTGGCACAAACCCACTACTGTGGTGTGTAACCTTTGGCCAACCATGTTGCAATAGCCCATGAATTGTGTCACAGTCAACAAATAATGGTTGAGTAAACCGCAACTTAGTGTAACGAGAGTCCGGTCTGCAGGTGCCTAGGTTAGCAATAGCTCTGTAGAATTTCAGGTAAAATATCCCTTTGCCAAGTCATCCGCAATCTTCTAAGTTACGCATGCAAGTTTACTGTTTTGTCCCCAACGGTGTTCCTCTTCCTTCTTCAAAGAAGTCCAGAGTGCTGATCTCATTCACCACCATCTCAGGCTGTACAGCTTAGCTAGGCTTCAAATACATACTCCTCTCATCTACTGAGAATCGCTAACCATAACTTTGTTGTTGTTTATTCGTTTAGTCGCTTCCGACTCTTCGTGACTTCATGGACCCTAACTTACCTTACTTCAACATACTTGGAGTTGTATTATTGTGGCATTCCTTGTAGCAACAGGCCAAGAGCTTAAGAAATAAAATCCAGATTTGGTAGCTTGAAAAGCTGAAAGAACAGTTGGAGCAGAATTATGCACACTAGTTATGTGGCTCCATCACGCTTGATGCTGGGTACATGAATTGCCTTAATATATCCCTTTTTACTGCAGTGTTACTGAAACTTCAAACTTCTTACAATTCAAGTGCTGTAATTTTTTTCCTCTTAGAAACTGGAAATATTTTGTTCTGGGTTTAATCCCATTAAGCAGCTGTTTTAAAACACAACAGGGAAAGGGTGGGGGAAAAGTCATTTGCAAAAAAAAAAATCCTAACTCAACATTTGCCTGACCTAAATTCAGACATGGACAAGTGTACAAAATGTGCATCTGCCTCAAAATGATTGGGGTTTAAATGTGTTAGTTTTCAGAGACGAGCACAAGGGATGAGTTTAATCTCTATTTGACTACTACATTGGTTCTCTTTAAGCTGATTCAACATTTCCAAACAAAAACCTGAATACTGAAATTTAGACAATATCCTCCCATTTGACCTCCTTCATTATCCTCAAGCAACTTAAAGAATTCCATCCCTGCTCACTGGGGTGAAATATATGCACATTTATTTCATCTGATGGAGATGCAGCTCAGAAAAGCTTGTGCCGTTCCATAAAATGTGTTAGTCAGAAAAGGTGCTTCCAGATTCCATCTGATTTTCTATGTTTATTACAGTCTTAGGGTTCAGCCAGGACAGAGAGAGGGTAGATTTTGACAGAGGAGCAGAAGCTTTGTGATTCGTGGAGTTAATGGTCCACAGTTTGGAAAATAGAGGGAGCAGCTGCTGCAAAGCAGGCTGGTGTGTATATATGCCTGTTGTTTGGGGAATTCCATCTGAAAATAGGAAGTCAGTTTCTTTCTTCAAATGCCCAGAGCTCCATCTTGTGGCAAGTAGTGATTAAGTTTTATTCAAGAGCTTGTACAACATTTTGTCCAATTTGGGGATTAAGATAAACCAGAGTTTTCCAAATGAAGCCTTTGGGAGAGAGGTCTGGGTTCACATTCTGTGATGAATTCAGCCAATTATAGTGTAGCCCATCATGGTGAAACCATGGCTTAGCACCATGAAATCACCAGGTCATTGTGGATTCAACCTGCTTGAGGTACGAGACTTTACAAAGGGCTTGTGTATCACCTTCCACTTCAACATTTCCCCAGCCTCATCACTTTTTCTTTCTCAAAATGAAACAGCTCAGAAAAAAGATGGAGCAGCTGCTAAGAAGGTCCACTCTGGCAATGCCTAGAGGGTTTGACCATTTTACAGTTGGTTTAAAAACTTGCTGAAGCCCCTTGACTGATTGCCTTGGAGGCCCAGAACCTCCCCTGTTCCTTTTTCTGAAATTAAAATAAAAAAATAACTGAAGTCCCTACTCTGCTTGACAAATGCCCCAATTTAGCAAGCTAGGAAATAAAAAGAGTACATGGTACATCAAGAGGATGGTGTTTCTAGACCAGAGATACCCAGTGATGAGGACAGCTTGCAAGAGGCAGTCATGGCAACAGCAGGGACTCCATGTTGCTTCTCTCCAATTTCCCGCAAGCTGCTCACCCAAAACTCTCTGGTGGGGCTGTTCACCCTCATCTAGAATCCAGTATTCTGATGGGTTTGCAAACAGGAGAAGCCCAGATGGCTGGCAGCAGAGATGAGAAGACCAGCTTTGCCTCCTTGGCAAAGTGAGGAAGAAGAACAGCCTCCAGGTCTTCTGAACATTCATGCAGAGCACATTAGGGAGTAAACTGCTAATTCCTGCACAGAATCATAGCATTGGTTGGAGTCTTTGAATCCAATTCTAGCCAGGAATCCAAATCACAGCTTATATCTAGCCTCGGTTTTCTCAACCTCATCCAAGGTTAACTGGGTTCATGCAGCTAGCCAGCCCCTGCGAGATAAGGTTACATTCAAGAAGAATGAGTACGCAAGGCCCCTGGCAGGCTATGTTCTCACAACGCTGAACCACAAACTGCCAGCCGTAATTTAGCTTATCACATTGTGCAAAGCCAACACATGTGGTCAGTTTATGATTCAGTGTCCGAGGCCAACTCAGAAAATTGGGAAAGCACAACTCAGTGACCAGTAAGTGCATCATGCAACCGGTGTCCAGTGGCTCAGAGGTGATTTTAACCCAGTCTGATCCAACTTCTTACACTTTTACTCAGCCTTCTTCCCCTGCTAGCTGGGGGCTAACTGCAGTCCATAATATCAAATGGACACCACTTGGGAAGGCAGATTTATCCCCTAGGCCAGTGTTTCTCAAGCTCAGCAACTTTAAGATGTGTGGACTTCAACTCCCAGAATTCACCAGACAGCAAGGAATTCTGGGAGTTGAAGTCCACACATCTTAAAGTTGCTGAGCTTGAGAAACACTGCTCTAGGCTGTCAGATAAGATACTAAGACCACATTCTGGACCAGCAAACTTTCTGAGCATTCTTCAAAAGGCAACATGTTGCAAACGAGGCAAGCTGAACATCGTCAGATTATGGAGAACTCTGGTCAGGCTCCTCCACTCCTATTATCATCTTTGCATACCTGGCTGTAGTTGGCAAACCTTAGAATTCTAGAAAGAAGGAAAAAAGCTAGATCCTAGAAGCCTAAAATCTGCCCAGCTGTTTCCTGCTGTGCCTTGCAGGGCACCTACCTGGTACCACTGAGCTTATCAGTTTTGGGAAAATTGGGATGAGAAAGTGGGCGAGGATGAGGCAGCGGACACTGCAGGGTGCTCCTTAGAACATTGCAAGCCAGAGGAAGCATATTTTTCCTTGTGACTTTGAATGCAGAAAGCCGAAGAGGCTGAAAAGCAACTCCTGCAGATACTGGGCTGTGCCCGCCATCCGGCCATGCATCCGCAAACAGAAAGCTGTCCTACGGAAGTGCTGTGTGTTAAGTGTTTTTGTTTGACCCACCCACTAGGGAATACTTCATCGTGGAGCAGCAGCAGCAGGACAGCAAAGCTCAGCAAGGGAGCTGTCCCCCGCCTTCTCCTGAGAGCCCAGGAGAGGAGGAGATGTCCTGCTGGTGGAACTGCAGTAACTCCCAGCAGTTCTGCAAAGGAACACGGTCTTTACTTTCAGACTGACAAGCCGCTCTGAAAAAGGACATATGTTGGAACTGGGTGCACATCTACCGGCAAATCAGGAATCTTAGAGATCAGTTTCAGCCTCTGAAATTCCTAGATTTCTGTGATGCAGAAAAGACTCGGGAGGTTACAGCTTCCTGAGAGGAGCCTTGATTAAAAGTTTTTTTGGGGGGGGGAGGGAGAGAACTGGGAGAAATAATATTGATTTGCACCTGTCATTCCTTCCCATAACTTCCAGGCCTCGTTTCACAGGCTCATGGGTTGACCCTCTTCCTCCCTTTGGCCTCACCTTGTCCTTACACAAGAAATCCTCCTTAATCTGAAGACCTTCAAGCATCGCAACAAACATTTCACATGGACCGATGCCTGGTGAAGCAGAAAAAACCCCAAACTTTGGGTATTCAAATGCCGGCTTCTATCTGGAGGAAGCCAACGTGCCCAGCAACGTGGAACCTATCAGCGTAGCCAGATTAATTTTGCTGCAGTCAGCAGCCCTCCATACAATCGCTTGGGTCAAGAAACATCAACACTATCCATACTCCGAGGCTATCAAAGCACTAAAAAATGTGGAGGCTTTGGTCACAGAAAGGTAACAGACCTTGGCAGCAGCAGGCAAGGCCATGGGAGAATAGGCAAGGTCCACATAAGAAAGGAGACTGATCTATCTCAAATGGTTTTAAAAATGGCAGGAAAGAAAAGTGAAAATGACAAAAGTAGCACCGTTTGAAGTGGGCCTGGCGAGGTCCCAAAACATTAGAGCAGACTCCATGGAAAGAGCAGACAGGGAATTACATAGGATAATCCCACATAATACTAAAGGCTTTCTTTCTTGTTTCTCATTTCCTACCAACTGTTACTACATTACAACTCCCTCGCTGATTCCTGGGAGAAGCAGCTGCCTATGCACAGGTGCCCACCCATGTGGCAGAAAGATGCTGAAGCACATCTGGTTTCGGATCTGAAACCCCACACCTCCCTGGCGGTGGGTTAGAGGCCAGGCGGAACAGCTCTCCAGAGCATCAAATGTCCACCTACGGTGCCCCCGATGGCTCCGAGTCCTGGAAGCTCTTCCATGGTGCTATCCTAGCCAGAACTGAAGAGTCCCACATCTTACATCCGAATCATGGAAGGCTCCTTCAGGGCTCTGTTGGCTGTGCAAAGGAAATGGCACCATGTTTCTGGGAAGCCCTGAAAACAGTGCCAAGATTCCTTCAGCTATAGTGCTAAGAAAAGCGTTTAGAATTCAAGAAAGTCAAGACTGTCAATGTACCTGCAGGCAGAAAGAAAGGAGGCCCTGATCCCTTTTCAAAGGCTCCTACGGTGGGTCTCTGTGAAATCAACATAGCCCCCCGTTCCACCTTCAGTTCCTGCTGTAAAAAGTGGATTCAGCAGCCAGCCCCAATCTCAGAGCCGCATTTGCAAATCATGCTATGTTATGGATTGCTGAAACACAGCTCACGGAGTAAACAAAACTGGGTGGGTTCCCACAGCATTACAAAGTGCAAGATTGGCCTTGCAGAAGTAACAGCATGGCTTTGTGCAATGTGTGAACTCAGCCAAAGATTCCCCTTTCCCAAGATTCGCAAGGTTTCCAAAAATGTCCATTCCAACATTGCTAAGGATTCCCGACAGACCTCTGGAGGAGCGATCAGCAGCTCCGCCCCTCGCCACCAACACCAGGACACCCTTTGCACAATGCAGATTTATTTTGAAACAGGTTTCCCAATAAATTACACAGTTAAAAAAAAAGAGAAAGAGTGAATATGCACAAAGTACAGGAACCCAGAACAGACAACTGGAAAGACAAAGTTGCAGAACTGCAAGGCAGGGGGACCCACAAGGGGAACCAGTTCTGCCCACGGGCCTAGTCTGAAAGCAGGGATCTGCTGTTCCAATCTTTCCCTCTCCCTCCCCTCCCACCTCTGCTTTGGCAGCGCACGGTGCTTTGTGAAGGACAAGTGGTCAGTGGGGGCGACTACTGAGCTGTGAGCAAGGCCCACTGATGCGCACAGATGACTGAACTGTACGAAGCAGGCTAAGGAATAAGCGGGCTGCAGTGGGTGCCTTGCCCCGTGCCCAACAAAGAAAGGATCTTTGTGCCAGACCTGGGCCTCGTCGCTACCTAGAGGATAATACTGGTGGAGCAGAAGGCGAGGAAGTACAGTACTAGACGGGAGTGGACGGAACTGTTACCACGTGCCTGCCAAGATCAGCAAACAGGCTGCCTGCTAAATCACCAGTGACCCACTGCCATTCTGTAGCCAGCAACTGGCACAGATGAAACTTAGGAGCGGGGAGTCACACGCAGTGTGGGACAGTGTCTTCTCTCTGTGATGACTGCCCTGGAGCCCAGGATCCTGGGCCCTGCCTCTCTCTCCTCCCTGGCCACCTGGTTGGCTCGGAGCATGCATGCCGGCACCTCAGTAGTCATCCGCTCCCAGCAGGAAGCCCAGGATGAAGCCATTGGCTCGCTGGCGATCCTGCAAGGTCTGCTTGGACACGAGGTTGGGCGGAGGCCGCAGCAGGAGGCTGGCAAAGAGGGTGGCTGGGAGGAAGCAAAGGTTCTGGGTGAGAAACCCTGGGATGAAAACTTGGAGGGGGGCAGGCGCCAGTCCACCCGGCTGGTTCTCACCTAGCATGTTGGCACTGACGTTGTTGCTCTCGGAATATTTCAGAAGTTCCCGCAGGAAGGCCATCACATAGCGGAAGACGTTCCGGTGCGACCGCGGCAACTGGCAGATGACCTGTAAAGCAAGGAGGAGCCAGGATGACGACCGTGGCCATGACAACTTTGCTGGAGAGGCGTTGATGGTGGGATGCGGCTGCAGCAACAAAAAAGGGGCAGAGGCCCCTTTAGGCCACATCTGTAGACACGGAGTTTCCAAACGGCAGGAAGGGGTATGGGATTCTGCACTGGCCAGGCTTCCTCAGCAAGTTTTGGGTTGCTACAGAGGTTGGAGCAGAGAGTCCTGCGGTGCAAAGGTGCCAGGAGGTGAGGTTGGCCTGCTGGCTGTGTTCAGGTGGTCTCTGGGGTGGATTTGGGACCCTGGCTCGGGACTGTGGCTTGCATATTCTTCCTGGCATCAGGAAAAAGGAGGCCCAGCTGGATGGTTTTCTGGCACACCTGGCAAGAATTTTGGCACCTGTGGTGTGCCACCCTCCAGTGAAGAACAATCTCCTGAGGTGTGGCAGTCAGAAACCTGGGCAGCGAGAATGGGGACAGTTTAAGGCAGTGTTTTTCAACCTTGGCAACTTTAACATATGTGGACTTCAACTTTCAGAATTCCCCAGCCAGCCATGCTGGCTGGAGAACTCTGGGAATTGAAGTCCACACATTTTAAAGTTCTCAAGGTTGAGAAACACTGGTTTAAGGGATACTTTTTGTTATTGGTCTGAGTCCTGCAGCTGTCCAGGCAGGGATCTTTTGAACCCACGCCCAAATCTTTGGGAAACAAGATCACTCCAGTGGATCTCTGTTCATCGGTCAGCAGCTGTGACTGCCTGTCGGGCTGCCTGGAGCCTGCCCTGGACCAAGCTGGGGTTTGGGGCCTGGGAGATAGAAACGGAAAAGTGCCAGCTGCTGACTCTGGCAGTTCGCAACTGGTGGAGGGAATGGACTGAGAAGTGAGTCTGCGCAACCCTCTAATGCTGCTGAGTGCCCGACAGCAGGAGCAGCTTTGGGGGTGCTGCAGTCTGAGGTTGGGGGCTGGCTGTGAAGTGCAAGGTTGGGGGGGGATTGGCCTGGGAAGGGGAGGAAAGCTTTGGGGAAAGGCTGAGATGGGGGTAGGGCAGGCAATCACATCAGGGTGCGGGTGGGCAGAGGGAGAGATCACAGGAGTCCGAGGGTCACGAGAAAGATGGTGCTGATCGGCAGGGCTGACCCTCAATACTAGGTCTCTGCTTGCCCCGTCAAGGAAGGAGCGTGACCACCCGGGCATATCCCTGGACTGAAGGGAGCGTGAAAGAGGCAGGGGCATCGCAGCTTGGAATCGCTGGCCATGGCCCACTCGCCTGTGGAAGAGTTGGGCTCCCCGGAGAGATCGATGCAAACATGGGACCGAAACCCGGTTGGTTGCTCGACTGCCGAAAGCGGGAAACGTGGCCAGGATGAACCGCTACGGACGACCGTTTAGGGTCCTACCTGCCGGCACAGCCGACTATCCTGGGAGCAGTCGAGGCAGCGCTGGTACAGTTCGTAGCAGATGATGGGCTCGGGGAGAGCCTCGAGAAAGATGAGCAGGGCTTCGGCCACGGAGTGGTTGCTGCCAGCTGATGGCCCTCCGTCAAGGAAGAGGCTGTACGCTGCCGCCCCCGCTTGCACTTCGCCTCCTCCCAAGCAGGTGCAGAGCCCTCCCTCCCTCCGTCCCCCCCGCAGTTCCTTCCTCCTCCCATTTTACCCGGTGGGTTCAGGCTACAGCCGAACTCCCAGGGCCTTTGAGGTGCCCTGGCTGAGGACACCTGAGGCACCAGATGGAGAAAAGCGGAGCCCCGTCCAACTCTCGCTGCCTGGTCCTCTTGCCCAGTTAAAAGGATACGGATGGACTCTGGAATGCTGGTGTCCAGGCACTCGATGATATCCTGCAGTTCATCTTGCATGCCGGGGGTCTGGAAAAGGTCCTCCTGCCAAAGAGAGGCCCCGTGTGAACACTTGTGTCGGATGCATGAAACACCCTAGGACATCATGCCGGTTTGCTTGCCTTTGGCTTAACGGGCTGGGTAGATCTAACTATTGTGATTTGTAAACCACGTTGCGATGGGCAAAGCTAGCCATGCTCTGAAAGAGCACGCAGGGAGAAGCCCATCACCTGAGGTCAGCGTGAACGCGGGCAGTGGATTCCACATCATTATGCATAAGCATCCCTCGGGAATGTCCAAGTTTCCTGCCTTCGCTATTCCTCCACTCGCTGCTCCCCCCATCCCGCAGGAGGGTGAGTTTGCGCAACCATCTTGCCTCTGACTGAAATGGCGTGGGAGAGCACATTGCAGGAGAAGTAAGAATGGATATACTCATTGTTTTGTTTCCTGGGCTGGTATATAGGAAACGCTTTTCAGGTTGTCGTTTTACGCAAAGGCGTAGTTTGCAAGGCTGGGCTGGGTTTCAGTTTCACTTCCAGAAAGGTGTTTTGGAGTGTGTGGGAATGTGAACTAAGCACCTGCTGGCAACTCATTAGAGCAGAGTTTCTCAACCTTGGCAACTTTAAGACGTGTGGACTTCAACTCCCAGAATTCCCCAGCCAGCACATGTTGAAGTCCACACATCTTATAGTTGCCAAGGTTGAGAAACACTGTATTAGAGTAATCAAATACTGGTCATTGCCTGTGACAAAGGACTGACATCAGGGCAATCACACCTGTTTCCAGGATTATACAGCTGCAGCAGAAGCCTCCCTGTGGAAGCACATAATCCTGGAAAAAGACACAGCTGCTTTAATAAGCTGCCAACTGGTGTTGGATTCACATTCGGTGCGTTGCAAAGCACCTTTTCAGAACTGAATCTGAAGCATCGAGCAGTCCTAATAGTTTTCAGGAACAGGTCAGTGAACCCAAAAATGAAATAGCCCTTGAGATCCTACCACCCTCTAAAGCAGCTTTTCGTCTTGTATTAAGATCGCCAAACCAATCTTAATTCCAGCCAAATCCACACTTAAAGTCATACTTGGCTCTAAGTGGTGGCTCACTTTTAACCATGTTTTACTGAATTAACCAGAAATGGCAGGTTCACCTTGCAAACTAGCCAAAACAAAACAAAGCACATGATGATGCATAAACACATATGATCTCAAAAGGTTCCTGCAGCTTACCTGATGACAGGCATTCTTGAAGAGGTGGTCTACCAAGAGCCAGATCTCCTTGGGTATGTGCAAAGGTTGCTCATTAGAGTCTTCACTATCCTGGGGCACCATCTTCAGAAGAGACTTCTCCTGGTTGAAAAGTAAATGGACTGGCATCAGAACCTCCAAGGATTTGGAGGTGCTTGTTTTATTTCCACCACTGGAAAGTCCATAAGCTGCCTCTATTGGAGTCCTTGGTCCGCTCTAAGCTTGGTTGTTTGGCTGCAGACATTTCATTACCTGACTAGGTAACGTCATCAGTGAGTGCGAGTGAGTTTGCTGCCTGTTTATACACAGTAGCTTGCCCTGCCAGTGTTGGTGGAGTTGTGGTTTTCTCCTTGGTAGTTCCTTGATTAGGGTATTGTTTTCTGCTTGGTTGTCTGTCTGCTTGTTTGTCTCCTTGGTAGTTCCTTAATCGGGGTATGGTTTTCTGCTTGAAACAATACCCTAAGCAAGAGTTTCCTATCCTAATCAAGGGTACCCTATCAAGCAGAAAACAATTTTGGGCAATTCAGGTGACCTCAATTATGTAGAGGCTTATGGCACCCAGAACATCATAACAACTTTGAATCCCTCAAAAATTAGGGTAGCTTTTGCTGGTTTGGGGAGCTTTTAAGGAGCGAAGTCAAGCCTCTGCTTTGTTTGAAACACCCAGTTCACTCTTTAAAACACACAAAAATGGAGGGGGGGGGAAGAATCTGGGTCCCTAAACGTTATTTCTGTCCGCTCTAGAGATACCACAAGGTCATCTATTATACCCCTTGTGCTTCCAAGTAGAGCATGAACAAGAATGTTGCCCTCCCCTGTGCTAAAACCACTGAATCATAAAGTTGGAAGGGGCATTTTGGGACATAAAGTCTACATGTCTGTTCAATCAAGCATCCTTTGCAGGTGGCCATCAACCCTCTAACTTGCTGGACTTCACAGCTAGCATGACTTTATTCTGAATGACGTTTGATTTGAGAAATAGTTATGGTTAAAAACTGCCAGTTCGTGCGATCTCTCCTCTTCCCTTTCCAGCCCCTAATCGTCCTCACTACACTTCTTGGCATTTGGTTGCAGTTTATCTGGATTCTAATAAAAATCCAGGACTCGACTTGGAAGTCAAGATGGGGTGAGATCAAACCACAGTAGGATTACTACTTCCTGTGATTTGGAAATTATAATTCTGATGTAGTTTAAAAATGACTTTTTTTTTACAGCATCCATATCACACCATATCACATATCCAGCTTGTGCACCAATTATAATTCCAAAGTCTTCTTCACAGACACCACCACCAAGCCATGGATTCCCCATCTTATAAGTATGCCTCTGACTGGTTCACCTTAAGCGAAAAGTTTTGCATTTCTCTCAAGTCAATGTCATTCTGTTATGTTGCAGTCCGTTTCTCCAACCTATCAAGACAATTTTGAATGCTTCCCAGCCCTTTACCTTTTCTAGGCAGCTGTCCTCTCCCTGAGAGCACAATGATGAGGCAAGAGGTGAAAGAAAGAGAAAAAAAGATACAAAATGTGTTACTGGCAGGAGTCCAGAGTAGAAAAAGGAACCACCATGTACAGGGAAGCCAGATGGTGGAAAAATGCACACAATAAAGCAAATGCGTGAAGGGAAGCTTGGGTTAAAGGGCAAATGGAAACAGAAGATCTGCTGATTCAGTGAGGAGGAACCGGCCGATACGAGGGCAGGATTTGGACAGCGCACAGGAAAGCAAGCACACAGCTGCAGAGGCTGATTTGGAGGGTAGAAGTCCCTCAGCTCTGGCAGGGATGAAAGGGCTGAGGCTTTTCAAGCAGGCAGGCAAGGAAGTGAGACGCTCAGTGAGTTCAGCTACCATACAAATCCCAGGAGGCTCCCTCAGCTTCCTACCAGATCAATCAGCTTAGTGACAGGCACTTCGCGGATCGGCTGCCTCATCCGGCACAGGGCTTCCAAGGAGGTCCCAAAGCAGCTGACCAGGTAGTTGCCACTGATGGTGAGGAAGTAATCCTTGCCCCGGTCAAGGTGAAGGACAAGAATCTCTTCAATCTTGTCCTCCCCTGAATTGAGAAGGGTCACCGAGTCCTTGCTGACGTAGACATCTAAGGAGATGTCCACTGTCTCATCTGGAATGAGAGAAGACCGTGGAAGCTTCAAGACCAAACACTTAAGGTGGACTCAGTTCCTTGTCTTCTCACCATGAGGCATGGGAAACTGAGGCAAAATTGTGGGTGTGGGGGGAAAAAGTAGGATTCCAACATATTTCTCAAGACTCACTTGGCTCTAAATAACCTTCACAGGGTTCAGCACGAAGCCATGGTTTACAGTACTGGCTGTCATTGAGCTTGGGGATGAAGGAGAAGTGGCAGGGGACCTGCCCATTGTTTGTGATTTGGAACTTCTCTTTCTGCAGTTGCCGGAACTTTACATTCTCAAAGGAGAACTGTAGGCAAAAAGTGGAGGAAAAAAAAACAAGTGCTTTTCAGCAGGTGGAAAGGGAACCTGCTCCAAAGACCAAAATTGGCTTGTATTTTAAGAAGGATACTTGGGTCACACAACCACTTCAGAAATTTGCCTTCTTCTGAAGAATGTGGGTCTTTTTGGAGCAGGTTCACCTCGGGACAGATTTTCCCAATTTGTCCTGCAGATTCCTAAAGTCACGCTGGTTAGAGGTTTATGGGCGTGGAAATCCAATGCATCTGGAAGACACTCAGAGAGGAAACCCGTTTCTGGGTGAGGAAGAAGAGAGTTTTTCCCCCTTACCTCCCTCCTGCTCAGCTCCACTGATGGAAGGAAGTCATTCTCCATCCTGTCCATCATCCGAACAATATCCTCAAATACCTTTCGGTACCGCCGGTCGTCTACAACTTTCACCTTTGGGAAAACCAGATCACATGTTTGAAGACAGAAAGAGAGAGGACTCCAAAAGGAGCCAGGATACCTTAGCTGACCCAGCCTCGGCCAACGGCCAGAGTTTCCCGAGTGGATCCCACAGCTCTATGAACTAACAGAGACTTACTGGCAACCTGGCCTTCTAGGAAAGGAATGTGGCTGTTGCCAGGAAGGCTCTGCTAGCCCTGAAGACCAACTAGCCTCAGGCAGGGACCGCCCGGCAGTAACTGAGCAACCGAATGGAATTACCCCTATGAGGAAGAGAGAGCTGACGGGCTTGTGGTCACTTGTTTTCAATTCCATGTGGCTGCAGTATTGGAGCTGAGTGATGCTGCCTCCTCTCCAGAGAATCCTGTCGCACCAGGCTGGCACACGACATTTCCCACTGGAAGGAAACAGGACCAAAATCACGGACACTGTGGCAGCACGCAAGATGCCTACCCTCCACATCCCTGGACAAAATAAATTACAATTCGTGGGATCCATCCTTCCACCCATGAGATCTATCCTCTCAGTTTTTTTTTTTTTTTGTACTATAGGTAGTTCTCTTTTAATGACCACAACTGGGCCCGGGATTGTGGTGCTAAGCAAAGCGGTCATTAAGCGAATATGACTGATTTTATGACCTTTTTTGCAGCAGTCATTAAGCAAATCACTGCAGGTGTTAAGCAAACCACATGGTTGTTAAGCGAATCATGCCGTTCCCCACTGATTTTGCTTGCCAGAAGCTGGCCAGGAAAGTAGAAAATGGCGACTGCATGACCACAGGACTCTGTGATGGTCATAAATGAGAACTGGTTGCCAAGCGCACAAATTGTGAACACGTGACCATGGAGACACTGTGATGGTCGTAAGTGTGAGGATCGGTCATAACTCATTTTTTCAGCACCATCGTAAGTCTGAACCATCACTAAACAAATGGCTGTTAAGTGAGGACTATCTGTAAATTGCTAAGTCCTAGGCAGGCTAGTCAATTTGGGTGGGTGAGTTGGTGGGTAGGAGGTGATTTAACTATCAGGCGAGATTCTTACCTGGAGTCCCAGCGATCCGTTTTGGAGTCAAATTTGTATGTAGGGATGAACTTGATATCGCCTTCTGTGAAATCGGCAAAAGCTGCTTTTTGGTTACGCTGAATGTTCAGCTGCAGGCAAAAGGCAACAATCTGTCAGCTGACATCACCCAGACCATCTAGTGTTGAAACTGGATTGGGACATCATAGCAAAATGACTGTCAACCATCCTTACTCAATGTCACAGGAGCAAAAGGCAGGAAGAAAGGTCCCTCTCTTTCTCTCGCACAGGCACACACCTCTTTGGGCAGGAACATTAAAAGCAAAATAGTTTGTGTGTAATAGATGTAGAAACAGCTGCTAGCCGCAAAACTATGAACGGAAGCTTGAATTTCCAAACAGCCAATAGAAGTTGGAGCCCTACTATGCAGGGAAGGCCTGATCATTCAATGACTAATCCAACCTATATCCCTGTGTTTCTCAACCTTGGCAACTTTAAGCTGTGTGGACTTCACATGCTGCCTGGGGAATTCTGGGAGTTGAAGTCCACACAGCTTAAAACTGCCAAGGTTAAGAAACTCTAGCCACAACAACAAACATCAGAATCACTTCCAGACAGCACAATTACCCCTTGTTCACAAGTCACGTTACTAAATCACTGGATGAAGAAGTTCTAAGTCTGTCTCACAGGGGAGGTCCCCGATCCAAGGGGGGGGGGGGAGGAAACATATTTCAACTAATGCCCCCCCCCCCGATTCCTCCCTTCCTTCCCCTCTTACCTGGTCAAACGTGAGCAGTTTCTGAAGCTCGTTTTTACTGATTAGACTTTTCACATCATTGGCGTCAGGGAGGCAAAGCCTGTAGTTCAAATCGCCCAACCAGATGACAACACTGAAGAAAGAGCAGAGAACTTGTTATTCCTGGTAAGCCCAGAGAAGGACAGCTGTGCTACCACCTGGAAAGCAGAAGAGGGTTACAGACAACAGAATAGAACGTTACACTGCTCCTGGTCTGCTTCCAAGGATCTTTACAATTCTTTTGAGGTTTTGGGCCAGAACATCTGAAAAATGTCTGGCCCAAACTCACTGATACCTCCTTCCCTGGATTCATTCTGCTACCTGAATCAGAACATGAGGATCATGATCAGGGAAAACGTCTTTTTAGGGCAACAACCCACTCGGATTTGGAAAAAGACTTTCTGGCAAAACTCCCCTGATGCACATCATGGTATCATTCTGTGCCAAGAAAGACCTTTTCTGAAAAGCTGGGAAGATTGCAAATGGTGATGGTACTATCATAAATACATGCTGGTTGCTAAGCACCTGAACTCTGATCACGTGGCCGCAAGGAAGCTGCGACGGTTGTAAGTGTGAGGACCGATCGCAAGTCACTTCGAGCAGCCACTAGATGAATGGCTGTAAGTTGAAGACTACCTGTATTACTTTCAGTTTTGCTTCAGTCGATGATCAATGTAGCCTGCTGAGCTTCTCTCCACCCCACCCCAGCCATACCAGGCCCTTCAGACGCACTCATGTTTCATGATTGTCAGCTGCGGCAGACTCTGGTCAGGAACCTGGAAGCTCATGCGGGCGCAAATGTCCTTATAGTCTTGATTGCGCTGCTCAAAGTTCTCCACGTGGGCAGCCAGGTGGGAGTTGACGATGCAGAAGCTGGTGTTGTGGAAGACAAACCGCACGGCCACACCGCCCTTGTTGCCCTGCAGAAGGATTTAAGGGAGAAAAGGAGGAAGAGCAGGAAAACCTGTGGTGGGAGGCGAGCAGGAAGCAACCTGGGGAACCCCGGCATCGGGTGCCCCACTCACCATCTTGCCCATGATCCCAGTGCCAACCGTCTCTGCCACCACGTCTCTGATGAAGCCGATCTGCTCCTTCCTGGCAAAGACCAGCAACATCATGCCAACCAGACGCACCAGCTGCACCTGCAAGGTGGGAAACCCCAGGATGGCTGCCCTGCTCTCCGTACCAGCCCTGCCTGGGCTCCATCCAGCCGCTGCCCCAGGAGGAGGGGACGGGCCTTACTTTCTTGTACTTGGCTTTAGGGTGCAAAGCCTTCTCCACGGCTGTCAGCCACTCCTGCTCCTTGTTTGAGTCAAAGTAGAAAAAGGCCTCGGTGCTCAGGTCCAGCTCCTGGAACCTGGAGACAGAGTTTGGCAGCTGCTGAGCGTGGCCTCAATAACTCGGCCGCCGGGCCGCCATCTGCCCTCCTCCGCTTGATGCAGCCACCTCCAAAACTAGTCGGTGCTGTTGCTATCGTTCTTGGAAGAGGAACCTTTACTGCAGCCATTGACCAGTCCAGTACTGTCCATCCCTCCCTCCCTCCCGCCTTTCCTCTGGGGGCTCAAGAAAACGTCCTTAATGCTTACAAGCCTGGCTGCTGCTTCTGCTTCCTTCCCTTTCCTCTCTTCTGGGAGGTTCGTGGACCTGACCCTCCGCCCTCCCCCCAATTTTTCTCCCCAAACAAGAACCCCGTGAGGTAGGTTGGGCTGGGACAGCAACGGGCCCAAACTCAGCCAACGAGCGTCTATGGCGAAGGCCGGCCTTGAACTGGGTCTCCCTGTACAGAGAATAAGGGAGATGGCCTTGACCAAGATATTCCGAAATGGTTACCTAGGCAAAAGGGGACCAAAACATCTTTTAAGTCCTGGGCGGCAAGATAACATTCTGAAGTGACTCAGGGAAACCCTGCCCTAATTCATGGGGGCAAATGAAGGAGGGGAGGGACAGCCGCACCAGACTTGCAAGAATTGACACCAGCCCCACCAGGTAGACCAGCCCAGGGAATCAACGCCACAGGAAGGCTAAAACTACTTTTACGGGCTGTAACAACAGAACCTTTTACATCTCGTCGTGCTGTGCCTTCTCCTCCTTCTTACACCCCTGTGAATCCAGGAGGCTTCCGCCCGAGCCACTTCCGAATGTCGTCTCGGAACTGAAAAACGTTTCAACGCTTTTTTGCTCCCTCATGCTCTACAAATCTTCCTTACGGCAGCCCTTTGCTTCTTGGTTATCATTTAAAAATCCTGTAACGAGCCTGCCAGGATTACTTTCTTTCTGTGCCAAGTTTAAAGCTAATGATGGCCAAGAGGAGAATTCGAGTAAGGTCTCAGTCCACAAAACAAAACAAAACAAAAGCACAAACAGCACCGCTGTGGTGGCAAACGGAAGGCAAGGAAGGCCTTATGAAGCTTCAGCCCCGCTAAGTCTTTGGGGTCTCACCCTACACAGTAGACGTCCGGAGGCTCAGGGTCTGAGATCAGCCAAGGCTCCAAACCGCTCTCGGGCGACTGTCCGTTTACGTTCCACGTCCCTATAAAAAACCTGCAACATGTGGAAGGAAGCTGAGCGGCCGAGGCAGGATAATCCCGAGGGGCCAGAGGCCAGCAACGAAAAGACATCCCCCCAAAGGCTAAAAGGCTGGCCAGAGCAGTTACACAACAAATGCGATGTTGGCACCTTTGCCCTCACAACCAGAAGCTATTTACCTGCGAAAGATTCCAGGCCCAGGAACGAAGCCTCCAGGGGGATCCCACCCCTGCTCCCCACCCCCCGCATCTTTTCTTTGAAAGGGACCAGCAGAGCTGAAAGCCGAAAAGCCCCACCTCTCCAAGACAAAGCCCCAAGGAGGGGTTTCTGCAGAGCGCTGACCTGAAGTTCTGGAGGTTGACGTACTCCTTCTCCCGCTTAATGACGAAGTGCTTGATGAGCCCCTCTCTTTGCCCAGACTGCGTATGGGTGGACGGCCCGAAGAGCGTGTGCATGGTATTGCCAGCTTTGGACGGATCCTTGCTGATGCTCTCCTTCTCGCGGGGATACCTAAAGGAGACAAGGCGTGGGGTCAAGCCGGCCTTTGCACCCAGCGCGGGACATGTATCTCTGAGCTGACTTACGACCGGCTGGGAGGCAGAGGTGGGGGTGGGGGCTCCCGGCGGGCGCTCATCTGTTGGTTCTGCAGGTTCCTTTTCTTCTCCAGGCTCAAGGCACTGAAGTTATCCTCGAACCCCAGAAGGCCTGAGACAAGGAAAAAACGTCCAGGGTTAGTCTTCGGAACTCTCCCAGGAAATCTCAAGAACGGAATAAGGCTACCCAGAGTTTGAAGGAGGTTACTTCCTGTGTCCCACCAGCACCATGGTCATCTGATAATATCCTTTTGGGTTGAGCACGTATTTTTCCAACCTGAACTTCCACTCCCAGAATTCTCGGCAAGTCCATGCTGACTGGGGGATTCTGGGAGTTGGTTCTCAAACATCTAGAGGACTTCCAGACTGGGAGAGCTGAGTCAGCCTGTTCAGGGAGGCCCTGGGGACACAAGGCCACCTCTGCAGGAAGTTAAGAGGGATTTCTGTATTCAAAGCATTTGCTAAACAAACCTGCGCAGGGTGAAGTGTGCGAGACAGGCAGCCCTTTACCTGCAGGAAGAGGATCAACAGGCACCGAGAGGCCTTTCACTTGGTGCCAGGAGGCCTGGTCCACAAAGTCAGGGAAAAGTGTTTTTTGCGGTGCTGGAAAAAAGAGACATCCGTGTCACCTTCAGCTGTCACCCGGCACCCCCAACCCAGGTTTCACTGATGGCATCTTGAGGAAAGGAACAATCACCTTTCTGAACTCTTAGCACCTCAGCAAGGAACTCCAAGCATTGCTCCTCATCTGGAATTTCAAAGAGACGCTCAACGGTCTGATCACCCTGGACCCGGATCTTGCAACCAGCTTTGAAGTAAGACACAAGAAAAGCACATGTTCAGGAAACCGGCGCAGAGCTGATAAGTCAAAGAGCTGAAACAGCTCATCTCAATTTACTTTAAAAGGACAGAAGGGTGGATTATTGAGAGAGAGAGAAGGAAGAGGAAAAGGCAACAGCAGTCATTTGAAGCACCAACTTTGTGCAGAATCGGAACGGCTTTGCTATTTGGCTATCCTGAAGATCAGAACGCAAACAGCAAAACATGCTCTGATGCGCTGCTCTGGAAAACGCGTTACTGTGAAAAGAACGAAACTGTACTCTGATTAGACTTTGAACCTGATTAGTGGCTACACCCAGAACTATGTCAGCTGGAAATCTGAACATATATTGCTGTTTTATATATTACGTTGAACGAAAGAAGAAAACAACATTAAGATGAAACATGTGTACAGCGAGGACATCTAACTCTCCATTACAAAAGAAGTTACACGTTGTGGGAGAACCTTAACGGAACAGGAACATCTGAATTAGGTACACTTTGGGACAGGTGTCTATTGCTGGTGGACTTGAGCGAAAAGCGAAAAGCCCCAGGTATCCATGAGAGGCCCACCACAGCACAGCCATTAAGGTGTTGGGCTGGGATCGGACACCCAGGCTCCACCTTTAGCCATGGCAAGTAAGAGTGTCATGTTAGGCCAGCCACTCTCTTTCAACCCCTTCAACACAGGAAGCACTCCGTATGCCATCTTGAGCAACTGAAGGAATGGGGGGGGACATACAGTACATCTAATGAACAACCGAATGCATGAATGAAAGAACGATGGTATCCCATAATTCCTGGCCAGGAACTAAACAATTCTTTTACCTAAGCACATAGTTTGAATTACCAGCAAAATCTTGAACTAGCTGTACCTTCTCAGTTTGGTCCAAACTAGGAACTATGGTTATCAGCTTTGCAGTAAACCAGTATACTGATACCCTTTGAACCACGGTTTAATAGTCCCAGACTACTAAGAGATAAGCAGAAGGGCTGCATGTCCATTTATCTGTCATCTTATTAAGTCAATATACAATAATACAGTATGCATGTGACCTTCGGCAGTGGTTACATTTGCTTAATGACTAATTCCAAGGAATGGTTGAGAGAGAGAGAGAGGGAGAGAAGTTGAGATTTTCTGAATGCTTGAAAAACATGGTTTAAGAAAGTCAAATGAGGTTAGCTTTTAACACATAAGGAAAAGTGTGCACAAAATAGGTCTGGAGAACAACTAGCCTTAATCTTTTGTCTTTTCTTCCTGGCTGTTTGTAGATTAATGTGATCCCTTCAAACAAAAATGTGCAACATGTTGTTGTTATTTGTTTAGTCGCTTCCGACTCTTCGTGACTTCATGGACCAGCCCATGCCAGAGCTTCCTGTCGGTCGTCAACACCCCCAGCTCCCCCAGGGACGAGTCCGTCACCTCTAGAATATCATCCATCCATCTTGCCCTTGGTCGGCCCCTCTTCCTTTTGCCCTCCACTCTCCCCAGCATCAGCATCTTCTCCAGGGTGTCCTGTCTTCTCATTATGTGGCCAAAGTATTTCAGTTTTGCCTTTAATATCATTCCCTCAAGTGAGCAGTCTGGCTTTATTCCCTGGAGGATGGACTGGTTTGATCTTCTTGCAGTCCAAGGCACTCTCAGAATTTTCCTCCAACACTACAGTTCAAAAGCATCGATCTTCCTTCTCTCAGCCTTCCTTATGGTCCAGCTCTCGCAGCCATATGTTACTACTGGGAACACTTAACTATGCGGACCTTGCATTACCTCAAATGCTTTTCTAAAGGTTGGCGAGCATAAACCCTATTTTTGAGATTTTTTTTTTCAAAGCAGCGAAATGGGTTCTGCAAGGCTTAAGGCCCCATTTTCACTCTTAAACTCTCAAAATCCCCTCCCTCAGTGTGGCCCACAGGATGTTCTTTTTACACCCTTGCCTTAAAGGGAGAGGAATCATTTCGGAGCTCCCCGGCCACAGAAAGAGCATGATAAGACACCAATCTCCACTCCTGCCAGAATTTGCAGTTTTATCACAGTTTCCGCCCTACAGACGCCTATTTGAAAGATACTTGCAGAGGCATGCAAACCAAACCAGAGCGTGTAATCTGCAAGATACACTTAAAAAAAAAAAAAAAGCAAGCAGACATCAAGCTTCACAGCTTTCCCTTTTCCACTCCAAGGTCAAGAAACAGTGGTTTCTCTTCTTTGATAACAGAAGGAAGCAGAAATGGTTGCCTCTTGATAAGACAGAAGATCCAGGTCTCCTTTCCTCAGATGGGTTGGCCCTTCTGCAGACCATGCAAGGCTTCTGGGGAAAGGAGATCAAGGATTATGTTGGGTGTTGGCCATGCTGCATAGATAGATGTCTCTTGGAATTCTCAGTTTACAAGTGCAGGCATCTTCAGAAGCAGCCAGAGTTTGGAGATGGCAGGCTCGTGTTACAAAGAAGGCTGAGAATAAGCTACTAATCAAGGCAAGAAAGCCAGTGATAGTAGGCCTCCAAAAGGCTCCATGACTTCATCCAGGCTCACTCTTTCATCTCTCTAAGACAGAGGAAGGCAATCATGGTCCACACGTGCCCTCAGCTCTACTTTTTATCCAAGATGCCCAAAACTGCACTGCTGAATTTACTTGAAAAATGCTGATTTCAGAGAGCAATTTACTTTCTTTTTGCAGGTGAGAGAGGGACAGAGAACGAGAGAGAGAGGAGAGAGATGCAAAAACTTGTCTTAAGGCTTATTTGGGACATTCTTGCAAAAAACAACAACAACCCTCTAATGTATAGATACCAGTCCCCAAAAGAGAGGGCAAACATGTTCGGAACTGCCCATGGCACCACTGTATCACCACCACAAGTCCTTGGAAGGCCAACTTTTTTTAAAAACAGGAACATGGCTGTTAGCCTCCATAAGTTTGCCCACCTCTGTCCCAAGTCATCCTTGTTTGTACCCTTTACTGATTCCATCACTCTGAACTTTCTGAAAGACCTTTGAAACCCCCAAGTGCTTCTGGCCTCCTTCTCACATAGCTTGTGACACCAGGGACTGCATTCTGTAACGCCTTTTCCAGAAAGACATCGGCACCATCTCTTAATCCTCTCCCTGACTGAGACTAAGCCGAAGTGCCTATGTAATTACAGCAAACATCTGCTTCCTGGTTTCGCTCCATCCTGCTGAATTTTATACTGTACTTTTGGTTTTCTCTGAAGTACCACGCAGAGCCACAGAATAATCCCCAAATATTTCAGCCCCAGTCATCTTCTCCAGAAAACCTCTGCACAGGCAGCAGGAGACAGAAGAGAGAGATGAGCAGGACTGTGAGTCAAGTGGGAAAAGTGACATGTCAGCCACTAGAGAAGTCTATTTCTGACACAGTTTTTGGAGAGAGAAGACTCACTATTCGTCGCTATGTCAATCAGCAAAGTTTCTTCAGCCTCTGCAAGGAAAAAAAAACAAGAATCAGAAAACTGAAAAGTGCAGCTGGAGTCCAGTGATCACAGGAATCTTTCACTTGGGCTAACAGAGCAGTTCAGTTGAGAATCTGGCAACAGACACACCACCAAGTGGTACCCTTTTTATGCTGGTTTGCAAAAGCTCAGTGCCAGGATTATGTTTTACATGTGGTACAGAGTCCATTTGACTTAGAGAAACAGCGGGGCCATCAGCTAATTAGTCAAGCAAGGGGATTCCCTGTTGTTTCTATTGCTGTAGGATTTATGTTCCTGCTTAAAGCTCCAATTAGCACCTGTTTTTTTTTTTTTTTTAATCATCGTATGGCATAGCAGTTCAGTGTTCATGCTGCTTTTTCTTGCTGGGAAATCCTTGTGAGGCCCAGCAGCCAGATGGGTAGACTATTTAGCCGTGACAAGTCAGGCACATTGCCCGGGGTGCACCACACTGCACCGTGTTGGGCTGAGAGAGCGCGACTGGCCGAAGGTCACCCAGCCGGCTTTCATGCCTTAGGTGGGACTAGAACTCACGGACTCCTGGTTTCTAGCCCAGCACCTTAACCACTAGACCAAACTGGCTGTCTAACATCTCTAGTTACTAGGGCCCAGAATTTGTTTGTGGTTTTGGTTTTGACACTAACCTTTCCTGGCTTGCAGGAAACAACTGAGTCATCAAACCAGAAAGAAAACAAACTCTGAATACCTTGCACGCATTTAAAACGGCTGTTGATCGGAATGTATTCTTGAGTAGGGGGATCCATCGCCTGGAAGCTTATAACCAACCTGCAATAAAAAAGAGAAACATGATAACTTAGATCAGGGTTTCTCAACCAGGGTTTCCTGGAGCCCTAGAGTTCCACGAGAGGCCACTAGGGGTTCCCTGGGAGATCACAATTTATTTAAAAAATTATTTCAAACTCGGGCAACTTCACATTAAGGAGGTAAGCTTCATTCTTTATTTTTTGTGCAAGAACACTGTGAATGCATCTGTACAGGCCTTCCCATGAAACAAATATAATAATTTTGTAACTTCTGGCCTCTATTTGAGCCTGAATGTGCAGGGGTTTCCCGAGGCCTGAAAAATATTTCAAGTGTTCTTCCAGGGTCAAAAGGTTGAGAAAGGCTGCCTTAGAGACACAGGAAGAAAACTGGGAGAAGAGGCAAAAATTCTTCATTTTGCCCTTCAGAGAAAAAAATACTAAACATGGGATGATTCACACCAAAAAATGGGAATGGCATTATCTGTCCAAGCCCACAGACTACACAATTATCTCCTGTAGTGCAAATGAGGACTACATGCTGGCTGGGGAATTCTGGGAGTTGAAGTCCACACATCTTAAAGCTGCCAAGGTTGGGAGACACTGCTTATCTATTTGTGTCAAGACACAACACTAGTATTTTAAACCCAGGATAGTTACATACTTTTGTACATATACAAAAAAGTATGGGCGTCAAGGAAGTATGTCTTAAAAGAAAATGGAACACATTTAGTCATTGGACACACACATCAAGACAAGCCATCATGAGATTTGGTTTTGGCTTAGTATTGTGGTTTGTAAACCACTGTTTGTGGCTTAGTGTGGCACATGTACCATATCTGTTTTATGCTGCAAACCAGGGTTAAGGAAGCCACACCTTCGTCTGTGAATTAAGTTATATTCTGCTGTTCCAGCAGGCAGGATTAGAACACAGAGGTAAACACTTTAAACAGATTATAACTACACAGTAGGTGGAACTTCTTAGCCATAAGAATTGTTTGCCACTGGGCTGGCCTCCTATTTATGCAGCTACAGATTCTGTACTGAACGGGCAGGACTAGATGGCCTTAAACATGACAAAAGGCATGATTTATTTTGGTAATGCAAAACTTTTCCTTACATTCTTACAGGATCGCTTTCAGAGCATCACTGAGTTTGCAGACATATGCACTTATGAGGGAGTAAGCCCAATTATATCCAAAAGTGCTTAATCCCTAATAAATATACACACATCTTGGCTGTCAGTCTCTCAGATGATCAGAGTTGTGACAGGATAAAAACACCAACCATGTTTTTATCTCTCCATCCTCACTGTGCTCCTCTGAAATGGACTGGTAAAAGAGAAGTAGCTGAGCAAAATCTGAGCCAACGTTTTTAACCTATTCATGACTGCATGATATGTTATAATCAGAGAACTGGAACAAGAAAGAAACAGTAGCCGCAAAAGCCAGACACAAGGAAATACACTTGTGCAGTCAGAACTTCAATTTCCAAATGCGACCAGAACTACTCCTGGCTCATTTTATGGCCAGCTATATTATTACTACCATCCTGTGAAGGATAATGTACTTTTTAATTGTGAGGATGACTGCCCTTGAGGGCAAAGAAGAACTACAGGGCAGACAGCTGGACATACATGGAGCTGTCCACATCCTGTATCTTACTCTCTTCTCCTAACTGCTCCATGCAAGTGCCAGAACACTAGAGAAGGAATGAGATGCTCTGCCTTAGGCTAAGAGTGCAAGGGTCTGTGTACAGATATGAGAGCAGTGGGGACAGAAATGTTCACACTTCAATGGCGACTTACTCATGTTCCCCACCACGCTGGACCAGGCTCAACTCGCATGGCATTTGTCGACCTGCAATCACCTCCACACCCTGAAGATCAGCTAAGGAAAGAAGAAGAGCAGAAGCAAGGAAGGGTAGTTTTCCCCCAAAAGGCCTGCATTCTCCATCCTCACTATCCTGTTCTGTCCTTCTCTCTCCATCTTACTCAACCTCCGAGAGATGCAACTTCAGAGTCTCGCCATGCCAGCTTCCCTCTCTCCAAGCTCCTCAAGGAATATTTCAAAAGCAGAAGCCCAAGCAGGAGAGGTGTGAGCCAGAACATCTGAATTGGCTGAAAAAAGTATTGTTCTCATACTCTAGCAAAGAATGACCACTGAGCAGTTGAAAAACATGGACCACCACCATCAATTCTGAAAGCAGCGTGTATGTGGGGGAACCAAACAGGTTTGTTTCTGACTTCTATGCTTTGAACTAAGATCTGCTACGTACTAATATACCAGCAGAAGAATTGTCTTCCTGTGTTAAGTCAAAGATCCAGCTCATCTCGCATCCTGTTTCCAACAGCAATCCCAGCCAGATGTTTCCAAGAAACTCATTTACCCATGGGGAAAAAAAAAAGCATTCTCTACTAAATGCCTACAGCATCTGAGGGAGTGTAGATATACAACCTCCAAATCTGGAGATCTGTTTTGCTGATCACATATTCTGGGCACGTGATTGTGGGAGAATGATGGACTAGAAAAAATAGATAGACAGATTAGCAGGGCTGAGGGAAGTAAAGGAAGGGGAAGACAACAGATAAAGGAGCTGGACAGGATCAGAAAGATCCTGGAATCTAATTGGAAGAGCTACATGTTATTTCTAGAGATAGATCAAGGTGATGATGAACATCTATCCATACATTCACCAGACAACCAGCCTGACTAGGTAGCACTCTGTCTTGGTACCTGACCCTGCGCTGGGGTGAGAACAGTTCCCCTTCCAAAAACAGTCTTTTAAAACCAGGGGTGGGCAGAAAGCATGAAGATCTAGTGGCAGACCCCAGGCGTTTTGCCGTCTGAATCCGCCCCCCCCCATCAGCAGGAGAAACAACAACATGCACATTTCGCATCTCAACGAGCCTCCTGAGATGAGGACAACAGCAGGAGCCTGGAAAAGGTTTGCATGAGCTCAGCTCCTCCAGAAGCAAATCTGGGGCCTGGGAATGCGCTCCGGCACCCCTCCCCAGTCCTACACAAAGGGAGCTGGGCTGCTGGTGGGCCCCTCCCGGGCTCCCCCACCCCGAGCGACCGGCGGAGCTGGCCTGGCGCTGCCACGGGAAAACAGCCTGGCTGGAAAGGAGGGTGCCCCGTGGCCCTGCTCAGCAGGAACCGCGCTTCAGGAGGACGTCCTCTCCGCCGAGCCGAGCAGGACGACTTCCAAGCCAGTGGCTCGCGCCATCACCCATTTCTGGGGTGCCGGCGGGTACGGCGGTGGCTGCCCCCTCTTGTGCCCCATCTGGGGCGAACCCTTGCTTTGGATGGCGGGACTCAAAAGCAAAGAGGGAACAGCGGGAGCTGCCCACCTTAGGCGGGGGGGCTCCCCTTCCCACCCCCTCTCCTTGGCAAGGGCAGCGCCTGCCACTCGTCCACACTGGCCCTGAGGCTCCCTCAGCCGCCCCCCCGCGCCCCCAGCCCCTCAGGCGGAGCGCCCCCCCCAGCCGGACTAAGGATACAGCGAGGGTCCTCTTCCCAGGGGCGGAGGGCGCAAGGGGGTCCATGCGGGCGGCCGGGCCCCGGTGGCGGGGCGGGGAGGCTCGTTCCCGGGGGGGCCGCGGTGCCCCCCTCGCCACCGCGCGGGGAGACGCGCGCTCCCGACTCGGCGGCGACCTTCGGCGACGCGCAGCCCGCAGAAGAGGGAGGAAGGGAGCAGACAAGCCAGGGCCGGAGGGCGGGGGGAGCGGCACTGCTTCCGCCCGGCGGGGACGCCGCTCAGCGCCCTCTGCCGGGCGAAGGGCGCGGGCGCCGAGAGCGGGGGTTTCGGCTGCCGTTCGCTCTCGCTTAGATGCGCAGAGTATAAGCCCGGGGCTGGACGCGTGGGCGTTGTAGTTCAAGGGATGGGGGACGGCATCGCAATGGGGAAGGGGGCCCTAGCTTTTGTCCTTATATTTATATTTATTAGAGTTTTTCAATACAGTAACAGTATAAAAAATTAAAAGAAAAAAGAAAGTGAAAAAAAGAAAGAAAACATAGAATTAAGACTTCTGCCCTTCTTTCTACCGAGTAATTGCCATCTTACTCTTTCCCCTCCCTCTCTGACCCTTTTTATCCCCAAATCCATAAATCAGCAGTTCAGTCTTCTTTCAGCAAAAAGTCCATATGAGGCTTCCAATCTTAAAAAAAAGTCTTTTATCGTTTTTTCCCTGACCAAACTGGTCAGTTTCACCATTTCTGCAAGCTCCCTCAGTTTTATAATCCAATCTTCCACTGTGGGCCTCCCATTTTTACCGGAAAGATGAAATCTGATCCAAATGCTCAATTTCTTATTCTACCTGTCAGCTATGTTTGCAAATAATTCTTACTCATAATAAAGTAATCATGGTTTGCTCAATGAGTCCATTTTTTAAACATTTGCTGTGGTTAGGTTTCTACAACTAACAACCTGATTATTGATTTAACCTATTTTCTGATTTCACCCAATATATTGAATCAGAAACACACTGAACTGGCTGGATTTGCAAAGTTTCCTTAAGCTTCAAAAACTAAGCAAGATTAGACCTAACCAAGTTTTGCAGGTTGCCATAGGTAGCCAGCAGGGTTTAAGTGACCTAATCATGTGTGTTGGGTGAACCCAAGTCCTGAACCCATCACAAGCCCCCTGGCCTGAGTTCCCACAACCAGCTGGGCTAAAATTTGCTTTGTTGGTTTGTGAAGTTACATGTACTATGCCCACCTGCCAGAATTTTCCAAGAAAAACTTCGCAATGTTATTATGATTATCTGGGGTACAAGATGATGGGGCAGCTAGCCTGATACACTTCTGCTGCTGTTCTAAATTTTGGCTGTATCTATTTATGGGGAAATTGCTATTTTAATACGGGGCTTGATAGTAGGTGAGCTGGCCTTGGGCGGGATTGGCAGGATCTCCACAAAGAAAGAGTAACAGTTTGGGAACAGCTTTGGCCTTGTGACTTATTCAAGGGAACTGGCAGCAGTTCTAGACTATCTAGATGGGATGCCATTTACATAATGAGAAACTGGGTGGGTCTTATCTTTTTCACAGTAAATAACAAAGATAACAACGGAGGGTGGAAGAGCGTCCTGAGTAAAAAGTTGTGCTGTGCCCCTCCTGACATAGATGGGAAAGCAATATGGAGATAAAACAACATACAGAATCACTGTTCCTCTGCATTCCCAATAGCTGCTCTTTAATTAACGATTGCCAGTCCTTCAAGGTAGACCAGACTAGGAAAGTCATGCAGGCCAGTCCTATGTTTATTGTAAAGATGTAGTAAGAGAATCCTGCAAGTCTGAATGCACACCGACACACATATTTGTGAGAACTGGGGCGGGTCCTGTCTGAGACTTTTTCTCTGGTTACAGATCTGCCCTGGATTCAGGTTTCTCTTATCTGACCATTGCCTTTTATATTCCTCCTCTCCCTCAAGGCCTACACAGTTCATGGAACCATGAGCCACCTTCCTATGTTTAAAGGAAAGGGTACAATAGGTATCACGTGCGCCCTTTGTCCTGAAAACCTTCGTATTTTCTAAATGGCTTGCTTTAACCATGATCTGTTGAGTGAACAGCTGAATCCAAACCAAGTGATCGCTTATCACATTGTATGAACCCTACTTTAGCATCTCTCTCAAAAACACCCGAGCATAGCTGAAGGAAGAGGAAGAGACCACAAAAGGGTTGCTGGCTGTGAGTAGTAACTGCCAGTGAGTTCCTCTTTGGCATTGGTTAACTTATGGGAAGTACAATTTATGCTTGGGGAACCCTCCAGAGGCAGCTGCCAAAGTTAACATTTTTAATTTCCTGTTTAATTAGAGTTAGTAATGGGTAAACCATGTGCTTCATCAGCAGCGGCAGCCAGGCTATAAATTTTAGTTCATCTGCTTGCTCCAGAGACTCTGGAGATTACTGCTCCATGAATATGAATGAAATTCCATTATGTGCCATCAAGCACAGGCTGTATTGCTGCCGTACTGCTGTGTCCGGGACTATGAGCGAGTGTTCCTCTCTTGGGGACAGAGTTGCAGATGATTCTGAAAGAATGTTCTGCTGCGTGTATTGAGTTTTTAAAGAGCATTTTCTACTCCTGTTTGACCCTGCCATGATGAAGCAGAAGGGCCTCTGCTTCAATCAGCAATGATGGGTTGGCAAGTTTGCTTCCAGATAATGGTGTACAGGTTGTCCTCACTTAACAACCATTAATTTAGTGATGGTTTGGACTTATGATGGTGCTGAAAAAACTGATTTACAACCGTCCTCACACTTACAACCATTACAGTGTCCCCGTGGTTGTGTGATCATGATTTGGGTGCTTGGCAAATTTATGACTGCTGCAGTGTCCTGTGGCCATATGATGCCATTTTTTGACCTTCTCGGCAGCTTCTGGCAAGCAAAATCAATAGGGAACCACATGATTCGCTTAACAACCACTTGATTCACTTAATGCCCACAGTGATTCACTTAATGACTGCCACAAAACAGGACATAAAATCAGGTCGAATTCAGTTAATGCCCGCTTTGCTTAGCAACTGAAATTCTGCTCTCAGTTGTGGTCATTAAATGAGGACTACTTGTACATGTGAGATAAGCCCCCTGTTGATCACGGGATGTCATAATTGGGACCTAGGAAGTGTTGCTTTTCAGTGGCAGTCCCTGCCTTTGCCCCTGACATTCGACAGGCCCCCACCTTTTAACCTTCCATAAAGCACTCAAGACCTGGCTTTCCCCCCAAGTCCTAGGATAGGGCGATGGAATGTGAGGGTGGCCTTGGAAGATGGGGGAAAGATGTCGCCTAGGGAATGATCAGATAAAAGAGAAAGGAGCCCGCAACAGACTAATGGCCAGAGGAAGAAACTTAGGAAGGGCCTGCCGTAATTACTCAGGCAGTAAATAGGGAGGGCAGGAGATCTGTACTTTCAGACTCACTAGATTGATGTCAGCCCTCCCAGGTAAACCAGACAGGAAACACGACAAGATGAGCTAATTCTATTTTATTGTAAGGCTACATTAAGAGAATCCTACAAGTCTGAAAGTACAGATCTCTTGCTCGCCTGGCTGGCTGGGGAATTCTGGGAGTTGAAGTCCACACATCTTAAAGTGACCAAGGTTGAGAAACACTGGTCTAAAATGTTTCATTTTGTCAATGGAGGCCTCATTAACTAATTGGTCAGGGAGGAAGTTCTGCCCTACCCCTAAAGTCTTGTGTGCCATGACAGTTGGCCCACACAAGGGGGCAGTATATTCATTCATATGAAAAAGCAATATTTATGCTAAATGAGAGAGGGGTTTAACTTTTGCTGCAGATGTTGCAGAAAGGAACTTGGACCAGCAGTGCATTCAATCCTCAGTTTCACAGGTCTTTGGTTTATTCTGTGCTCCTGCCCACAGGACACCTGCAGGCCCAAATCAGTAAAATTGCAGAAAGATATTCCTGTCATTGTCCCTCCCTTCCTTCCCCTAACTAAACAGTCCCTGGAGAGAGCAATTTTTATTCAGACAGTGGCACTCAGTAGTTCTACCACTATTGAGTGCTCTGGGGCAGAGGAGTCACACAGGCAGCATCAGCACCTGGCTGATCTTAAAAAGGCTAATCAGCATCAGGTTTGATTAGTCCTTGGATGGGAGACCACCAGGAAATCCCAACGCCATTGGCTTGGCCAGACTGGGCAGTAAAACAAAATCCCCAATGGCCACAGGGAACAATTCTGGGTGTTCCCTTCAGAAAACAACATGGAGGAGTTCTCATAAATCTCATTCCCACAATAATGGTCATAGTTCCCTCTTCTGTTCTAGTGTTTTTTCATATTTCTCTATTTTACATAGTTTTAAACTTGGGAGTTTTCTGATAAATTTGGGTTCCTGGCAATTCCAAGGGAGAAAATACCACAAAGGGGAAGGTGTCCAATCCCTGTTACTCAGATAAATACCAAATATATAAACTAAGTTTGCCCTTTTTATTAAGCCATATTGTGGTTTCTTTGATTTTTGGCTTAATGTTTGAAAACAACTGATTAGTGTATTTCGCTAACCATGGCTAAGTGAACCATGGTTAGCATGATGCTCCAGCCAAACCAGAGATTTTCTCCCATTCTCTCTCTCTCTTTCCCTCCTTTTTCATTCCCCTTTCCTGTCCATTAAAACGGGATTAAATTTAGGAAGAAGCTTTCCATTGAGAACAATATGAGATCCCCTTTCATCTCCTCTCTTCCCAGTTACCCTATGGCCAGTAGGAGATTTCTCTGGATGAGAAATCTACCCTGCATTAAAGAAAAATTCAAATATTTATCTCTATGTCCTGTTGGCCCAAGACACTGACTAGGTTCATGCCCTTTGGCAGGTGAGAACTAAGTTAATCGCCTTCTAGCACAAGATATAAACCAGACCGTGGTATGGCCTAAATAAATTACTACCCGCTTTTCCAGTTTGAGGCTAGTTTGTGCCTTGGTCTTGTTCTGGCTTGTCATGTAGCCTGAATCTGATATTTACTTCTGCTCTGTAGTGGAACAAGCCCTCCCTGTTGGGGAGGAAAAAAAAAAAGGGTATTTTTTATGGCCCTTGCTCTTTGCTGGCTTCTGCCCCATTCTACCAGCTGCTCTTTCCTTGAAAGTTAGCAGGGTTCTTCACTGAGTTTTGCCACCCCAGAGTTTCCACTTGCTGTTCTCTTTTTTCTTTCCTCCCCCCTCCAGCTTCCCTTTGTCTTTTAATTAAATCTCACTCAGAATGGCTGCATCGGATGCTTAAAGGAGGTGGGATCCAATTAACTTTATGGAGCTTTAATGCGACTTTTTTTTTTATTACTGTATTGTCAGTTGACAGGCAGGCAGACGGGAGTCGATGTGTTCAGATGCGTTTGGAGAGTTTTATGGCATCTGTCTAGACGCAGCCGTGGCTGTTGAATGCCGTGGCGTCTGAGGAGGATGGGGGCATCTGGTGAGAAACTCCAGGACAGGTGTTCCAAATGTTTAAAGCCAAGGCAATGCCCCCTGAAAAACTGTTAACTAATTTTAGGAACAGGTTGCCTCTTAGAAACTTGTTAATCCTCACTGGGCGTGCCATCTTCAGCCTATGCAGATTTCACTTTGACCTCCTGCAAATCTTAGACTTAAGAAATAAAAGGGCAAGAATCTTGCTAAAATAAAAAGTAAGGTTCTTGCCCTTATGGCCACTAGCCAAGTTGAAATATACGGTTGTCTTCTTAAAATCTCAGAAGCCAAAAACAGGCTAAATGCATATTTCCTGGGTGCAAATTTACAGAAACAGAAAGGAATAAGGTGGGTAGAATCTGGATTTGGGAAGCGGGGAGTCTCCCTGGAAAGCATGGAGTTTTTTTGCACACTCCTTTTGCAAATCACGTGGAGTTCATCTCTGGAATGAACGACTGTTGCCTTTTCCTAGCACGGCTTCGTTTTCCTCGCTGCTGAAATGCACTGTGAGCTCTAATGCAGAGAAGCCGGAAGGGAGGCTGTAAAACTCCAGGGTAATGAGTCAAGGTCGTGGCCTTTCACGCATGATATGAACTGCTAAGGGAGGGTGGGGGCTTGGGTGGAACGATCTGGAATGTTATCAGAATGGAAAGTGTGCAGAGAGAACCAATATTGATGCGGGAGAAAGTTACGGGATCACGGGGCACTCGGGAGAGCAAGAGGAATTCATGTGAAACATATATTTTTTTTAAAAGGGGAAGAGAAATGTGTTTGGCACGTGGCAACCCCCTTTTGCTTTGCAAGGATTCTCTGTATGAACAGGTCAGCATTAGCTATCCAAGTGGCTGGACTACAAAAAGAGCTATTTCCTGTTGGTTCCTTTCCAACCCATTTAACTGGAGAGACTGGGGCTACAGTTGTGGACTTTTAGGGGGCAAAGCTTGTGCTTTTCCATTGAATTACCACACAGCAAGCTCCCAAAAGTCAGGTTTCAGGATGTGGCTCTACTTCCTTCCTTTCTCAGACTATACCCTTTTCTGTTTCCCAACCACTACTCAACATTTCATAGCTGAGCTGGTTTTTTTTTATTTACAGATAGTCCTTGCTTAACAACCATCTGTTTAGTGATGGTTCGGACATAAGACAGTGCTGAAAAAACCGACTTACGACTGGTCCTCACACTTAAGACTATCACAGTGTCCCCATGGCCATGTGATGACAATTTGGGTGCTTGGCAACCAATTCGCATTTATGACTGGAAGAACAGGGTGAACCCCAGTAAATAAGAGTCTAATCATTGTCAGATTAACATTTCTGGACCAAACTGGGCATTGGGGAATATACGTAGATTTTGAGTTGCCATTATGGCTTTTTCAAAAAAAATCAGAAATCCCGTTATAATGGAGAGATGAAGTTGCCACTTCCTGGTTCTCCTAACAGAATGACTGGCCCTGCCTCCTGGTGAGAGAGACCTAAACTTGGATCTATCATCCTGCTGGATTTTGGAGTTATGGTTTGCAATACTGTGCTACGGGTTGGGAAAATGGAGGTTCAGACTCCCATGCGGAGGTTTGCTGAGCAACTTTTTCTGGCTGCTATTATCCTCTCAGTTGAACCTCCTTCCTCAGAGCTACAGTGAGGATGGGATGGGAAAGGCAATCACCTTCCTAGCTAGGACACAGATGCTTCAGGAAGGTGGGGCTGGTTGCGCCGCTTATGGGTAAATGCCATGCTGCCCCTCATCAGCAATTCCCTCAAAGGGCAGAGCCTCGCCATCTTGCAAGGATCGATCAGCTTGCTGCGTCTGGAGAGCTGCGGGGAAGGTGTTATAGCAAGGCTTAGCTTGACAGTGGGTCTTGTTAGAGGGACCTGCATGAAGACATTAGCCCTGATGCCTTCAGGCAAATAAATATTTTAGTCCTTGGTGCTGAAGCTCACTTGTAGAGCATGGACTCCGTGATATTTAATGTCAGAAGACCCTTCTCATCATTAATAATTGGTGTCAAGACATCTTCAAGGAACGATGGAGAAAGGGGATCTCGACACCAATTATTCCCCCGTGTCTCTGTAAGATTCATATCCTGCTTTTCATTACAAGGATTAACAAAGCTGTTTATATTAACAGAGTTGTTATCATCTGATCAAAGAGATTCGTCTCATGTTTTAAACACCCACGGATAATAAACAAATGATGATTAAGGCAACTAGCAAAACGACAGAGGGAAATTTAAAAGAAGACTGGGATAGATAAGTTTTTGGTTTATAGTGCAAATATTTCACGCTGGAGCTTGTTCCACATGCGGGGCCAGACCCAGGATGTCTGCAGGGTGTGGTCAAAAAAGTCAAGATGGCACCCACAGTGGTGCAATCAGAGCTCCGCCTGTTTTTGACGTGCAATGTTGTGGCCACCCCCGTGATTTTTTGACCACATCCTGCGGACATCCCCGAGACTGTTTAAAAAAAGGAAATCTGATTTCCTTTGCTGCACAATCATTTCATCTTGTGTGTGGGAAATCCTCTGTTGTTCTTCCTCAAAAGAAGTGTGTAGGTGGGGGCAGGTGCCAGACCAGAACCATAGTTGTAATGAAAGGAGGAAAGGTCAGTTTCTGCTTCTACTCATGAGTGAAGATAAATCAGGGAGAAACTCATTCATGAGATGCTAAGAAAATTGCCTTTCCTCTCTGCCCCACTGCCTCCCTCTGCGATTATGTCTTAGATGTCAAACCTTCCTCCCCATCATTCCACAGAGGGGCAGATCTTCTTTACCCACATGCATGTTTCCTGAACATACCAACAGACTGGAAAGAAAGCTGAGTTTTGGGGTTGCATCATTGGCACCACAACCACACATTCTCCCAATGGCCTCACCCTATCTTGGTGCCTGGGGGAAGAGCCAGTTTTTTTTCCCCATAAAACTTTATTAGGTTTCAACAAGAGATAGAATATAAAGAAACAGGAAAAAAAAAGAATTAAGAAGAAAAGATCAGAAAAATAGCAAAATTAAGAGTGAAGAAAAAGAAAAAGAAAAAAAGAATAGAAAAAGAATAGCTTCCAACTTTCTTTGGTACAGATACAATATATAATACATTAACCTCTTATTCTAAAATTAACAATAGTACACAATATTTCTATAATCATAAGCAGTTCCAATCATCAAATCCCAAAATCAAAGTGTCATTTCTTTCAGTTTCAAGCAAAAAGTCCAAAAGTGGTTTCCAAGTAGAAACAAAGTTAGACAAATTATTTTCTTTAATCAATGCAGTCAGTTTCACCATCTTGGCCAATTCCATCAACTTCATCATCCATTCTTCCACTGTAGGCATTTGTCAGTCCTTCCCCTGCTGTGCATGAAAAACTCTTGCTGCTGTTATCATATATAAAAACAAAGTCTCATGTTTTCTTTCAGTCTCTTTATCCATCAACCCTAAAGGCTTCTCGGCCTTTTGGCTAAGATCAAGGAAGAGCCAAGTCTCTGGAAGATTAAAAAGGTGGGGGCCTGTTGGATCTCCAGGGGAAGGGTGTTCCATAGGGCAGGCGGTTCAATGGAAAAGGCACACTTCTGCCGACCCACAGGACCACAATGCTCAAAGGAAGGGACCTGGAGCATGCTACCCTCTCTGCTCTGGTGGGATGTGCAGATACCCTCATGGAGAGGCGGTCCTGCAGGTAGCCTGGTCCTGTGCCATGTAGGGCTTTAAAGGTGATAACCAGCACCAGGGAGCCAGTGCAACTTGTGCAGCAGGGGTGTAACATGGGTGAACCTAGGAGCACCCAACACTGAGCATGCAGTTGCATTCTGGACCCTTCTGGACTGATTGGTGCTCAAGGGCAGCCCCATGTAAAGCACATTGCAGTAATCCAAATGGGATGTTATCATGGCTTGCAATGATAACCTATGACTATGACCCACGTGACTTGCTATTGGTGATGAATCTTGGATCCCCACAATTCTTTTCTACTTCTAAGAGACCTCTCAAATCTATGCAACCACTGAATCCCATTCTAGGAACTGGCTCTCCAACGAGAAGACCAGGGTTCAAATCCACACCCAACCGTAAAGTCCAATGTGGGATTTAAGCCAGTCACCTGACTCTGAGTATTCTCACTTTCAAACGGGTGGCATTGAGGAACAAAACCTTGCCAACTGTGGCAATGTCCTTCAGAGATTCTCTTTCAGGCCCTTTTGGTCTTAGTTTAACTTTGGTTTCCTGGATAAACCATAGTTGGCTGGAGTCATACAACTCCTTAAATCATAAGAAAGAAACAACCTTATTGCAGTCATTAACCAGCACAATCAAATCATAAATCCCAGTTTCCAAACCATGGTTGGGTTCACGCAGCCCAGGTGGTCTGACCTGAAGAAACCACCTTATGGCTTAGTGCAATGCGTGAATTCAGCCATGAACATTTTAATTAAAGAAATCTGCCAGCTTGCCTGTCTCCCAGGAAGGAAAAGCAAGATTCTCAGAGGAAAGAAGGTGGAATCTGGTAAAATCAATACAAACACTCCGTAAAAAAAAAAAAAGTACACTAGGGGTTTGCAGGAACATCTATCAATTGGAAAACGTTGGTGCATTCGAAACCCAGCTCATCAGAAAAGTTATTTATAGAAGACTCCTCAGCAACTGTAAGCCCTAATTGGGGCCATGTTTGCTTGCTTTTTTTTTTTTTTAACTTGTCAGGAATCTTCACAGAGCAATGCCAACCTGGCCATTCAGTTGGGAAATGCCGTCTTAAAAGAATGGGTCATCTGGAGGAAGCCGACTCCATGAGGATGCCAGATAAAGTAAAGAAGAAACAGAACAAAAATATCCAATTCCCCAATTTTAAAAAAAATTGCAAATCTGCCTCGCAGGTCTACAGTGTCAAGCGATGTGCTCTTAAAAACATTTCAGAGCTGTTTCCTAAAACGGAAAAAAGTGGAAGGATGGGCTAATTTTGCCCTCCTTCTTTGCTAAAAAAAGGCTTGGGTGCTCTCTTTCTCTGTCTCAACATATTGATTACATTATTGGTTAAAGCACTGCAAGTTCTGGAAATGAAATGATGAGTAATGTTGGTGTACTGATAGACAGTGATACACTAGGCATCGTGTTGTTTGCTTAATTTTTCTGAATCCAGCTATTGTGGTTTGTTGAAACAAACAGCTGAAAACTGAAAACAGTTGAAAAATTGAAAGCAATTGAAAAATTGAAACAGTCCAGGATTTCATCTTTCTTGGATCAAAAATTGTCCACGATGGCAAATCCACACCTGAAATCAAACGCAGGATAACTTTAGGCCGCACTGCCATGGTCAGCATGAATAAGATCTGGAAGAGCAAAGATATCACCCTAAATACAGAAGGCGGACTAATTAGGGCAATATTCTTTCCACTAATGATGTATGGGTGTGAGAGTTGGACAATAAGAATGGACGATGGAAGAAGGACTGACGCATTTGAATTGTGGTGCTGGTGTAGATTGTTATGTTTACTGTGGACAGCTGGGGTAACCAGCAGAGAAGTGCTGGACTGTATAAAACCAGACACATCATTAGAAGCCAAAACTGTAAGACTATGGCTGACTTACTTTGACCATGTTGTATGTGCAAGCTCACTAGAGAAGTCGGTGATGCTAGGAATTGTTAGTGGAACAAGAAGGGGCAGGCCAAGAATATGCTAGCTCCACACCATCAAAAGAGATACCAAGATGAACATCCAGTAGTTAAAAGAAGCCGTGCTTGATAGGCTGCATGGAGAGCTCTCGTCCATAAAGTCGCCAGGAGCTGGACACAACTGAATGGTTAAAATGAATGAATGTTGGTTTGTAAACCACGATTTATAGCCTAGTGCAGTATGTGAATCCAGCCAATTGCTTTACGGTGATATGTGGACAAAGGCAGAGACCTAATTTCACTTGCTGTTTGATCTTCCTCTGCCCAGTGCAGGTTCCAGTTTGGGGGGGGGGGCTTGCACATAACGCTCTAATGGGATGTCCTTCACAGTTTGCCACCTACTTATGACCATTCCTTCTTTGCTTACCCTTTTGCTTCTTCTGTCTCTAACATCTCCCAAAGTGATTGTGATGAACCTGAGAACCTTAATTTTTGGAAAAGTCTAGACAGTGAGACTGGGGAGGCAGCAAGGGATTTTAATGGGGAGTGGGAGTTCTTAAACAGGAGGAGAAAGCTGGATTCCCAAGGAGAAAGATCAAGGGAGAGGAATCATGGTCGCTTGTCTCTGTGTTTGCAAGACAATAGAAGCTACATCAACAGAAAAGAGAAGGGATGGGAGAGGGAGAGGGAGAAAGAGAAGAGGGTTGTTCTCCACTGACAATTGGCTGCAGATTCAGATGGACTTTTCTCCTGGGTTAACAGCCCTCTGTATAAAAGAAAGAGTCCTCCTCCTGATCTTGAAGAGAGGTAACATATGAAGCATGCAGAGATGGTTTCATCTTCTCCTGGCTCCCCCCAAGAAGGCATTATCTTGCCACTCTGCTCAAGGAAGACTGGTTTGTTTTAGCACAGCCTGACAACCCTCAGGTCACCTGTAGCCCTGAGATTTTCTATTTGTGACCCAGAGGGACCTTGGGGCCCCACCTACTTCTACCCCCATCCAACTGTTTTGCCTGAACTTGGCATGGTAGAAACAGAGAACAGCTTTCCTCCTACTTAATAGCAGTGACAGAATACCATTCTGGAGCAGGATCAATAGGAGGGAGATGGATGGTAAATGTGAAGCACATGTACATGCATGTATAGGCCTGTGTGTGCATGCTTTCTGATCTGGCTGCAAATTGGGACCAAAAAGCTTGCCTACTTCAACCTTATGGAGAGAGCAAATGGTCCACCTGAGTCCTCTTCTTTCCCTTGTAAAATGTCTCAATTGACTTTCCCTTCACTTTCTCTTCAGAACAGTGGCAGAAGGCCAGGTTCTTTCTACCTTGTGATTCAGGGATGGAGAAGGGAACTTTGTAGTTCTCTAAGTTTCTCACTGTTCTTTGTAGCCAGGTGAAAGCAGTATGCCTCTCACAGACTGGCATTTCAGAGATCCTTGCTGCCTGCATGGCTTGAGGCTGCTGAGCAAAGGTTAAATCAAGTGTGGAAGAAGATCTGAGGCCAGGTGGATGGGGGGAGGCAGAGAGGGAAGCTGAGCCAGGTGGTGGGAGGGTCTTGGCATCTCAGGATGATGTCAAAAGCATCCTACGGTTTGGGCTCAAGGGCAAAAGGGCGAAGTTGCACTGTGCCCTTTGAAAAAAGGAAGTGTTCTTCAGTGTGGATGCATTACACATTTGTCAGTCACTGTCAGAGAAACCAAGAGGCAAAGAATAGAAGCAGGAAGGTGGAAGGTGGAACCAAACAGAACAACTCAGGACCAGAAGTGAAAGGAAACCAAGAGCTGGGAAAAATGTTGCTCAAGGCAGGTTGGATGGGGCCACTTCAGAGTTCGCCAAGTGAACAGTGTTGGTTCTACTGTTCAGTCAAGTGTTTTATCTAGCTCAAGAGCAAGTGTTGGATGGGGAAAAACCGGTACCTGCACATATCCTGGCCAGCACCCTTGTTCCTTTTGTTTGCAGTGGTGGGAAGAAGAAAGTTCTCGATCTACGAGTGAATGATTTTTTAGTAGATTTCTCATTCCAGTTGTGGGAAGGCAAGATGAGGACTCCTCCAGACACACTGTAAATGATTCTACTTGAGCTGACGCTTGGGGTGACCCAGATTTTTACATGATACAATTGCAAGCTCAGTTCACCACTCACCTTCGTTCTTGAACTCAGACTTTTGTAATATTTAATATATACTGTACTTTTGCATGAAATCGATGAGTTTGGGGGTTCTAGTATGTGTCTGTTTTTAAGTAGCCTGAAGCTTGCCCACTCCTGTGGTGCATGATAACATTTCATCATCCGGGCTGGCCAAGAACTCAAGTGCAAATTTAATCATCGTCCCCGACGCTAGCACCAGATAGTAAAAGCATCCTCTTGTGTTCCAAATTTAATTGACTTTTCATCCATCTTCCGCTTAGTACTGCCGATTCTAGCCTTTCAGATGATGGTGCAGCAGCTCATTATTCCAATAGGCTGTACTAATGAAGTCATGAAACAGTATTATTGGAATCCTTATAATCCAGTTTTTCCAACTTTGTGCCCTATGGAAGTGCGGGGTATACAACCCCAAGACTACCAGCTGGCATGGAGAGAATATTCTTTGTCTTGCACTGCTGAACCAAAAAGGGTATATGTTATGTTCTGCAATAGAAGACATATCGACTCATTCAGTTATCCAAGGTAATCATCTATGATTCATCGTTTGTGTGAATTTGTACGATGACCATGGGGATTGCGTTTCTTACAAGAAATAATTCACAGCAGAAAATATACAGAGACGAGCCCTGTCCAAAATATACTGCCTATTTCTACTTTTTTTTTTTAATGAGCGTTGCTCCCAAAAAAGAATTATATTCCTGGAGGGACCGGATTGGAGCGCTTGGTGTTTTAGTGGCATTTGGTGGCGTCTACTGAGCCGACCACGTTTGGGGACTTGGTGGTCCTTCTTTTGACCTGGTGGAAGTTTGGGGCTGTTTCTGGAGGTGGTGGCCACTTCCCTGGAGGAGTGGGCTGAGGAGCAGGCCACACCGGAAGAAGGGATGTGTTTGTTCTCTGGCCGCGCTGGCTCACCACATCTGCTGGCTTTGCTGCTGGATGCCCTTGCTTTCCCGACCACGTTTGCTGCCAGAGCAGCCTTTCTCAGCCTTTTGGCCCTGGAGGAACCCTTGAAATATTTTCCAGGCCTTGGGGAACCCCTGCACATTCAGGCTCAAATATAGATCAGAAGTCACAAAATTTTTATATTTGTTTCATGGGTAGGCCTGTCTATATGAATTCACAGTGTTCTTAAACTAAAAATAAGGAATGAAACTTACCTCTTTAATGTGAAGTGGCCTGGATTTGAAATATTTTTTTAAAATAAAGAGTGATCTCCCAGGGAACTCTGAGTAACCTCTCATGGAACCCCAGGGTGCCACAGAACCCTGGTTGAGAAACCCTGTGCTAGATGCTGGGGGCTATGCTGCCTTTGCTGCTGGATGCTTTCCTGTACGATCTGCTTTTCTTGCTGGATGCTGGGGCTTTGGAGGTGCGGGCGGTGGCCAGTTAGGGGATTACAGTAGAGTGGCAGGCTTTTGTGGACCCCCATTCCCCCACGGAGGCCACGTTGCCTTCCCCCCAGATAGCCCCAGGAAGGACGAAGGGAATGCAATTCCATCTGCTGGTTGAATTTCCCACTGTTGCTTGTAGACTTATGCCTCCTTCTGGGTGGCATAGGAGGAGGAATTGCGGGGTGGGAGTGAATGAGAGCCAGTTTGGTCTTGTGGTTAAGGTGCTGGGCTAGAAACCAGGAGTCTGTGAGTTCTAGTCCCGCCTTAGGCACGACAGCTGGCTGGGTGACCTTGGGCCAGTCCCTCTCTCTCAGCCCAACTCACCTCACAGGGTTGCTGTTGTGGGGAAAATAGGAGGAGGAGGAGGAGGGAGTATTAGGTATGTTCTCTGCCTTGAGTTATTTATAAAAATAATAAAGGCAGGATAATAAACAAATAAATAAATGGAAAGGAGCCCTCTACCAGCTGGTGGGAGCAGCAGGGGAAGGTGCCTGTGAGTGTTAGTGTGTATGTTTGTGTTGTAGTCTGCGTGAGTGTGTGGTAGTGGAGTGGGAGGTGCTGGCTGGTACCCTGATGGTGCTGAGAGCATTCAGAGATATGCCCAGGTGGCCAGTTGGGATTGTTGCCATAGTACCAGCCTCCTTGCTGCACAGCAGCTTCCCTGCCTGAGCTCGATTCCATTTCCGGGTTGGCAGTGAGGTTCCCCAGATTTAAGGTCTTGGGAGACTTCAATCTGCCTTCTCTAGGAATGGGGTCTGAGGTAGCTTGGGAGTTCATGGCCATCATGATAGCCATGGGCCTATCCCAGATCATCCAGCGCCGGACACAAGACAGTGGTCACACATTGGATCTGGTGTTCCTGTCAGAGAAGTGGCTATGTGATCTGAAATAGGGGGCCTCTTGGTATCTCCCTTGTCATGGTCAGATCACACCCTGATTACCATGGGATTCTCTAGCACCACTATTCACTGCAGGGAGGCTGGACCCATTAGATTGGTCTCCCCTGGTGACTGATGGACCTGGATGGGTTTCAGAGGGAGCTGGGGGTTGCTTCTGCTGGTCTGCCGCATGGTCCATCAAAGCCTTGGTCGCTGCTTGAAATAAGGGGGTGGCTGAGGCATTGGATCAGACTGCACCCATTTGACCTCTCTCCTCTTAGGGAGCCCATCACTTCCCATGATTCATGGAGAAGCTGAGGGAGATGAAACCAGTGAAGAGACATCTAGAGCATCACTGGCATTCAGCAAAGGATGAACTCAACTGAACATGGGTTAGAGCTGCTATTAAGGGCTACCTGGTGGCAGTAAGGGTGCCAAAGCATCACTTCTGCTCTTATTGTGTCTGCAGATAGCTGCCCCATAGCCCTGTTTCAGGTGACACGAGCCCTCCTCGATGGGGAGGCTCAAAGAACCTTTTGCAGGATCATGTGGAGGAATTTGTTCAGCATCTGTCGGACAAAGTTGCTCGGATTCACTTGCAGTTGGACGCCAGCCTTCTTGCAGGTCCAGGGGAGATGGCTGGGAATGAGTCTTGCCTGGTTATCTGGGAATGGTTTGAACCTGTTGGACCCAAGGAAGTGGACAGGGACCTTAGGACTGTGAGCTCAGACAGACGGATGGACAGACAGATGGACAAAGGGCGATGGACAGATGGACATACGGATGATGGGCGATGGACAGACGGTGGATAGACGGACGGATGGATGCCCAGAGGGACAGAGGGATGGACAGACGTAGAAGCATAGGCACGGACAGACATAGTCTATCCATAGAAGCAGACATCATTACTGACACTGTTGATATTGTAGCTGCTATTTAAGATTCCATTCTTCAAAAGTCTCATTCAGTATTTTTATTGTTACATCATTGTGGACCATTTTACAGGCCTGTATATCTTTCCTCTACCTAAAATCTTTAGTCCCCTCTAGTGTCCAGTTTTTGAAATCATGAAATTGCTTTTTGTGAAAACCAAAACAGGATCTATTTCCCTCCCTGGGATGCAGATAGCTTTCTTTGTGATATTGAACCATCCTGTGTATGGCTACCCAGCTGTGCTGAACAGAAAGAGCAGAAAATCACAGCCCAGTCAATGATCAGCTGGAGGAAGATCTGCCTGAAAAACAAAACTCGTGAATAACATCCACAATGGAGGAGTGGATAGTGAAGATGGCAGAACTTGCTGAAATGGCAAAATTGGCTTGTTTGATTAGGGAAGGAACAACAACTTTTAAGTCTGTAAACCCTTTATGGACTTTTTGCTGAAAATGGACAAAAAGGAACTGATGTTCTCGTGATTTACTGATTAAAAAGGGTTGTTTATGGGAAGAAGGGAACCATGATACATACTTAGGGAGGGCGGAAATGGTAATAATTAAGTTTGTAACTGCTGTAAAGAAGATAGAAGTTCCTTCTTTAGTTATTTTTCTTGCTTTTCTTTTTCCTTGTCTTGTCTTTTACTGCTTTTCACTTTTTCTTTTACCTTTTCATATCTTTTTTTTCCTAATTCTTTCTTATGTTTTTGTAAATCTCGTAAAAGCTTTTTTCTTAATAAAAGTTATATATATAAAACTTAGAAGTAACAGATTACTTATAGGCTTTCACGCTTGGTATCAGTTGGGCTTCAGGGTTTGGTGACCAAGATCTGGACAACAGATTTGCTGTCATTTCACCAGCAACTGTGGCTGGTATTTTCAGAGGCAAGGCAGTCTGTATGCAGATTACAGGCAACTGAGCAAGGACTGACTGAGCTCCTGTCTTTATAGCCAGGTGATCTGACTTCTGATTGGTCTTTACTTGAGCTGATTTCCAATTGGTGCACCTCTACTGTTGATCCTTAAGTAGGAATCCACCTTAACATCCCTCTGTTTTCAGGAACTGGGACTGTCAGAAAAACAATGGTTTGTTTTCTCTCCCCCTTGCCTAACAAGCTGCTTACATCCTTATTGAATTTTCTGTCTTTGATTCCTGGATTATATTGAGGCCTTCGTTCCTGTTGACCAGGTACAGCTTAATAGGACAGGGAGTTGTGTGAGTTCCCCCATTGCATTAAACCAGTTTTCTTTAATCATAGTGAATTGAATAAACCACAGCTGGCTGGGTTCAAAGGGAAACTACAGTAAGCTATAAACAAGGAAAATACATTATGGCTTAGTGCTGGGTTCTCCAACCTTTTTGAGGGGGTACAAATGTTGGCATTTTGAGTGCATCTGATGACCATTTTCACAAAATAGGTGTTATGGGGGGACAATGGTGAAGGCACATGGGGGAAATTGCTTCCCCACCACTCCTCTAGCTCTAGCTCTACCTCTTTCTTTTTTGGCAGATGGGCTGATTTCCAAACAGCTGCATCTCCCTCTCATTTTTACTTTGAAAGAATGCTGCTAAGATTGGTGTGGGACCCAGAAGTGTTCTTGGATGGAAAGACTGGGCTTGAACTGACCCTTGGTGCCCCAAATGCCACAGTGGGGACCAGGACTTAGTACCATGTGTAAATCCAGTTGATTTTAAGCAGGGGCAGGTTGTCCATCTAGTAGAAACTTGAGGATTTCATGCATTAGCCTAGAGTTGGATGAGATGACCTTTGAGGATTCTCTTCACTCCTGAGGGGTTCTTTTCAAGCCCAGCTCTGTTGGTGCTTGTTCAGTGAGAACATGTATGTTGGCATCAACATCTGCTCTGTCTCTTCTCCTGCCCAGGAAAGGCCAAGCACTGTGGGGATGAGGACTGGAGAAAATAATCTAAGTGGCTGGCACCATCTATCTTGGGGATGGCGAGTCTGTCAAGAGAAGTTAATTTCTGTTTTAAAAAGCATACAGATACGGAAGGTAAAAGTGACAGTAAGTTCAACGTGGAGCAGGACGGCAGCTGAGGAATGACTTACAGTATGTGGTGGTGGGTCTGCTTGTGTTTCTTTTTCTGCTCTTTCTTCTACTTCCTCTCTTTTGTCTCCCTAGTTTATGTTTCACCCACCCTTGTCTTGCTGGGGAGAATCTGAAGGCGTGGAGCAGCTGGGGAGTAAAATACATCTGATCCTAACCCTTGAGGATGGTGGCAAGAAATATCACAGGCTGGAAGGCGCTGGATTGGGAAGTGGTTTCATTCTCAAAGGGGCAGTGGCAGAAGAGGTGACAGACTCCAGATCTGAAATGGGCTGAAGAAGGCTTTATGCTACAGTGTTCTCTTCTCCAAAGACGAGTCTTCTTCTCACCAGGGCTGGGGGGCTGGATGCGCATTCAATTTTGTCCATCCCAAAGGACTGTCCAGCATGAATGGTTATTTCAAAACTTCAGCTTTATTTGCCTATTCACTTGTTGCTACTGTTGCTCTTCTCCTCCTCCTCCTCCTCCCTCTTCCTCTTCCTTCTCTTCTTCTTTGAATTGGTTTAGCATTTGAAGATTGATGGCAAATGTTGCAGTATACCAAAAACTGAACCAGTCTCATTTCAGAAAAGGGACTTCCAGCAGTCTGCAGTCAGATGTGAAGCAAATTCCTATCCCTCCTCTGTAGCAAGACTCATCTTAAATCTTCAGCATGACAGATGAGGGGCGAAACAGGCAGTCTGTCAAGGACGCTGAAAGCGTCAGTCCCACAGGTAGCATTTTTATCACAATGGCTTTCCATCATCACTTTGCAAGCACAGACCCCGAAAGACACAATCACGAAACCTGTTTTGATCAATGCTCCTGTTTTGCCTGATGGGTTCATTTGATAGCACTTAACAGGAAATAGCACCCTTATCACCAGCTGCAGATGATCTCCTCTTGCAGACTCTTCTCTTATCACAGCTTTGCCAGCCTCCCAATCTGGAACTGAAGTTGTTTCATCCACATAGTGGGGGTCCTCAAGAACTGAGAAGTGATTGGCCTAGATTGTTGGTCTGGCAACCTCGAGAATGAAAAAGGAAGCCTAAATTAGCATACATGAATGTTTCATCCCAGTAGCTTTCATCACCCTGGCCCCAAACTGGCAGCAACTCTTGTTCTGGTGTGAAGTAAATCATGCATCATATTTCATTAATCAGCGTTTGGGTTTTATTTCATGGGTCATGATGGAAGTGAATTATACATTTTGCCAAAAACTCTGAGCTCACTGATAACAAATGAAGATGAAATGCCTTCTGGAGATCTTCTGGTGGCCTGCTTGGACTTCACTGTCTGTCTATCACTGGGCACCCCTCATTGCTTTCATACTTTCTTCTGCTGGCTTCTTCACTTCTGGAGGAAGCAGATGTTTGGGCAGCATCCCAATGGTTGATGTTCATAGTGTGCAGGCATCTTGTCTAATCTCTTGGTGCAAAACTCGACTTCTGAACTGGAGGCTCAATTGTGGGAAGGCCAAGAAATTTTGGGAGCAAATAGGTATTATAATTCAAAAGATCCTTAAAGTGAATAGACAAATGCAACCAGAACTTTTTCTTTTGGGCTTGATGGACCAACAACTTGAAAGAAAATTTGGGACTCTGTTCTTCTATATGATAACAGCAGCAAGACTTTTGTATGCACAAAGATGGAAAGATGCACGAATTCCCACAATGGAAGAAGCGATGGTGAAATTCGTGGAGTTCGCGCAGATGGCAAAACTGACAGCATTGATAAGAGAAAATACTGTGACTGGATTTGTTTCTACTCCAAAACCGCTTTTAGGCTATTTGCTTGTAACTGGAAAAAAAATGAAGTTTTGATTTTGGGTTTTGATGATTAGATTGTTATTTTTTTAAAGAAATAATATTTGTTAAGGTTTAGTTAAGAGTAAGAGATTAAGGTATCATAATATGCATTTATATCTGGGTTGAAGAAGGTGGGAAGTCATTTTCTTTGGATCTTCTCTTAGCTTTGCTTGCACTTTTTAGTTTTTCTTTTTTCTTTGAATTCTTTGCTCAAGCTTTCTGTACTTCGTATTTTAACTGTATTTTGAAACCTCAGTGAAGTTTATTAAAAAAACAAAAAACATATTGGAGGCTCAAACAACGAGCACAATAAAGGCCAAGGTCTGGTCTTTGTCGAGGGCCAAACTAGATGAGACATTAATTTACATTATCAGCTTAATTAATTAATTTATTTTTTATTCAAGGCACGGAAGAGGGGCACCACGATGCATGTGAGGAGTAGGGCTTTAATCTATTGCTCCTGCTGTGGTCCTGATTGAAATTCCTCTCCTTTGAACAGTCTTTGAGTGCTTTATAACTTCCTATTTGACTAGAGAGGGAGAGAGCTACTATCCTGTGTCATCTCTTCATCTTAGATGTTCCATGATTTCACCACACCAGTGGTGGGGGACTGCTTCAGGATGCATTCCTGTGGCTTTACACATCCCTTGATCACTCATTTCCTTTTACTGGGACTCATCAGATACACAAAGCCATTACAGTTAGCATTAGAGCTTATGTGGTTCAACCCCCTCTATTGCAAACTAAACTCTTGGGCCACTGTGCTCTATAAAGTGCACTAGCTTTATGAGTTATAACCAGTGGTGTGCTGGAGCCAGCTTATGGCAGCTTGTGAGAGCTGATTGTTAAATTTTCTGGAAGTCTGTGAGTCGGTTGACAGGAGAGGAGAGCCTTAACACTTAGTGCACCAGTCAGCTGGAAGAGCCAGTTCTTAAACACTTAGCAGCACACTACTGGTTGTAACTATCTTGGTTGTCAAGAGTTGCAGGAAGAGAGATATGGACAATCTATGAATGGCTGACATCTTCCTTATTTGAGTTCTCAGCAGCTTTATCTTTCTGGTTGGAGAGTTCAGGATAGCAGATCTTATGGCAGGCCCCCATATTAGAGGTTCCATGGTTATACCACTTACTCTTTGAAATGGGAAGAAGACTCCCCTGGGCACTGAGCTATTTGCAGTGGGGTGAAAGCTCCCTTGGGCACCCATAACGACAGTGGCCATTCTTGGCAATGGGAGTGAAGTTTCCTCTGACGCCAATCACATTTATTACTGGTAATGGGAAAAAGCTCCCCCGGGGTGCAAGAGTGTCTCCCTTGGAGAATGGGAGGAAAGTTCATCCGGGCAGTAATGGCATCAGTGATTATTAATGGAAAGAAAGATCCTGGGGAGACCAGTGGCCCCAGCTATTTGCAGTGGGGGTAAAGATCTCCTGGCCATCAACAGGAGCTTTATTCCTATTGCAAACAGCCCTTCTGCTCCCATTTTGACTTAAAGCAGTGTTTCTCAGCCTTGGCAGCTTTCAGTTGTGTGGAGTTGGCTGGGGAATCCTGGGAGTTGAAGTCCACACATCTGAAAGCTGCCAAGGTTGAGGAACACTGATTTAAGGGGTGGGGGAACAGAAGATCATAACCCAATTCAGTTTGGATCTGGAAGCCTTTCCTGTCATAACTCCTTATTGGAAACTTGATTAGCCAGGAAGGCTTCAATCCTTAGCCCTATTGCTGCTATAGGGAATGCACTTCAGTTCACCTCAAATTGCCAAGGCCACTGTAGATACGGCAACACATGCTGAATCAGTCTTGCATGGTGCTGCACTCTGCGTGCGATAGGATGAGCTGTGATAGAATTTGAGTTCATCTCGGCAATCCTCCGCCCATATGAAACAGAGTCCCAAACTATCTGCTGGAAGGAGCAGAACTGGGGTTATTTACAAAATAGCCAAGCTCCAGTGGCTGTTCTTCAAAGCGTCATTACTTTAATCCTAAATGAAAAGGTTGAGAATTCCCTGCATTTGATATAAGCTGGTTCTGATGCTTCATTTTTCACAATGTCATGTTTTGGCCTTCAGGGACCCTTTATTAAGAATTCATTTTTGAGCACTTGCTATAAAAAGCAAAAAGGTCAGCGTTCCATCCATGTTGGTCTGGGCAGAGTGTCAGAGTTGATTGTACAATATTAAATACATTACTTGCCAGACCCAAAACATTGACACTGATCAGCTGGTGGGGTAGGAGGTTCAAAGGAGAAGGGCAGTTTCTCCATAGCTGCAGTGTGGAGAATCCATCAACTCTCAACTCCCCACATATGTGAGTCTCTTGGATAAGCGCACAAAGAGATGAAGCACCAGCTGACACGGCATCTTTTGCAAAATGCTAAGGGTAGAATCAGAGCCAGTTTGGTGCAGTGGTTAAGGTACCAGGCTAGAAACCAGGAGACTGTGAGTTCTAGTCCTGCCTTAGGTATGAAGCCAGCTGGGTGACCCTGGGCCAGTCACTCTCTCTCAGCCCCAGGAAGGAGGCAATGGCAAACCACTTCTGAAAAACCTTGCCAAGAAAACTGCAGGGACATGTCCAGGCAGTCTCTGAGAATCGGACAAGATTGAATGGATTAAAAAAAAAAAGGGGAGGGGTTCCATCATCGGGTTCCATCAAAACAATTTGTTTTGATGAAGAGTCACGAAGGGGCTTGCAGAATGTGTCATGGCTGACAAATGGGTGGAGCAAGGGAAAAGTAGGTGTGGTCAAAGGAAAAAGTAGTGTATCCAGAGTATCCATACCTCTTTATCCCCTATTTTTTTTTGATGTTGATTCCTCACTTCCCTTTCCGCCTTACCTGTATTTTCCAGTCTTAACATTGCTAAGTTTTAATATGAATTTATGTGGCTATGACTGCACCAGCTGCAGCTCTTTCAGCAGCCAGAATTGCTGCTGAAATTAGTATTGCACATAATCCTGTTGTTTTTCTGCTGTGTCACAGGATGTAAGATAATATTACGATCCACGGGTGCTGGCATCAGAAAGCTCTCCTTACATGGCTATCGAAATGAATCCAGGATACAAAATCCAGTTGCTGGGATTTCAAGAGTCCAGGTGAATTGTAAAAAGTCAGATGTGTTAGGGAGATAAATTATGTTGTACAAATGGATGTTAACTGAATTTTACTTAGCATTTCATGCAAAGGCAGCCTTATCTTCCAAAACATCAGAAGCCCTGACAATCCCACTGTATGGGTTATAAAGGACCCCAAAGCAGCTTACAAAACCTATAAGAGATCATAAAAACAAGAAAGCAAGCAAACCAACCCACCAACCCACAGCCAGATAAAACCAATTTCAATCACAATAATGAAATTCAAGTTGAAAGTCCAATGTAATGAAAATGCTGCTGTTATTCAACAAATGGCCAGAGAAAATTGGGTCTTCCTAGGTTGGCAAACTCATGGTCTGGGTATGCTGGCCAAGAAAACCGTCCTGTATACAAAGGGGAGATTTTGTGAGATTCCATCACAGCGCAGAATCCCTGCCATGGGGCTTGGATGCCGACAGTTTTGTTTAGAGACCTGAAACAAGAATTCAGGTTTCTTTTCACTTGAGGAGTAAGAAAATATTATCAAGAGTGGAAGAAGTTAGATTTGTCAATGGACTGGATATGTGAAGCAAGTTTTAGCATCCCCAAGAGAAGCAGAGCTAAAGAAATCTCCATTTCCAATCTTCACTCCATTTCCCCCACCCCACTCTTTATTTGGGCTTTCCAGTATCCATTATGTTTCTGAAAGTTTCCATCAATTGAGTAGTAGTGCACTAATTATATGGACCCAGGAGCTATAATCAGCATTCAGAGAAATAATGTGATTTGTTAAAGCAAGCACAGCAGCGGCCATTGAAAAATGTTGGGACAGCTATTGGAACTGGAGAAAATAAATGTACTGTAACTTGAAAATGGACAAGGACAAATGTCAGTTTCAAATAGCCCAAATAACTCATTGGGGAGAGAGGTTGGTCTCCATGAGAATTTTAACTGACAGCTTGGAGACTTGGACAAGGCTGAACAAGCATGTCAAGAGTTAGAGATGAAGAGAAACCTCAAAGGATGCCAAGTGGGTTGGGATTCATAATGTTGATGCAAAGAAGTTAGACAAAGATGCTTGGCTGAAGCTCTGCTTTGCTGAGACGCATAGTTTGACATGTAAAGCCAGGAGGAAGAAATACATTTTGACACATGAGGCCTCCTTAGAGAGAAGGATGGATATGCAGATAAAAGGTCAAGAGGAGCCCTGTTCAAGCCAAGTGTTCACCTCCTGAAGAGCAAAGTTGCACACAAATGCTAATCCTGTACCACTACCCTTACTTCTATTGTCTGCTTGTCTGTCAATGTTGGGTTGTCTTCTAAATGATCAGGACCTTTGTAGGCAACTGTGATATGGGAGGCCACTGTTGGCCAAAAATGCACAGAAGAAGGGGGAACTCCCCCCCCATACATTGGTATGGGAATCACACAACTTATCAAAACATGTACAGTATGTTGACCTTCAGTGCCCTGTTCTCCACAGGTGCTTAGTGGCTTCTTCATGCAACATGCTTAAAAGAGCCAAGTGAAGATCTAGTAGATACAATAGCATGAATAGGTTTAGTTATTGTTAACTTTGGTTCCATATATTGTGCAAATCTTGGGTAATTCAGTAACCAAGTTATGGATGTTGTGGGATCAGAAGCCATGAGGCCCAGCTGAAGCAGGCTTTCAATAGCAGCAATCCAGTAATAAACTTTTCAGGACCAGGGAGAGCTCCCAAGAAGAAAAGAGGTTGCTCCAACTAACTCCACATATCTTATTTGCTGTCTCACTTCATTCTACAACTTGCTTGAATTGTGGCATTACTGTGTTTGTGACTGTTTTACCATTTTTATTGTATGCTGCCCTAGTAGTGCACACTGAACGTAGGTCTAGAAATTATTGAAATAAACAAATAAACAGCACCTCATATTTTCCAAAGGATGAGCAACTGCCAATTCCTCCCAGCAAAAATTTTTTACTCAAGTAACATTTAACTAAACACAGTTTTTTACTTAAGGCTATGTTAATACAGGTAGTCCTTGTTTAGCAACCACAGTTAGGACTGGCAACTTGGTGTTAAGTAAAGCAGTTGCTAAGTGAAACTGCAACTGTGCTCATGACCTTACTTCAGCTTTCCTTTGCTTTACAGACCTGTGAAGGTCATAAATGTGAGGATTGGCTGCAAAGTTACTGTTCCATCACCATCATAACTGTGAATGGTCGCTGTACAAGGCAGTCAGTAAGCGAGGTCTACTTGTACTACCTTTCTTTCAGGGAGCTGAAGTGGTATCTCCTTCCCAGTTTATCCTCAGAATATACCTGAGAGTAGATTAGTTTAGCTTCAGTAATAGTGACCATTCCCCAAACACCTAATACATTGTTCGACTTTGCAGAGACTTAGGTTCTGCAATCACTACAGCAAATTAAAGAGTAAAAACACCCAATTGGGCATAAAACACACACATAAATGAGCAGGTTTCCATAATAAAGGGTTGTCTTACGCTACTCATGTTTTCCTATAGGAAATGCAAGAATCTAAAGATGGGGATATGCATTCTCAATGATGATGGGAATGCAGGAATATTTTGCCATATTGGCGTTTGCTTTTGGGAACTGTTTATTGAGTAGACACAGTCAGTCTGGATGCCTCAGGTTTAGGAGTGCAGCAAGGACATTTCATGGCCAGAGGCAAAGCATAAGACAATGCCACCTTCTTGCTTTCCCATTTTTTAGTTTTATTTCATAGCATTGCTGCTGCTTTTCCGGGCTGAATGCAGGGATTTTCAGCTGCATCAAAGCTTTGCTGTCTTGTTTGAAATCTTTCTCTCTCTCTTCCCTCCTCCCTCCCCTCCAGAGGCTTTGCTTCAGAATCTAGCACTCCTTTGCAGAAGAACTTCCCCTCTTCCTTTGCCCAGCGATCCCTCTTACTGGGCCAAGGTTCCTGACTTGAGCCTGAGTACTCAGTAGTCAAGTGGTTTTGCATGCCAGGGAGTGTCCTTGCATGAGCAGTGCTAGAGTTTTTCAGGGCTTTTTGGAAAACAAGAAGTGGAGGCTGAGAAATGAGTGGAGGCTGAGTGCAAATATGCAAATAAATGCTTTGCATATTTACACTCAGGCACAATTTCTTCTATCCTTGTAAGGGAAGTGGGAATGACCTTGGGAGACAGGAGAAAGAGCCACAGCCAGAGGAATGGTCAGATAAGAGGCAGCTGAGCCCATGAAGGAACATGGGTGTGGCAAATGTCTCAGAAGGGACTGTCCCTAGTTTCTTGAGCTGTAAAGGTGACAGGTAAGAAATGTACTTTCAGACTTGCAAGATTCTGTTAATGTAACTTACAATAGAGTAGAATTACAGTAGTTCATCTGGGTGTGCTTCTTGTCTGGACTACCCTGTAAGGCTGACAATCCTCTACCCTTTCCTTCTTGACCATGTGACCTCACCCTGCTCAATAACACCCCCTCCTGTTGCATTTATGCTTTTCTTACATCAAAGTATTTTTTTTCCTACACTGGTTTTTATCCATTGAAATCCACAGCCCAGGAACTGAGAAGGTATAGGGAAACCAAATGCTGAAATAACTCTGGATGTTATATTTTTCACTAATGAATTTTGCGGCTCTGAATGAGATGTATTGATTCATTTCATCATCTCCAATACTAAATTATCATACAGATGGGTCTCCTGGCCAATGCCCACCTCCCTCCCCCCTTGCCTCCCCTTTAAAAAGGCCCTGGGTGAGAGGATCAGACAGTGGAGGGCTTCTCCAGTGTCTTCTCCAAGGCTCCTCCTTCAGATCCTTCTGAATAAGCAGCTTCAGCTGTTCCCTCAAGTACTTTTGGCCCATTGGATGTAACTCCTTGATAAAAATTGAGAGCAGATGCTTTAGGCTGTACTCCCTGTTGGAGGTATCAGCAAATCAGCATGCCTCATTAGCATGTGGATGAGTTCATTCTAGGATGCAAATGCTCTATGTGCTTCTGGAGGAAGCTGTTTGTTGCCCCTCCCACATTCCTTTGGCACTTCCTCCTTCTCTGCCATCTGGGAAGAAGCATGCTTTGCTGCTCTTTCCATCTTGGCCCATGCACGGCCCTGGAATCAGGAGGTTCCCCCTTTTTCCATGCAGCCTTCAGCAGCAATGAGGGCTGAGGGTCAATTCAGTTTAGGGAAAAGAAAGAATAAGGAGAATCATCATTTTTCTTCTGAATGGATGTAACTGGACCAAATAAATCAGTAAGACTATTTTTACTTACTTTTAAACCCACTTTGTCTAAGTGTGTAATTCTTTATGCTTGGGTGGGCTAAGTGTGTAAGATCAATAACCTATATTTCTCTAGGTAAAAGGTAAAGGTTTCCCTTGACGTAAAGTCCAGTCGAATCCGACTCTAGGGGGCGGTGCTCATCTCCGTTTCTAAGCCTTGGAGCCGGCGTTGTCATAGACACTTCCGGGTCATGTGGCCAGCATGACGACTCGGAACGCCGTTACCTTCCCGCCGAAGCGGTACCTATTGATCTACTCACATTTGCATGTTTTCGAACTGCTAGGTGAGCAGGAGCTGGGACTAGCAACGGGAGCTCACCCCGCCGCGCGGTTTCGAACCGCCGACCTTCCGATCGACAGCTCAGCGGTTTAACCCGCAGCGCCACCGCGTCCCTTATATTTCTCTAACATGCTCATTAATGCTATTTAAGATAATATCCTTTTTCTGTGCACATCTTTTGTGGTGTTAAGCTCTGCTCCATTCAGTGGTCCTAGCTGCCCACCAATGGCTTCATTCCCATCACCCACAAGAGCTGAATCACACAGAGGCAGTTTGGAGTGGATGCTGCCAGCCAGATACTTTTTAGAAAACGCTGAAGAAGCGGCTCTTGCTGATTTTATGATGAGTTAAAGCTCACAAAGGCAGGGCCTGTTGTTTAAGGACAGTTCACTCCAAGCCAGGGTGGCTGGACCATGCCAAGTAAAAGTTGACAGTGGATTAGCTATGTCTGCAAGCTATAATCTGGTCTGAGTGCACACCCCCATTGTTTGGAGGAAGCCAAAGTCTCATATGTGGTGGAGAAGATGTTTGTTGAAGACCAGAGACACCCAGATTCAAGTCCAAGTTCACTTTGGGCCACTCACTAGCTCAACCTGCCTGACAGGCTGTAATGGTCAGGGAAAATTGGAAGCCAGATTGAAAAAGCAAAAGCTCTGGTCTTCCCTAAAATGCCAACAGGAAAGAAGAAGGCCATGAAATCTTTATTTAACAGAATTTATGTTGCTTTTTGGCTTTCAAGTCAGACTTGATTCTGGCAAACCCATGCATTTATCTGGCTGGGAATTATGGGACTGGAAGCCCAACATATCTAGAGGCACCCATCCAGTGCTGTAATAAGAAAGAGAGGGTGAGCTAGGGGACCTCAAGACTCCTTCCAGTTCAGTGATTCTAGGGTTGCATGGTTGAACAGCAGAAAGATTAAACAGGTCTAGTTTTGAAAGGAAAACATTAAATTTCCTTTTCAAAGACATTTATCTATGGGCATCTTTGGGAAATTAAAGGTTTAATTCTCCAACCTGTATGTGATATCACATCATTAGGTATTTGATGAAGAAGGTGGAAAGTTCTAGGAGAAGCAGCTGATGCTGGAGTTGTGTAAAATTAGGATGCCCTTTGGATCTTTATGGGGCGGGCACAGCCTGGCACAGGGAAGCAATACCACCAGCATGAACATGATATGGCTTGACCAGCACATGCATGTAAAGAAAGGATGCATTACACTATGCACAATTTGGTTGGCTTGCTTGCAGCTTAATGCAATGACTGAACCCTGTCATTAGGGCTTGTCAATTATAGTGTAGGAGTTAATATTCTGTGTGAACCAGACCGTAGCTGCACACATGGTACAACCTGGTCATTTTAACAAATCCATCCCAGGGGAAGCTGATCATCTGATTCTGTGTAATGAGCAAGTTTTTCTCTAGCAGGTGCATTCAGACATTCTGGAAGACCCCTCCCTCCTTGGGGCTGTGGGCAATGGGAGATGTAGTCCAACCAAACAGGAGGCCACTGGCCACTGGGGAAATCTACCTTATTGGGCTCCATTCCCCATCACCACCTCTTTAAAAACCTTATGCACTCATTTTCCAGCATAGAAGGCCTGCATTCAGGAGTGTCCACAGAGGGGGGGTCACAAAAAGACAAGATGGTTTAACACAATGCATGTTAAAAAGGGGTGGCAGCCACCAAGCTTGACTTTTTTGACCCTATCCACCTCTCCCTGAATGCTTCTGCCTGCACTGTAATTTTTGTAATTCAGAATGGGGGCAGCTATCCCCTGGTTCCAAGTGAAAGCCAAGGAGAGGAACAGCAGCAATTCTGGGCAGTGCTGTGCAGTTTAGATCTTGGGCATTTTCACCCATCTGTTTTAAGCTTGCCAATGTATTAGCAGCCAGAGCTTTGGAGAAGGAGTGCAGCTGTCAAGGGAGCTGAGTTAGTAACCACAAGGAAGCTGGCCCAGTGGGCCTTCTTGGCAGGTGTGATATTGAATTCCCCAACTGTTTCTGAAATTTGCTTGTGAAGCTTGGGAGCTTGTTTTCAGCCCTCAATGCAAAAAGATTCCAAGTAACCGAAAAAGATGCAAAGCAACCCAAATAGCTTAGAAAATATGTTTATAGGAAGTGGGGTGGGAGCGGTGAAAGCCGTTTGTTTACTTCAGACTCTGGAATGCAGTGATAGAGCTCCCGACCACAGAAACACCTTTGTTTGCTTTTGTGCAGTTTAAGCTAAGTTAACTTTGGATACATTATGGAAACGAGAGAATATACAATGTGGCCTTTTGTGTTTGTTAAAAAAAGGGCTTTTATCAACAAAGAATCCACATGTCTAGCTATGCAATTACCTGTGATATTATTCCTCTCCTAGATGCAACACACACACACACACACACACGCTGGAAAAGACATCCCTCTGTGCTAACAGTCATCTGCCAGTCCCAACCCCCATCCTCCAATATTAACAGCATTGCATTTTCTGCCTTCAAGTCAGTCTTAACTCCTGGAAACCACATGGACAGCTCCTTGCAGTTTCTAGGCACAATTTTCAGAAGTGGTTGGCCCTTGCCTTCTTTTCCTAGGCTGAGAGAGAGGAACTAGCTCAGTGTTTCTCAACCTTGGCAACTTTAAGATGTGTGGACTTCAACTCCCAGAATTCCTGGGGAATTCTGGGAGTGGAAGTCCGTACATCTTAAAGTTGCCAAGGTTGAGAAACACAGATTAACCTGAGGTCACCCAGTTGGCTTCTGTGCCTAAGGCTGGATTAGAACTCAGATTTCCCCATGACCACTAGACCACCCTTTCTCAACTTTCTGACCCTGGACAAACCCTTGAAATATTTATCAGGCCTTGGGGAACCCCTGCACATTCAGGCTCAAATATAGGCTGGAAGGTACAAAATTATTGTATTGTTTTCATAGGTAGGCCTGTATAGATGCACTGGGAGTGTTCTGAGACTAAAAATAAAGAATGAAACTTACCGCTTTAATGTGAAGTTGCCTGAATTTGAAATAATTTTTTAAATAAATCACGATCTCCCAAGGAACCCCTAGTGACCTCTTGCGGAACCCTGGGGTTTCACAGAACCCTGGTTGAGAAACCTTGGATTAGGCTAAGCCTGGCTCTTATAGCATTACATTAAATAGCATTACATTAAATGAAGTCGGTTTTTCTTCTAACAGCAGAGGTTGCGGGGCCTGCAACAAGGCTGGGGTCTACATTCAGGGCTACTGAGCCCCATAAAAGTGCACATTGCCCATCCTTGGAGCCTTCTGGCCACAATCCTCTTGCTTCTCTTTTAGCTGCAGTAAAAGCTGAAGCTTCTTGGGCAGTGTCCTCCCTCTGTCTTTCTTGCTTGGCGAGGGGGTGCTGATTGAACCCCAAAGGAGAGTAGGAGCAGTGCAGAGACGACCAAGTCTTTTAGGGTCTTTCAGAGAGGGATCCTGGCTCTAGAGCTCCCCCCCTGCCAAGTATCTCGATGGTGGGGCAGTTCCTAGAGCACCATTTGCTTTGTGAAAGCCCCCTCAAATTCTAGTGCCCCATTGGAGGCTCCCCAAAAGCTTGGGGGTGGACCCCAGAAACCCCCCAGTGGTTCTCCGATTTTAATTTTTAATGTACTGTTGATGTACTTTTTAAATATACTTCACATATTTTAATACACTTGGGAGCGCAGCTCCTGCCTAGGACTTTTGAGGCAGGTGGTCTTGCTGGCTAGGAATATGGGATCTAACATAGCTGGGGGTGCTGGGAAGTGGCCGGGAGGAAAGATAGCACTTCAAATGAAAGATGCTTTTCTGGAAAATTGCAAGTGTAACTACTCTCTGATTTTCTGACCTCCTGTGGTTCCAAGTTCTCTTTTTGGGACTCTCCGAGCCTCCTTGGACCACTTGTGCTAAAAACAGAGTTTCCTACTATTTTGAGTGGGGAAGAGATGAAACAGGGCAATGGAAAGCCTAGAATTTTCTCCAGTGCAGCCAAAAGATAGGAAGAAACCACCTCCAATTATCCCCCACCCTCTTGGCAGCCCCAAAGGATCGGATATGGTTGCTGGCCAGCAAATCTTTGCTGACCCTTTTTCTCAGCCGTCTCAGCAAGCCGCCAAGTCGTTTGCTGCATTGTAGAAATTAATCCAGTAAGCTGAAAAACCATAATGGCTTTTTCCCGGCCTATACAGATATTTCTAAAACACAGTTAAAAGGAGGTGAATATAGTCACATACATATTTAAAAATCCTAATTGGGATATTCATAACTAGAACAGTCATTTCCACAGTGGTAAACCTGATGGCAATTTGCAGGTTTCTAAAAAATAAATTTACTGAAGCAGATTACTCTGATCTGATGACCTCGAGTTGCCCCAGACTTCAACTCCCATGTTCCCCAATCGGCATAGCTCTTGATATTGTAGTCCAGTAGTTTGGAGGGCACAGGTGTGTGTGTCGGGGTACAAAACTTGAAGAACTGCCCTGGCTAAATTAAAATGGGATGGAAGAGAAGGGAACCCCTGCATTTTGGACCAGTCTATTGGGGAAACGTTCTGTATTCCTATTGCATTTTAAAAGTGCTCTTTAAAAACAGAATTCTCCTTTGCCCATCTGCAATCTACAATTTGCATGTCAAGCTATTTAAAATATTTAAATATATTATGGAAATGTGTTCAATTATTTAGAGGGTCGTTAAAACGTTCAATGAAAAAGTGATGCCAAGCCAGGCAAATGATCACAGGGCCCCTTGCAGGTGGAAAAGGAACAGCACAAAACCCCCCTCCAATTTAGTTGAAGGCATGCTCCCAAGCATGAGCATATCAACACTGCGGACAGCTTCTTGCTTCTCAGGACTTTCTGACTGACTAGTACAGTGTTTCTCAAGCTCAGCAACTTTAAGATGTGTGGACTTCAATTCCCAGAATTCCCCAGCCATGGGAATTGAAGTCCACACATCTTAAAGTTGCTGAGCTTGAGAAACACTGGATTAGTGGCTGAATGTGAGAAGTGGATGCCTGGGGGAACAGATGGGCAATGCAAGGCTCATTCACACATGCCTGATGCTCAGTAATGCTTATTAAAACAAAACAGATCAATTTATGAAAGGGGGAAATACCTGGGACAAAGCAGTACAAAGTCTTTACCTCTCCTGGTGGTCCTGGTTGGTCCCCTGCACTGTACAAATATTTGCTTGGATTTGTACCTGACTCTTTTGAAATAAGGCAGCCTTACAAGACTACTAAGATCTAATTTGCCTATCGCACAAAACCAGGGTTTGTTGAATGGCCAAGCCACAATAGCTAGGCTCCCCAGTAGCACCCAAGCCAACTGTGTTGTGATTTTGCAAATGGTGAGACACAGAACAAGGTTGGATTCAAACATCACACTAAACCATGGTTTGCTTTGATTATGGTTTATCAAGCAGGCCAAATGGCTGGTTTCACACAACACACTAAATCAAAATTAAGCAAGCTACATTGTGATTCAGTACATAGGACTACGGCTGGGTTCACACATCATGGTAAGCCATAAGTCATGAAATACAAAATGCTTTGACTTGAACCACCTTAAGATTTAGCTCTTTGTGTGAACTAGGACTAAGTCTCAGTGGGCTCTGATCCAGAGCAAAACAAGCCCTTAATGCAACATCTCTTATCATGGTCAGCGCTGAAAGAAGGTTTGAGATTCCAGCTTTTCTGTTTCTTCCCTTTTTTCTTAGTTCTGAATTCTTGATTTCTTTATATATGTATATGTATATGTATATGTATATGTATATGTATATGTATACATATAAAATGTATATACATAAAATGTATACACATACACACACACACGGGACTTCCAGTGGGGACAATGGCGGTTTGAGCTGTTTTTTTCCGCTATCTGTGGACTGACCTGTCAGAGTGGCTTTTTTCTTGGCATCAGGCAGGCTTCCTTGGAGCCCAGAGGCATTCTCCAGATTAAGGAGAATTCCAGGAATCACCCCATGTGTTCTTCAGACAGCTGGTCACAGCCAGAAGACCACAAAATGGCATTTTATGATTGACTGGGAGGCGGGCCATCATCTTCTTCCCAAGCTGCTCTAAAGCCATATCAGAACTTAAAGCTGCCCACCCCATTTCTACAGCACTGTTTTTTGTTGTTGTTGTTGTTTGAATTTTACCAAAGAGAGGCTTTCTACAACAAAGAAATGCAGAATCTCTTGGTGACTCTCATTATTTTTGAAAATTATTAACTTGGTAATTTGGCTTTTTATATATAATTTGTTAAATTGAGATTTAAAGAATTTTGTTTTTTTATTGTTTTTTTATTAAAGTGATTTTTGAAGAACATAAAACTTTCTCTTCTTCATTGAATCTGCGGATTGGAGTTCTGATCTATATGCTTTCACTTTCCCATGGGAACGCTGTTTGTTCCTACTTTTTATTTTCCTTATTGGCCACACGGGAGATAAAAAGGCTGGAGAGAGTGTTCAGTTACAGCGTTGATGACTTTACCTTCCTGAGGCACTAGAGGGCGCCATAATCTAGCTTACTGTTAAGAAATATGGAGGAAATTAATTTGATATTTAAATATCTCTTCAATGCTATTCTTCAAGTCTTGGAGCATTTCTCAGAATTTGTGGAGTCCAAATTGTCACAAGAATAGAGAAACTGATAAGGCTGAAAACTATCTTAAGAGTAAAATGGTTTCTCCAAACAAAAAGATGAGAATTGGTGACTTATGTTTAAATAGTCAAAGGAAAATTGAGTTGTCAAAAGTTGAAGACAGGAAGACAGTGTTGCCACCACACCATGATCAAGAAAGAGGATTAAATTCTAGAGGCTGGAAGATTTTGGACAAATATTTGGGCTTTTTAAATCTTGAAATTGACAAGAAGAAAGCTCTGTACATACTACTGAGACATGTAAATGCCCTGATTTACTCTGAAGTGGGATAATTGTCTAAATGTGGTTACCAGGATGGTTTCTTCAAGGTTTGGATAAATGGTTACGCTGTTTTGAAAATTCTTACATTTTTGGTAAATGCCTAGGTTATTGTTTAAATGTTATCAGGATGGTTTTTAGGGGTTTTGGTAAATGTTTATGTTGTTTGGATAGTTTTTATATTTTTGGTTACTGTTAGTTGGCTGTTAGTTAATGTTAGTTAACGTTAGATAGGAGCAAATTATAGTGAAGAAGGGTCGTGTTTGTCACTCTATTAGGTCCCAAATTATGTTTGAAGGGTTTTATATGTTTTTCTTTGAATGGGAGGGTAAGTTTGTTTTAGAAGGGAATGTAACAATGAGAATTTAAATGCTTTATAGAAACAATGTTTACTATAATATGAATTGGAGCAAGAGATTGATATTGATTTATGTATATCTTTGTTACAGGAAGTCAGAAGTCACTTTGTAGTAGTTTTGTGTTTTTTCATACATTTTTGGTTCTGTTTCTTTTTCTTTGTAGGCGTCTGTTTCAATCTTTTTATTTTTTATGTATATTTTGAAAATGCTTTAATAAAGTTTTCTAAAAAAAAACAACACCCACACATGTGAAACAGCAATCACACTGATGACCCAAATTTATCCAATAACTTCCCTGCAATGGGTTTAACTGCACCCAACGTATTTCCTTGCTTGTGGACGTGAAAATATCATCTCATCCTATTTCGGACAGGCTTATTGCAATGAAATTGAATTGCAACGTGTATGTTTTCACTGATGCGGCATTGGTGAATAATAAAAGCCTCCATAAAGCTCACTTTCAAAGTCCGCGCTTGGCACAGGTAGCAAAATGCTAAGGGCTGCCTTGAGAATCATCACTAATCTCTTTTTGGGGGGAAGTAAAGGCTACTTCAATCACAGCAGGTTCAGATTAATAGCCTTCTCCCAGTAGGAGGAAAATACAAACAAAATGTGCAATTCCACTGGAAAAGCATGGGGAGGTGGCTTTCCCACAATGGAGGGTTCAGAACAAAACTTTTCTCTTTGGCATCAGCTGTCACATTTTCTCCTCCTCTGGCTTAATCCAGTTCTTCGCAGAACCAGTCAAATTAGGCAGAGGGTCTCCCTCCAGCCTGGCTGAGTGCAGCTGGCCAGCCTTGGCTAATCACAAGAAGCTAAGCCGGATCAGACTGCGTTATATTTGGATTGGATGCCATGATGAAACCCCAAGGCTGTAAATGAGTCTGTAGAGTTCTCCCCACCTCAAAAAAACAAAAAAACAAAACAAACAAACAACCCCCCCCCCCAGAAGGCAACAATGGCAACCTCTCTACGTTGGTGCTAAGAGAACGGCCTGCTGATGGCCACATAGACCCACCCAGAGTCAAGCTGAGCTCAAGGGAGTTTTAGAGGTCCAGCGTGCTTTCTTAGAATGGGAAGAAATCCATCCCTGCCCTTGTACGAAGGATATCAATTATATTATCACTGTAGAAATTTGTTAGGGACGAGGGTCTTCTTGGCAAGTTCCCAAGACAACTTCCTTGTTCATAGAGGTCACCCTGGCAGGGAGCTCAGACTGACAGCAGCTTCTTCCCAGAGTACGTTCTATGAGCTGTGTACCACGCAAAGCTTTTGGTTTGTTTGGCAAGTTTAATTGAGTAACCCCAAGTGGATGTGTTGATATCAGCCTTCCCAGGTAGACCAGACAGGAAACACGGCTGGATAGCTAATTCTACTTTATTGTAAGGCTGCATTAACAGAATCTTGCGGGTCTGAAAGTACAAATCTCCCACTGTCTCTTTTACAGCCTGAGAAGTTAGGCAGGGTCCCTTCTGAGTTTCTTTCTCTTCCCATTATGCAGCTGCAGGCTCTGCTGTCTCTTATCTGACCATTCTCTTCGCCCGTCTCCCAAGGTCTTTCTCACATACCATTACAGTTGCAAATGCTAATTCTCAAGCCATGGTTTATGGACAGAGTCAAACTGGGCAGAGGACCTGGCTGGAGTCACAAGGAGCCAAGTGGACTACTGTGCTTTGGATTGCAACCTTTAAGGCAGCCTTCTTAAGCCTGGTGTGCTCCTGATACCTCCCAAGATCTCAGGCCATCAGAGGTAATGGCTTGCACTCAATGCATTTGAAAGGCTGGGCTGCAAATGCTGGTCTGAAGGGATCCATCTCTTTCAATCTGTAACCATGCCTTTGATGCTTCAAGTGCATCTAAAGTCTTTAATTGCACATGAGAAAGAAAACTCAGCTCCTTTGCTAGGTAATGATGTGAATCCATCCATCCACAGCCTCTCTCTACTCTAGAAGCCAGTTCTGGGGTGTAGGATACCTCTTTTTCCATGGCAAGGATGTTTGGACTGCCCAGCTCACTTTAGTTTTTGCTTTTACAAAAAATTCATTCAGAAAAATTACGTAAAAAAGCAGAAGGAAGATTTTCTATAAGCCATCTATAGTGGGTTCTCATGCCATTTATGGAGTCTATCATAATCAATCAGATATGGTTAGTGAGAATTATGGTTTTAGAATTAAGATGGGATTTTTTTCTTCCCATCAGTATGTACTTCACAGCATTGAGGCTCAGCAGCTAAAGTTGGCAAGAGATGTTCACGATGACTTGAAAAAGTGAGCAGTTTTAATAATAATCCAGTTCAAGTTTATATTCCTTTATAATAATAATACATTATCTGTTCAATCGTGTCCAATTCTCAAGAGACTGCCTGGACAAGTCCCTGCAGTTTTCTTGGGAAGAATGTTTTCAGAAGTGGTTTGCCACTGCCTCCTTCCTAGGGCTGAGAGGGAGTGACTGGCCCAAGGTCACCCAGCTGGCTTCGTGTCTAAGGTGGGACTAGAACTCATGGTCTCCCAGTTTCTAGCCAGGTGCCTTAACTGCTACACCAACCTGACGCTCTATTCCTTTTTAGATACTTGGCTAATTAATCTCCAATGGACAGCCTGTAGTTGGCCTTCCCAGGGACCCCAACCTCCATGAATCATCGGCACCAAGGGGGCGCCTTGTTATTTCAAGGCTGCATTGGGGGTGGCAATAGGACCAATGTCAAACCCCACAGACCAGGAGGAGGATGCATCAGATCAATCCTGTCTGCTCCTCTGAGATGCTGTCTGCCCTCTCATTCTATCTTCACCTTTTGCTTTCCCAGGCAGGTGTCCACCCTCTTCCAAGCAAAAAGGCTGCAGCCCCTCCATTAAAGAAATCAAATCAAATCAAACCAGGGTGGAAGAAGAAACTTGGCAGGGACCAAAGGAACTGCCTCTGCAGTGGATGGGCCAGGCTGTGTGGTTTTCCTCCAAGTTAAAAACTGAAGAAGTGCCACTGCCAGGAACAACTGCCAGCAGCATCAGTATCAGAAGCAGTAGAAGTTATAGGAATCCAGTGCACTCCCAGAGAAACTTTCTTCCAGTTGGCTGGGAATTATGGGGCTTTCAAGAAAAAGGATGGACTCCCCCAGGAGTCAGGGGGAAAGTGTACAGACATCAGTACCCCACAGAATTCAGTAGGTGGCAGCATCTGGCTTATCTTGCTTGGGCTTGGAAGCAACACAGGATCAAGCCTGGATGGCCCTTGGATGGGAGACCACTTGGAAATCTCCAGGTTGTAAACTACACTGAGTAGTCAGATAAGTTTCAAGGAAGAAGGCCATGGCAAAGCACTTCTGTATTGCTACCAAGAAAATGACAAGGAAAGGTCCCTGAAGTCGTTAGAAGTCGAGCTTCATTTAAATGAGACTTTACAGCCTTTAAGACAGCAAGATCTTTAAAAAAAAGTCTAATTCTCAGGTGGGGAAGATGGAAACAGCTGTCAGCATCCCTTTTGGCATCTGCTAGCCCTGCTTTGCAGCTTGCCCTTCCACCTTTACAAGAAGGCTGGTGGGAATGACCTTCCCCCAAGGTCAGCAGAGAGCCTGGCCGAGGGCCAAATTAAGCATCCTAATGCCGTGGGTTGTGCTTTGTCTCATCCCAAAGAGAGAAAAGCCGGAGGGAATTTCCACCCGCTCGCAACCACGTTCTTTCTCCTTTAATAAAGTGTGGGAAACGATCCGCGGATCGATATTCTGCCTTCGAGCCAGCCGTTCTAGCCGGGCAAAACAGACGGGCCGGCAGGCGTTGGTCCGGCTCTGCTCGCGCCCTTCCGTCTGCCGGGCTCCTGGAGGCAGCGAAGGGCCCCAAAGAGGCGGCGGTCCCGGGGAGAAAGCGCGTGAAAGCGGCTGTTTCCAAAGGCCGGGAAAGCCCGTCCAGGATCTTTGACCCACCGCGGCCCCTATTTGTAACTTAGGGCAGAAGCGCTCCCGTCTTCGTAGGCCCGCCGAGAATCGCTCCCGCGCCTCGGAGCGGATTTCGGGTCCCCCAGCCTTTTTCTCCCCCTGTCCCCGGCCGAGCGCTGGGTCTCGGCTTTGCCCCCCTGCCCTGGCCCGCGACGCCCTCTGGTGGCACCACCCGCGCGCCCGGGGGATCGCGCGCTTTGGCACCGGGCGGGCGGTCCGTCCGCGGTGCGCGCTTTCAGCCTGGAAGGCTCGCCAGTCAAGAGGCGGGCGGGCGAGGAAGAAGAGGAGGCGGCGCGGCTCCAGCCCCGCGGCCTTCCTGCCTTTCTCCTCCCCTCGCCCGGGCCGGCCGCGCCTGTTCCCTCCCTCTCGCCCGCCCCCTTCCTCGTCTCTCTCCTCCCTCCGTCCCACCCTCCGACCGGCCGACAGCTCCACCGCGATCGCCTTCTCCGCCGCGACCGGCGCCGGCTCCTCCTTCGCGCCTCCGAACAAGATGACAGCCGGGCGGCGGCGCTGGGGCCGGCGGTGGCGGCGCGGAGGCTCCTCGCTCCGGCTGGTGAGTCGGGGGAAAGAGGTCGCCGGGGGCTGCGGCCGCCGCCCCGAGGAAGAAACCCGCCGGGAGGCGCCCGGAGGTGGCCTTTGCGCCCCGGTCGCTCTGGGGGAAGCCGGAGAGGGGTCGACCTGAGCCCGGCAGGACGGGAGCCGGCGGCAGCGGGGTGGCTTTGCTGCAGGCGGGGACCCGCCTCCCTCGGACTGGGCAAAGGGTGCAGGAAAGGGTTAAGGGCAGAGCTGCGGAAAGAAAGGCACGCGGTGACGGGGGGGGGGGTGGGAGAGAGCAGGAGGGTCACATGCCCGGCGCTTGGCCCTTTCCCCCGGCGCTTTCCGGAAGGTGCGCAACTGGAGTGGCGATTTGATTGTGCGGGGGCGGGGAGGGGGTGGAGAGCGCAGGGGGGCCGAAAGCAAAATGGGCGCCCCTCCCCCACAGGCACATCTGCCCCCTCTTTCCGCCCGGCTCTGCGCCTCACTCCGTTGCCAAGTCGCGCTTGCTGCCCAAAGTTCAGCCGGAGAACAGCCTCTTTCTTGGACCCCGGAACCCCGTTGAGGGGGCAGAAAGGTTGCATGGACGCTGAGACACGTGTACGCCTCCCACCCGCGGAGCTTGCTGCGCACCCAGTGTCCCCGTAGTCTGGCTGGTCACCCCGCTTCGGGAGGCGCCCCCGCTGGCTCTCCCCGAGCGCCCCATCTCGACCCTCACCGGGGCAGCGGCATCGGCGCCCCACTTGCTGAAGGACCAGATTCGCTGCCAGCCGGGGGGGAGCTACAGAGCCCGGGAAAATGCCAGTCGAGACAAGTTCTTTCTCTCCCAGGTGTGACGATCGGCCGGAACGGCTGAGTTGAGAAAGACAGAAGTGCCTGGAGTGTGCATAATGCTTTCACCCTCCCCCTTTTGAGAGAGAGAACCGTGGTTTGTTTAATTGCAAGTCACCTGCTTAGCACTGCTGCCTGCCTCTGGCTGTCTTCTCTCTCTCTCTCTCTCTCTCTCTCTCTGGAGAGGGAGGCTCACCAGCCTGCTGCCAGCAACATGTGGTGTGTCTTTCTTCCTCCTCAAGCAGCCCTGGAACTGCAGCAGTCATTCCCTGTTCTCTGGAATTGCCACTCTGATGCCTGTTCCCTTTTCCTTGCAAATTCCCAGTTGGGTCAGCAAGATGCTTTGGTCTTGGGGTGGTTTCTTGACTGGAGTGCCACCCAGAAACAGGCCCGCAACTAGGGTCTGTGTCACCTGGGGCAGACATGGATTCCGCGCCCATTTTGGCACCCCACCCAGCGTGGCGCCTGGGGCACATGTCCCGCTTCCCCCCCGCCCCCGTTGCAGCCCTGCCCACAAAGGGGTGCTCTTTCAGGAGGGGGAGGTTCAGCCTGGAAGTTTGCAAACAGAAGTAGAGACCATGGTGAAGGGAATTGCACTGGACATGTGTGGCTGCCATGGGCAATTTGAGATTTAATTCATTTATGGAACTGGCCTGGTCTTGCCAAGAAGATTTAGCTGCGATGCTTGCTGTGAGTGCTAATACCATCCTGGGGGGCTTGGGGGGCTTAAGAAAACGTGCAAAAGTGGGGAGCTTTCTGGGGTTAACCAAAGAGCTACAACCTCTTCCTCAGTACAACAAGCTTGAACCAAATTTTCACGGTCTGCTTGGCTGTTCCATGATAGGTATTTCTAACACTGCTTGCAGCTTGGGCATGGTTGGGTTCTGGATAACTTAAGCTGAGAAGCCCTGGCTAAAGATTTGGATTGTGGGACTCAGCTCTGACCTGTTGAGGTCAAAATAAATAGCAGGAATGTAAAGAAAATCCAAGCTTTTTCTCTGATGGTATCCACATTTGGGTTAGTTGGTCCCTGCTTGCATTGCCCTTGACAGCTTTATGGCAAGAGGAGGACGAGGCCAACACCTCTAGGGCCACCCTCCTAACTCCCTACTTTTGCCGCCTGCATAGCGAAAAAGCCGGCTGTTATCTTCGAGCCTGAAGGCCAGCTGGCCCCATCCTTCTCTGCTAAGGTAGTGCACCAGAGACTGTTTCAACTGCCCTGCACTTGGCTCTTGGGCATTTCTGCAAAAGGGCCGCTAAGCTCTAAACAGGGCAACAAGGCAGTGCAGGCAGAGATTTCTGAGTTGTTTATTTTAAGAGTCAAATGCTTTTAACGCCTGCCTCTCGTTTTGATAGTGAAGCAACATGGAATGGGATGCAAAGACCAGGCCGGGGATGTGTGTGCTCTCACCGCTGCCTGGTTTCCTAGGTGTTCAAGGGCAATCGAGAAAGGAATCATGATGTGCGGGAACCTCGACTGGCAAAGATGATTCTGTGGACCAAAGCAGGGTGTTTGGGGTGGTTTGCAGAAAGTACCTTGTGGAAAGAGAGAGCCACTTAGCATTTAGGGCAAGAGGTGTGTTGCAGAGGCATGTTTGTTTATTATTATTATTATTATTTTAAAAAGCTGTTCTTGGTGGTTGTTCCAGGGGGTTGAAACAGTACAACTTACTTCATCCTTACGCTCCTGCTGGTTGTTTGGTGGGGTAGGTGACAGCTAAGGGTCTGGTGTGTCCCTGTCCTTGTAGGTCTGCGCCTCTGGACGGATGTGCGTATTTTGGCACCGTGGTGACTGACCAGCGGCCTGTTATTTAGAAGGCGGGGATGGCAGATGGGGTAGCTTGCCTGGCTTAGCTTGGCAGCAGCATGCCCAGCTCAAGGACAGACAATTTGGCAAAAAGGTGGGATAGCTTCCTGTTTCCTTGGGGGAGCTCTTGGAGTGCTTTGAACAGGGGGGGGGGGGATGCAGGGGAAGATTTGAATTATTCCAGGCGAGGGAATGTGAGTAATATTGACAAGCCTCCGGCAAGATTTCCTGATGGCTCCCTTTGCGCCGAGGTTTAGAGGAGCTGAATTTTTCAGGAGAAAATAATGCTTTCAATAGTTGTGTTTAGCTGAAAAGAGGGTTACTTTCTTCTCCCCTCCCCCCCAATAATTTATTTTGAACATGAGAAGATTGTCTTTAGTGGAGTTCACAATGTGGCAATAGAGGCAGATGAGGGTTTTTTCTGACTAATCTTCCTTTGAGGAGGAAGGAATGGCCTTAAATCCAGGATCATCTTCCTTTGGGGTAAAAAAGAGCACCGAGCAGCTTTCATTTTCTGAGATGACTAAGCTTTCAAATAAAGCCTTGGAAAAGAGATGGGGGGGGGGTCCTCTGGATATTGGTATCTATCTTTCAGTGACCCTGAGATCTTTGCTTTTTAGCTTCCAGTAAATGCTTAGATTTGAATTCGTGGTGAAAGATAAGTATAAATCTATGTGCCTATCCATACCAATGGTAGCAGCTCATCACTAGCTTTTTAATCTCTCTCTCTCTCTTTCTCTCCTCTGTTCCCTCTTTCTTTTTGGCTCTTAAGTGCTGGCACTATGCTAGGATTTTTTAAAATTACATACGGCTAAGCCATAAGTAATTACTGATCACAGTTGCTGGGCCCGTACATCATGCGAGGGCACGCATAAAGCAAAAACCTCACATTATGGCTGAGCATTATGTGTCAACCAGGCCTGTGCCTTCTTTAGCTTCTATCCAATGAGCCCTTCTTCGAAGGTAGGGTTCCAGAATAATTTTCCTAAGAGGCAGCCAAAACAATATGGCCACTCGATCCACTTTGAGATGGAATTGGAAATATTGGGATGCAATATTGGAAGTGTTGCAATGCAACATCCTCCAGATGTTGCTGAAGTACGCCTGGGCTGATCGGTTTGGGGTGGCTTGGAGTTGCAGTAGTTCAGTAGCATTAGAAAGGCTGCACGTCCCTGCCTCTTTTTAAAGAATGAATTTGAATTTCAGTGCAAAGACTTTCCTTGGGACAATCAAAAGTGTCCTGTTCTCTTCTCCTTTTTTTTTTTTAATCCATTCAGTCCAGTCTGATTCTTAGAAACTGCCTGCACAAGTCCCTGCCGTTTTCTTGGCAAAAGTTTTCAGAAGTGGTTTGCCATTGTCTCCTTCCCAGGGCTGAGAGAGAGGGACTGGCCCAGGGTCACCCAGCTGGCTTCGTGCCCAAGGCGGGACTAGAACTCCCAGTCTCCTGGTTTCTAGCCCGGTGCCTTAACCTCTACACCAAACTGGACCTTACTCCCCTTTCAACTGGCTGCAACAGGAATGTACAGTTCTTGGAGTGCCTATCCTAATTTAACAGACAAATTAGGGACATCGAGGATTAAATCCCTGCTCAACTTTCCCTTGATGGGAGAATGAAATAAACTGACCAGATGGCTCCTTGTTTTAGAGAAAAAGCTAGACCTGGTGCTAGTAATGGATCTTCCCAAGCAAGGGCAGGGTCTTGGCTGCAAGAAGACCTTCTCCCTAACTCCAGGTTGTAAGGATAAAGCCTCATTCCCCCTCCACATCTTTCCATTGCCACCATTGCCTACTTGGGATGCTGTCTGGTATCTTGGCTTGCAACAAACATGGTTTTCCTGTTGACCTTTGCCTCTGCCCCTTTCCCTAGTTTCTTCTCCCCTCCCACTGAATTTAAGATTGTAAACTCCTTGAGGCAGGGAATGGTTTTTTGCAGGGTAACTCCATGGGTTTGGGCAACGGTATAGAAAGTATAACAGCGCTATCTTTTGGAGAGATCCAGAAAACCTGCCTCGTTGCTTCCTGGGATCTGTGGTGGATCTGTTGTCCTTCCTCACTGTTGCAAGAAGTCCACATCCACATGTTAAACGTCTCTCTGAGTTCAAAAAGTCTCAAAACCAGCAGGGGAAGCATAGCCCAGCCAGTTGGAGGTGGATGAGTTTCTTCCTGTTCTCTTGCCTAAGGGAAAAAGAGGGGAATCTTACCAGCGCAAATAATTGTTTGGCAGTGAGGAGCACCCTTGTGTCCCTACGCTTACGTACACTGCCTGAGTTTTTTGGAAGGGTAAAAAAAATGAAATACCGTAAAGAAGTAGCATTACTTTCATTGGATGGGATAGGGAAGCGGCCTTGATTTGCCCTTCTGAGTGCGAATGTGAAAAAGGATTCTGCTTTCCTCAGTGGGATATAGCTTGACTTGCTTATCTGTTGTTGTTGTTTTACTAGCAGCTAGTAATTCTGTGGCATGCTTTGGTTCTGAGTGCATGGACTACTTATGGATGGGTATATACTGGAGGCATCTCCTTGTTTGGCCTTGGACACCCTGGTGCTTTCAATGCTGGAGTAAGAACACTACTTGCCCATGTTTTTTAGTTCCTCTTCTCTCCAGCCCCCCACCCTTTGCTAAGGAAAAAAGTGTAAGCCTTTCTGTGGAAACCAGAAGTTGCATGCAAGTGACGTGGTTCTAAATTAGACTGCACGTGCCTTCAGCTCTCAGTCTTTCTCTCTTTGTATGGCGAAGGTCTTTTTCGCCAAGGGCCGGTTAATTTTTTCACCTAGAAAGGTTGGGAATGGAGCCTGCGACTTTCTGCGTGCAGAATGCTTTCACCACCACTGAGCTATAGTGCTTCTCCCAAAGCTAGTTGGACTGTGCATAATTCAGCCCTGCTCTGGCCAAGACCGCCTTCCCAGCTCAGGAGCTGCTCTTGGGTCGCCAAAGGCTTGCTTCCCCCTTCTGTTTTCTAAAGCCAGCAAGCGCTGAAACGCATGATCTTCACCTCTTTTGAATGCCCCCCCCCCCAAAAAAAAATCCCTGGAGGGAAGCTCCACAGGGGCTTCCTAGATGGGTAAACTTGCTGCATCCTGAGTTGACATTTTTGTTTTTTTAAATGGTTTTGCTTCCCAGAAAGCCCTGGCATACTTCTCCGTAATGAGGGTACCAGTTTTATTCTGTTTGAGCGAACAGCTCCATTAAGCTGCGTTGATTAACGAGCAGAAAACCCAGTAGGGGAGGTGAAGGGCTGTGCTTTCCAGCATGGGCTGTTTGTGAAACGGCTGCATCTCTGTATGCGAAGCATGAAAGCGGAGGCTTGGAACGTGGAAAGCCCGCAGACTGCGGGGTGGGAGGTGGGGTGGAAGCAGAGGTCTGCCAGCTTGGGGGAAAAGAAACCAGGCATTGTAAAAATCTACTGCCATCAAAAGTTCTTTTCAAGGCTCCCTCTTGGCTTCGGGCACAACCTTTTTGCCGCCTGGCAGACGCGGGCAAAGCTTACCCTGTGCTGATTTCCGGAAGCTTTAAATTCCTGGCAGGGTATTGTTTATGCCTGTTGCCTTCTCCTGGGGGTGGGATGGGGGGTACGCAGTGTGCATTTCAACAGGTGGCTGTTGACTTTTGGGATTGTTTGAATCATGCTAGGCTTTTCTTATGGCTTCCCCTCTTGTAGATGCCTGGTGGGAGACAAGGCTGATGGAGACTTATTTGAGGAACTGTTCAGCCATTGGTGAAGCAAAGACAGTTTCTGCTTTCTTAAAGATGAATGTCTTCTGCATAGGCCTGGGGTGTTCAAAGAGTCACATGAGGCCTTGGGGTGGCTTGCCAACTCCCCTCAAAGTCATGGGTGAGGCTAGAATAAAAATGAAGTTTTATTCTTTTCATATACATAAACCATTTAGTTCAAATAGTATAATGGAGGAATGGTTGGCGAAGATGATGGAACTTGCAGAATGGCTAAACGGGCTTCCTGGATTAGAGAAAAGACAATATCTACGTTTATCGCTGACTGGAAACCCTTTATGGACTTTTTTGCGTGAAACAGAAAAAAATAAACGTATGATTTATGGTTTTGATGATTAGAAAAAATAGGTAATAGAAAAAAGGGAGGTGTTTTTTTTTTTGTAACCATACAGTAAGAGGTAATTTTGTATTTGTACTTATAACTGCTGAAAAGAGCATCGGAAGCTACTTCTTTCTATTTCTTTTCATTCTTTCTTTTTGCACTTTTGGCTTTTTCTTTGTTTTCTTTTTTCCTTTCTTTGTTTTCTTTCCTTTATATTAGTTCTTGTCAGTTTGTATCTCCTTTTAAAAATTCTTAATCAAAATTATATATAAAAAAAGACAAATAGTATGATGACTCCGCAGTCATATACAGAATAATTTCTGTTGTATTCAGCATTACCATTCGACAGTCATCTTCGGAAGTATTAGAGGTTGAACATAGTGCTCTAGGGAGCCGGGTGTGATCCTTTTTATGTCCTCTTCCCCCACATGCCAGTTCAGGCCTTGTGCTAAGCAATGGTTTAGGGTTTATGGAATAAACCACCGTATGGTAAGTCACAACTCTGGCATTGAAATCAGTCACTGAGTCCATACAACTCATGAAGCCAGGCAACCCATCATGGCTTTGCTTGGGGTGTGTGAATCATCGGCCCAATGGGTTGACCCATTAAAGAGCCATCTAAGGTCCTTTGTTCTGAATTATTATGTACATGTAGATAGAACAGTCCTGTGTCAACCTTTGCACAAGGACCTTAGATTGCTCTTTACAGCCCTTCCCCAGCACAGCTAGAAGAGTGATGGGAAAACCCGTTGGTCCGATGATTCTTCCCCTGGGAAGGGTGTTTTCAGACAAAGCAGCTCAGCTGAGAGGGTAGCAGGTCTTTCACAATGAAACGTGGCTTGGCGCCCCTTGAATGTTTGGGGACAGTGACTTCCTGAATTCCTGCCAGCTACTTGGGATGAAGTGCTTTCCTTAGGGAATCGTAGGATGCTGGGTTGGACACTCTTTGGGTCCTTAAAGATGCAGAGTCATTGGTTAGTCTGACAATCACAAACTAGATGAGCCTCGATCATACTTGTAAGTTGAACTGGGTTATGGGTGCTTTTTGATAATATCCTACTTTAAAGGTTACACAATTGCTTTTGTAGGCTTCTCATCTTAAAAATAGCGGAAAACTGGGCCATCTGTTTCATTAGGCTCTGAGAACCATCAAAAGCTTCAAGATGCCCACCTGTATGCTAAGCTATGGTTTGTTTGAACTACATTTTAAAATAACACTAATAGCTGGGTTCCAGCCATGGTTTGTAAACCATGATAGTTGGGTCCACCCAACATACTTGTAAATACTAGAGAAACTCCATGTCCCACCACAGGGAACCCAGCCTAGAAGATCTAGAAACATTATTTTACTTTCCAGTAGTAGAAGTAACTTAGAAATTACTGGAGAAGGTTGGGTCATTTGGCCCAGAGTATTAAATTTCCAAGCTTCTAGTTATTCTGGAGTCCTTCTCTCTATCTCTCTAAAAGCAAGTGTTCTGATATTAAAGAAGACTTGCCAGATCCATCCTACTAAATTCTCTGTGATTTGATAATGTCTTTGCAGCATTTAAGATTGGATAAAAGGGAGGGTCCCATAAATTTACTAGGCAATTCTGTCCTATATATGTTTTTATGTTACTGCTATAGGCAACTTCAGTGTGGCAGCCATGTTAGTGATTGACTGTATCTTATCTCTTTTAATTTCTCCAGTGGATTAAATGTACCTGCCTGGTTCTCCATCAGCTTCTGAGCTGTTGTAATGGCTGGAACTCATTTTTAACAGCAAAGTTAATCGCAGAGTCTCCCCATTGATTTGCTATTTTATGGCTGTATTAGCTATGCTGTGGTAGCACTAATGGTCTAGAAAATCTCTTTTTAATAAAGCAAATCCACTTTTGAATTAGTCAGGCAGAAATTGGGGGTAGGAGGGAAGAGAAAAATCTGTCAAATTTACGTCAGGATGTCTCAGCTGCAAATGCTTTAGGAATGGCATAAAAAAATCGGCAAAGGTGCATTGAATCAACAGAAGACACTCAGAGGCTGTTTTCTTGGGTCTAGACTTCACAAACAGTTATAGAAATTCTCTTTTTTTATAGGTTCAAACCAGGTTGATGGTATGTTTTAACCTACTCTGCTTTGCTGGCACTCTGATCCATTGAAGGGAGCTTCAGATTAAAGGGAAAGCCTTGCCATCATGTCTTAGAGTAAAGAAAGATTTTTCTTTTGTTTCTAAGCTGTGACTCAAAGATGCTGCTTTGTATGTTTTTTTGGAAACATAAACCTTGGGAGGCGGGAGGGGATAATCACAAAATGATTTGTTCCCATGCAGAAAGGAGAATTTTAACCTTCAGTCAATCTACACAGCCCAATTTTTAAAAACAAAAACAGTGAGTTCTTTTTTACCTCTTGCTCTTAATAAAAATATAATATAGAATATCCTGAGCAGTGGGTGAGTTTTTACAGTAATAAGCTTGTGCAAATGAAAGCTAGCATGGAGCTAAAAGCAAGGAAAGTCATTTTGGATTAAACTAGTAATATAGACTTGGGGTTTTCATTATTTCACCATTTGTACAATAATCTTTTTCTGCATAGCCTTCTGCATAATGCATTGGGAAAGTATAATCCAATCATCAGATTTAAACTGACTTTGATCAGTTTGGTGTAGTTCAGGATGCCTGTCTCTATAACTAGGGTTGGAAGCTTCTGATGGGCCAGGGAAGTGCATGAAGTACAGTTGCAGGATGCCCTGGTTGAATAAGAAGGGCAATTGCCAACAATTTACCACTACATTGAGCGAAAGGATCTGGAATTGGAGAAGAAATATTTTTGATGAAAACTAATTGTGTGAGAAGCTGTTAATGTCATTATTATTTTTTTATCCATTCAATCGTGTCTGATTCTTGGAGACTGCCTGGACCAGTCCCTGCAGTTTTCTTGGCAAGGTTTTTCAGAAGTGGTTTGCCATTGCCTCCTTCCTAGGGCTGAGAGGGAGTGACTGGCCCAGGGTCGCCCAGCTGGCTTCATGCCTAAGGTGGGACTAGAACTCACGGTCTCCTGGTTTCTAGCCTGGTGCTTTAACCACTACATGAAACTGGCTCTGTTAATGTTATATCTTGAGGTTTGTTGATAGATGTATCAGAAGGAGCTTGACAGCTTGTATTGTTGGCAATCTTTTGGGTAATCCAACATAGGCAGCTTTTTGCAAGCCCTGAAAAGTCTTAATTGTAGTTGTGTATATTTGGGTTACTCCTAAGGACACGTTTAATCTTACTGCTCACATGCCACCTTACACAAGCTTTATAGTGTGCCCCTCCAAATTTGGTAGGACCATCGTGTGATTGCCGGATGTTGGGATATTGTAATGATTACCCTTTGAGATCTCGTGTGAGAATGCTAAGATCCGGTGAAATGTTGTGGAAAACTACTCTCATTTTCTGAGATTTGGGCCATTTAAAGCTTTTTTCTCCATAGTTTTGGGAGAGCTTGTGGGCAGCATCTCTCCTCTGTAGTTAGAGTTTAGGGCTATGGCTACGTTCTGCATTAAGACATGATTTGTCTAGTCCTGGTTTATTGGACAAACCACATTTGGTTTGCAGTGTATTGAGAGTTGGTTCAACTGGAAGAACAGGTTATGTCAACATGATCTGAAAAAAGGAAACTCTTAGGAAACAACTTTGAAAGAGAAAGTACAGTAAAACACTGTGAGATGTGAGGATTGCCAAGACCATATTTATGCCTGATTTATGCTCTCAGGATGGGCTGGAGTGATTCGAATTATAGCAGATCCCCGGTTTAAGAACGAGATCTGTTCCTAAGTCCGTCCTTAAGTTGAATTTGTATGTAAGTTGGAACAGTTATTTAGCATCAGTAGTCAAATGTTCTTAGTATATAGTATATATTTTACCTTTCTATGAATATAAAAGGGACGCGGTGGCGCTGCGGGTTAAACCGCTGAGCTGCTGAGCTTGCCGATCAGAAGGTCGGTGGTTCAAATCTGCGTGATGGGGTGAGCTCCTGTTGCTAGTCCCAGCTCCTGCCAACCTAGCAGTTCAAAAACATGCAAATGTGAGTAGATTAATAGGTACCGCTTCGGCGGGCAGGTAACGGCGTTCCGTTTAGTCATGCCGGCCACATGACCACGGAAGTGTCTATGGACAAACGTCGGCTCTTCGGCTTTGAAACGGAGATGAGCACCGCCCCCTAGAGTCAGACATGACTGGACTTAATGTCAAGGGAAACCTTTACCTTTACCTATGCATATAAAACACTTAAGAAACACTTCCAAACACACTAAAACACTTTAAACATGATAATATACAAAGTAGTATTGTGTATTTAACCTGAAACATTGTACTTAACTTGAATTTTTAATATAATAGTCTTTATGGCAGTCGTTCTTAACTAGGAGTCCTCTGTAAACTGGGACGTTCTTAAACCTGCTGCACTTACAACTCTCAGCCCCATTTTGAGCTGTTGCAGATTGACAGTCACTGCCTGCAAGAGAGGGTTTTGTGTCCATCCTTAAAGCTGCCACTGCAGTGTCTCTCAAATTCTGATGCTGCTCTCCCTGGAGGCCATTCTCTTGCTCCTGAACTTTCATGTGAAAACACCGAGAGCTCGTTCAGACAAAGTGTCCTTACACACGATGGCTGTGCTGTAGTACTGAAGTTCAGTTTCATTTGCTTTTGCTTTTCCTCTGCGCCTTCCTGTGCTTGGAGTTTGATGCTTTAAAAGCCTTGGTCTTGACAGGGGTGACGATGGTGGTGCCCGAGTTTGAACTCGGCCAGCGGGGAGGGTCAGGATGGGCTCCCCGCTCGTTCCTATCCTCACACTACGGCAATGCTTGCGCCTGTTCCTTTCAACAAGCAGAGGCTTGTCTTGTTCAGGCCTACAGTAGAACACGCTCAGAGGAATTCCATTTACCAAGCCAAGTTGGCCTAGTGTTGCAGGGAGGAGAATGCCTGGCAGGCAAATTTGGCACTGCTGAGAGGGAGGATTTGTTCGGCTTCTTGTTTTTCCCAGAAAACGTCTTCTGACTGTCTTTGGACGGGGCTGAGCCTGACCCCCTCCCTTCTTAAACTCCAGTGAAATGGAAGCTTTCTCTTGGAACGTGTGTTCTGCTAGCTTTGCCCCTCCTGAAAAAGCAAAAAAGACGTCTGAAATTGCATTTACGTGGCGTCCAACTGTCTGTATCAAGGAGGCTCAGAATACCTGAATGGAAGGCTGACCTTTTTAGTGTTTAAGGTCTCCTTTCTGCAGCATCTTCTCAGATGCATTTTGGTTTTCCATTTCAGCGAGGAGAAAACTTGTGTTGCCACACAAGGCTTCTTGTTGACAGGGAGATGTCTCAGCTCCAGGAACTGATCTAACAGAAGGCTGTACCAGCAGATTCCTTGTTTCTGTCCTCAAGCTTATGAGTCTCTTAGCATATCTTCTGGTGGCCCTTTCTAGCTTTCATTGCTCAGTTGCCTTGTCTTCTTCAGGGCACCTGGAGAGGCAAATCCAGATGATCTGTGTCGATGCACTTCTGTCCTTTTGGGCTCCATCGTCCAGTAAATGGGAGAGTGTGGGGAAACCCAGTATACTGAAATATTTGAAACAGACGACTTCAGACCCGGGGTAGAGAGTAAGGAGGATGACCTTGACAGAGGTGTGGAGGAACTGTTGCCTGAAGCATTTTTAAAGTCCACAGTGAGGTAACCTCTCATCTCAGGCAGTGACTCCCCAATTCACTGGAGTCTCAGAAGGAAGAGGAGGTGCATCACAGTCAGACCTGTAAGGTTCCATTATTGGAGCCAATCTCAATAAAAGTAGTTTTAGCCTTCCTGTGGAGTTGATTTCCTGGTCTGGTCCACTTAATGGGACTGACATCCTGAGCCAGATGTTGGGACATGTGTGCAGCTTGGGGCCATGACCCATATTGCCATGGCCAATGCTTTCCATTGCTTCTTCCATTCCTCCTCCTCCTCCTCCCCACCCTCCCCACCCTCCCCACCCTCCCCAGAAAAGAAAAGATCTGTTAAGGAGGGGAAGATGAAGCAGTAACACCAAGACCTTTGGACTGGCATTGCAAGTCATTTGAGAGTAACCCAGTGAAGACTTTTTTTTCCCCAGTAGTCTGTTTCCTGATTTATGGAATGTTTCCTCCACTGAGCTCATTTTTCTGGAAGCAGCCTGTCATTCCTAAATTCCTTGCTCACATTTTGGAAGAGGCAGTGCTGTTGAGGAGCAGTCTTTGGACCATGAGTTGGGGGTTGGGGGACTCTCTCAGTAAGCGTGCATCTCTCTCTTTCATGGGCCAAGGAGGTCACAAGTACTTTTGAGACTCTTTTCTGTGTTGTCCTATGTTCAGTTTTTCTTCTGTAAATTCAATTTCTCTTAACCTCCCAGAACAGGCAGGGAAGAACTGTTCTGCCTTCGTCTCCCTTCTTTCAGAGGGAAAAACTTTCTGAAGCTTTGTGGCAAGCCGGCAGTGAAAAGGAGCAGCAGTTGGACCCAGGCATTCAAAGACCATCCCGTCCTGGGTTATGAACCTCATGGTATGCCTGGTGATGACCAGGGCCGCTTGAGAAGCGGCATTGTCCAGCCATTAACCAGCTGCTGCTACTGGTTGCTTGGCTGGGCTGATCATCAGTTTTACAAGCTTGGTTGTTTTCCAACAACTGTTCTTCCTGGCAGTGTTGCAGAAAGGAGCTGTGCAAGGGGTTCTTGCAATTTTCCAGAGACAGGAGTTAAACCAAAAGCTTAATTTCCTTCTGCCTTTCTTAAAGCGACAGCCTCAGAATAGCTTGATCGTTGCTGATAAACCACCGGAGCGTTAAAACAACAAACTCAGAAGTGGACAGAGCATTAATCTTTGGAGGCATCTGGTAGCATCTTTTCCAACTAACACATTTTATTCAAAGGCCTTTCGTCAGCTGCAGCTCACTTCATCAGATGCCTTTTAATGATGCTTGTTAGTCGGAAAAAGTACTGCCAGATTCTTCCTGAATTTTGGCTATTGTAGACTAACATGGCTTTATTCCTACAAGAGCGTTAATTCTGTGTCCCTTCTTCACACACAAAACTCTGGATGGATGGAGGGAGGGAGGAAGGGAGGGAAGGACCCTTGAACACTGGAACTCATTAAATATCTTCCTCTAAAACAAATAAATCTTAATTTTGCTTAAAACAGAACAGAACACGACAAAACAGCCTTCAGTTTTTTGCAAGACAGGCAGCAGAAGTAGAAAAAGCACTATGGGGCAGGGAGTTAAAAGGGGTGGCATTCCATTAGTTGCCCTCTCTCAGATTTACAGCAAAGTCATTAATGGCGAGGGGACCATCCAGGCTGTAATGCCACTTGCCAAAGACATCTGTTATATGTTCCTTTCTTGCTGAGCAGAGTTGGAGAGATATATGCTGCTCTTCTTAAGGAGTTATGGCCCCAACTGATTTTTGCTGCTTGCTTTTAGCTGAGTGTTTAAGTACCAAAGCTCAAGGAATGAATTCTGTGCTGGTCTGTGGCCTGCTGTGCTCTGTTGATTAGCTTGGCACAAGACTGATATTTTGGAGCAGTGTTTCTCAACCTTGGCAACTTTAAGATGTGTGGGCTTCAACTTCAACTCATGGCTGGCTGGGGAATTCTGGGAGTTGAAGTCCACACATCTTAAAGTTGCCAAGGTTGAGAAACACTGGTTTGGGGGTTCAGTTCATATATCAACAGGACCATCTGAGAGGGGAGGAAGTGTCAAAAAATCAAGATGGTGACCATCATTTGATTTTTTGACACCCCCCCAACACATGTAGATATTATGTTTGAATTGATATTTTTTATTTTTGCAACAAGTCTAGTGTGGTCCTTGGATCCAAGGGGAAAAATCAGAGAATCATTCTAGATTTCACTGTCATGTAAGTCCCTGTAAATAAATCAACGTGCTTGAGGTTGCCAAGAAGCTTATCAGCAGAGCTGAGATTTGACTCCAAGTCATCACAGAAAGTCTGTTGGAAATAAGTCTTTCTATAGGTTAGTCCTTAGGAGCTCTGCGTGTGTCTTTTAAACCTCTCCTAGAGATCTTATTCCTCAAAGCTAAGGATGGCTGATGGCCAACATCATAATGCAAAGGGTGGGGTCCTATGTTTATTTATTTTATTTATGTGATTGAGAGGCTGCCCGACTCCAAATGACTCTGGGTGGCTTACACTTTAAAACAGGAACAATAACAAATTAAGAAATGGATCATATGTTGTGTTAAGCCCTGGCTAGTTGAACTTTATTTTTTTGCTAAAGAAGGAATGATGGCTGGTGCAACATATAGAGCCAAAGCCAAACAAACTACACTATAATTTTGTACGGTGTGCAAACTCTGTCAGAGAAAAGGGAGAGACTAGACTTATGTGTCATGCTGAGCTATGGTTTACTTGTATAGTTTATTGAATAAGGCAGAATTAGGTGAGCTTAGACAACCTGCTAAGCCAGACTAATACAAGCCAAACGATTGCTTTGGATGCAAACCAAGTCATAGGAAGTAGCTGGGATTCCTACCATGTGTTAGGCTAGGCTAAATGGCATTTGGTGGTTTGTGGTTCCGTGGACTGTGAGAACCCAGACATTCTCTTAGCAGGTTGTCTGAACCAGACATGGTTTAATTGAGATTTAAATATTTTGTGAACACAGTCATTGTACTTTGTTATCTGGGTATAAGATTTACTGTATATTTCGAGTCTCTGGTGAATCCTGCCTGTGAGTTCCCAAAGCCTGACCCAAATCTTGTTACTTGCTGAGAATAATCATGCTGTGAGTGGCTTCATGCATCACACTAAACTTTGGACTGTTTAACCATGGTTTATTGAATAAGCCATACCTGTCTAGGCGCTCAAAGACAAACTAGTCTTGTGATGCTGTAGCATGTTCTGTGAATGGGGCCTGTGACTTCCAGGGAAGACTTTAGAAAAGGCAAAGGGCAGAATGAGACACCCCAGTTAACTGGGGAGCTGTCCTAACAACCAGGAAACACACTGAGACAATGAGCTGGTCTCTAATATTTATTGCTAGTACTTAACAGGAATCCTAACAAACTGAAGAAGCGTGGGAAAAACCCAGACATATAACCCCCAAGGGTTAAGGCGGTCCCGATCTGTGTCTCTTTGAATGGCTGACCAATTCCTCAGTGCTACGCATGCGCTTGACAGTCTGGATGGGAGCCCCCTGCTCGCCATCCTTACTCATGACAGGAGCTTCTTCAAGGAATGAGACCATAACTTGTTGGAAAGGTGCAGGAGCATGGGAGAGGATTCACCATCCTGGGATGAGACCATGGGCATCATGGTGGACTTCTGGGCTGCCCCCTGACCACCCGCTCTCTGGTGGGCCTTCCCAGCAACAGGGGTGTTTTATCCTGAGGGAACAAACTGTTTTCACTGAGATTTTACCCATTCAGGCGTACGTTTTTACGACATCATTTCTCAGCTAGCACCTGGTCGGGCTTCTGGATGATTTACCAGTCTGTTTATAAGGCACTCTCCCTTTTGTCCAAGTAAAGCTTTGAGCGCTGCCCTTTGCTCCTGTCGCTTTCCTGTCCCAGAGACAAACGGCCGATGTAAAAATGATGAGGAAGACAGTAATAAAAAGTTGTGTTTCCTGGCCATCTGGAAGTGATAGGAGGGCTGGGGAGCCGGCCTCCGGGGCAGTGTGTGTGCATCCTACAGATTGTGTTTCTTTTTGCATTTCCCTGATTCTGCAACCATGTGTCTTAAATGTGGGCATTTTGCATTGGGCCCAGGACTTGGGGTTAAATCAGTCGCTGTCTTAAACGTTTTAATTTGATGATCTCCAAATGGCTTGAACTACAACACCGACATCTAGCTGGGTAATTGGTAGTTGGACTTGGTGCCCCGTCATCTGGGCTGGACCGTGGCTTAGGAAAGGTCCACCTGAACGAGGTACTGTGATCACGAATCACGTCCCTCTGCCAACATTTCCTGAAGATACAGATACAGTAAGACTAAGCCGTTATTTCTTTAAATTCTGGTTTGTTGCAGAAGCGACATTTGACTGAGTTGATACCACAGGTTAAGTCAAAGCCAAACAAATCACATTATGGCTCAGCAAAACTTTGAATGCAACCATTGTTGCTACAGAATCTTAATTAAAATAACTCTGATTGCTAGGTGCAGAAATCAGTGATTCCCAGGATAGTTTCCATGCCCAGTTTTCATTGTTTAAAGTGATGAGTCTACTCTTTCCTATTTTCATTCCTCTTCAGGGGAAAGATTTTCAAAGCCTTCCTCCCAGGCTTTGTTTTGACTGACTCATGCTGTTTATAATGGCATCATACTTTGTTGTTCTGCTCTAACTTTGGTTTGTTTGTGATGCCTGCAAGCCTTCCAAACAAATCTTGGTTACCTTATAATGTGTTTCATGTATACTTTAAAGAAATGGAAAGAGAGGGAGTTGGATTTCTGTCTCTTAATAATGGCATTACATTTATGGGCTTTCCTCCATCATAATTCTTTTAATGATTGATTTCCCCCCCCCCTTATTCCAATTGGATTTTGTTAATTGCTGTTCCTGAGCTAATTTGTACCATTCGTCTTAAAGGGTCTGAATGATTTAGTGACTGAGGATTCTAGTTACTATGATTTATTTGCAAACAGGTCATGAAAATATGCTTTTAAGTCTGTGTATAAAATAGAGTGCATTCAGATTCTCACCTATGCAAGAAGATTGAGTGGTTGACCTCCTGTGATCTAGCCAACTGCTAAGGGATGCTGCCTATGTCTGTGTGTGGGGGCAGGGGAAGAATTGCCTGTGATATCTTGACTGAACGTAAGAGCTCAGCAGGGACAGAAGAAGTGTCATCGCAGAGAGGAGCTCCAGTAAATTGGATGTTAGTGATCCAGGATTGAAGTCCTTCTGCTCCAATTGGAAGCAGCACGTTGGAGGTAAGAAAAGGTCCCCTTTCTAATCTTAAATTCTGCCCCTTGTGTTAGTCTACTACCATAGAGTAGTAGACTAACACAACTATGGAGTCCTTGGTGCTCTCTGAGCCTGGTTGTTTTCTTGCAGATGCTTCATTGCCTGACTAGGCATCATCTGAAGTGCCCACTGAAGATGTTGCCTAGCCAGGCAATGAAACGTCTGCAAGAAAACCACCAAGCTCGGAGAGCACCAAGGACTCCACAGCTCAACCCTGAGCTACAGATACTCTCTTCGATTAGTATTAACACAACTCTCCTCCTACAATGTTTTCCCCGCAGTGTGCCTTTTCTCTGCACCCCTTGCCTTTCTTCACCTCCTCATGGCCTTAGTGATACCTTTCTTGGATTTAGGTGAAAGAGATGGCAGTGCCTGGCTGTTTTTTCCCTTATCTTCAAAGCAAATAAAATAGAATAAAATCCCAAATGAACTATCACAGTTTGCCCTCAATGTTGTTACTTCAGTGATTTAAAAGATGTGAGTTAACCCATATCTTCCTGCCTGTGGCTTAACAGCCTTTGAAAAAAAATGCAAGGGAGCAAGGTCACCACTGGCCAAGGGGTTTTGGACCACAGCTCCCATGTACCTAACAATGGCTCATGTTGGCCAGGCTTGTGGCAATGATTATCCAAAATATTGGGAAGTCATCTATCCCCCCCAGAGGTTGCTGAACTGTACCTATCGCTCAGAGTCCCTCTTTTGGGGGAGATGGGTGGTAGCAAAATTTCAATAATCAATCAATCAATCAATACCTGTGACCATTGGCCAGGTTGGTTGCGGCTGCTGGGATTTGTAGTTCTAGGACTTCTGAAAAGCTCTAGATTTTTCTTTCTTCATTAGAAGCTCTTGAGAACTTCGGGACAGCTCCCACAGGTGCTTCAGAAGTGCTCCAAATTGCAGGTTTTAATGTGGCAGATGGGGAAAATGAATAAACATATGGCCAGAGAGAAATCATATTAATAACTACATTTGGTTTTAATTAAATGTAAATAAAAGCAGTGTTGGTTACCATCCTGGACCAGCCCTTCCTTGTTAGGGAGCACCTTCTGACTTGGCTTTACTAGCTAAGTCACCCCAGAAAAAGTTACCCCACCTCTGGCTGATCCTGATGAAAAGATTTAATTTATCCAGATTTATTGTAATTGACCCTTGTGGTGAAGCCTTTTGAAATGTGTTGACAAGCTATGTTGGGTACCTTATTTTTACAAGAGAGTTAATTTTAGGCTGGAACCATTAATTAATAGCATTCTTTGGTCTTGGTCCCACCCTTTTTTGGAGTGTAGCTTCTGGCAAGTATAGACATCTACATAGATATTTGCCAAATATGTTTGCAAATATGTATGCTTGCACTCCTAGATTTGTGTTGTGTGTGTCACGTGCATTTTTTTTTCCAGGGGATCTCCTATATTTATGCCCACTGGAATTGGTAAACCTAGGCTGCCAAAAGGGGGTTCTGGGCCTGAACAGGATTTCTATTTGTGTTTCTGTTAGCTTTTTCCTGTCTGTTCCTCATCTTAAATTCAAAGTTGTTACCCCATCAGCTAAACATAGTATTACCCAAAATATTTCATTGATAGAACTTCCAAGCCAAAGAAGGATTTCATGACATGCTGGGAGAGATGGCAGTTGAAGCACCATTGAGAGAATATTTGGCTAGCTGGAGCAAAACATCATGCCAAGTTATGGTTTGTTTAACAATGCTGTTTGTAAAAAAGCCATGATTGACTGGTTCTTATCACATTAAGCCATAAAGTATGGGTTATAAAGCACAAAGGTTGGGTTAATGGAACTTCATGCAACATGCTGAGTTCCCCAAAAGCAAACCATATTTTGACTTAGTGCATTGTCATATTTTAACTTCAGTTGACTTTCTTTCACATACCCATATATATCTTTAGCCTCATGTTCTCCAGATGTAAAAGCCGTTTTGGGTGGAGGGTGATGGGAGTTGTTGCCTGTTTTGCAGAACAGCACTACCATATGTGCATAAAGTGCACCCCAGCCTATGAGAAACTGGGAACAGCAACAGGGGAGAACCTCATACTTGACTTGTCGGCTCCCAGAGGTGGTGGTGGGAAACCTGCAGATCAACTAGCTTCTCTGTCTGATTCCTTAGGCCTGATGACTTCAACTGAGATAATTAATTTGCAGTGGCAGGCAGGACTGGAAGGCACTTAGGCAGAACCGAGCTTGAAGGCCACAGTCAGGCGAGACCATGTCTTGCAAGAACTTTATTTTTACCTGATTTACAATGGAAGGGCAATTTGGGATGATGATGATGATGATTTTGGCTTCTTTTGAACAATGTTCAGCCTATTTTAAGGCTTTCATTCCAGGTTTTGCCATTTCCCTATCACAAACCTGCTGCTGAGCTAGTAATCAGGTTGATAGAAAGGTTTCGGGGGCTGCACATGACCCCAGAATTTCTTCTGGTTTAGCTAGTTCAAAGCGTTTCATGCACAGCTTCCCAGTCTTTTTTGTCACAACTCTCTAAGTCTGGCTGGTATTACTATGCTTCTCTTGCAGAGATGGGGACATGGCAAACCAGGTTAGTTGCATAAGGCTCCTGGCTGCTTACAGCAAAGGGCATCTGGCATTACAAAGGGGGAAGAGGAGTTTTCAAGCCAGACACGCAAGCAAGGCTCAAGTGCGGAGGGAGCAGGATTCTCCTTTTTGCAAAGGGATGCAAATGAGGAAAGAGCCATAAGGAGTCAAAAGCAAAAGGAAAACATCTCCAATCAGCTGTTGGAGCCATGTTTCAAAATGTACAAAGGCTTCTGACAGGTCCCCTGGGGAACGGTTGAGAGGGAATGGAAAATTTAAAGGCAGACTAAGCAACGTTGCCCCTGATTGTCATGATCCGCAGTCTGCTTTCTGTTCTGGGAGATATTGATAAATGTTTATTATTTTCTTGGTGTGTGTTTTGGCAAGCTTTTCCTGCCCAAAGCTGCGCACTGTTTATTGGCTGGAGTGAAACAGTATTGGCATTCATTACCTTCAACTGAGCAGTCTCTGTCCTGTTTTCCCATCTTGGGAATTGGATCGGTGAGGTCATGGAAAGGGCCTGGAGCACTGAACAGTTGGAAGTGAAATTGCTGCTGCTGCTTGGGAAGGGTGGCTGGGCGGCTGGGCGATTCGGAAATCCCGGACTGGGTAAACTAGCTGCCAGCAAGGCATGAGAGTTGGACATTTTGGGGTGCCCCCCGTGAAGGCCATGCTCTGTGGCTGATCTGCAGTACCCTCTGAATTAGGCTGCAGCACAGATGTGGGAGAATTTCTTTCCATTTTGGAACTTGATCAGAACGTACTGCGCTTCCCCAATCAATAGGCAAGCTGGAACACCATCTTTTGCTGCAGGTCTTCAAACAAATGGGTGTGCGTTGATGAGACATGCAAAAGAAAAGTGTGCACGTTGGTGAGGAGAGATACATTAAAAGGTAATGATAGTATATTCTAGAGCAGTGTTTCTCAACGTTGGCAACTTTAGGATGTGTGGACTTCAACTCCCAGAATTCCCCAGCCAGCATGGGTTTCATGACTGGCTCCCCATGGCTGGCTGGGGAATTCTGGGAGTTGAAGTCCACACATCCTAAAGTTGCCAACGTTGAGAAACACTGTTCTAGAGATATGTACAGTATATTGGGGAAAATGCACTTCTTTCATAAATTGTCACCCAGATTTCTTTTTTAAAAAGGCATTGAACCTGCAGGAATGGAACAGGACAAGTTTAAGATGGGGGGGGCAGGGAAATGTGGAATTGAGAGGAACTGAAATGAAAAGATTTGACAGCTCCTGACTGCATCTCCCATCACCCCATCTGGCATGGCCTATGATGGGGGCTGTAATTCCAGACTTTTGGAAGACACCTGATTGGAAAAAGCTGATGGAGGGACTGTTCAATCAACAGGCTCTAAAACCTTTGATGAAGAAACTTCCAGGCAGCTGCAGCTTAGTCTGAGCCTTTGGGAAGCTGTTAACAGCAGACAGTATCGCTCTTGATGGACTCGGTGTCATTTCGTGGTGCTCGAAATGCTGGGTGGCGTCATGCTGTCGGTCCAGACTTGCGTAATCCTGCTCTGAAACTGTATGCCCAACGTGGCTTCCTTCCCGGGTGGATATTCCTGGGGTGGGGTGGGGTGGGGTGGGGTGGGGAGAATATCACCCAACAGATTAAGAAACTGAAAAGAAAGATGTGCTCTTGCATGGATGTACCTAATGATCCTGTAACCGATTCCCCTCCCTCCCTGCCATCTCCTCCCCTCCTCCAGCTGCTCCGCTGTGACTTTAAGATGCTTTCCCTCACCAGGGTTTTGCTGTGGTTGATCTCTGGTGTGCCTTGCACATGTCCCAGCCTTGTAAGGCTTGTTAATATTTTATTGTTTTGATATACGGGGAATTAATTACTGTCAACAGAGCAGTTTTAATCTAATCAGTGATTCTGCACACGGCGTCCATTGCAGACATCAAAGTCAGCATCAAAGAGCTCAGAATGAAAGCCCTTGCTGTGCTTTCTAAGCCAGGCGCAACCCATTTGCAATGATACCTGCCTAATAGCCATGCCCTGTTTCTCTGCCCTTGCCCAACTCCCGGACTTCTGAGAGGCGTTTCCAGTAACTGATGGTGCTCCCAGGGCCTGGCAGGGTTAGCAGTTTCACAGGAAAAACTAGTGCAGGACACCAACTCAGCTCATGCTCATTTCAACCCGCCTTTGCTTTATCATTGCTGTTTTTTAGCTGATTTGCCAGCTCTCAGCAGCACCTGGGTAAAACAGACAGGTCTCTTGATTTGCTTTGGTTCCTCAAACCTTATTAAGGACGTTGCCTTAATATCTTGCTTTTCCTCCAGGAACATCATCTCCTTCTTAGTTGGATTCTCATAACAATTCTGCAAGGAAGGTTGGGCTGAAAGGTAGCTGGCTTGGACCTTGGGTTGTGGAAACCAGCTGATGCAGTTTGTAAACCATAATTTACAGTTTAGCATGTGGCATAAATCCAACTGATTGGAGATAAACAAGACGCAGGTAGAGACCACCAGCCCAAAGTCACCTAGAGAACTTTATAGTTGTGTAGATCTGAACTTGGTCCTTGCAGTCCCAATTGATCACTAATCCATGGGTAGGGCCACCTAATGTCCTATAGATTTTTTTAGATTGCAAGTCTCTACTCTTTGCTACTGGTGATGCTGGCTGATAGAATTTCTGAAAGTCTGAAGGGTGATAGATTGTGTGCCACTATGCTGGAATGGCTCATTCAAAATTGGATATCTAGTGGACAAGGCAGTAAATCTGAATTGCCTCTTCCATTGTCCCTCTGATTTCATGAGACTCAGCCAACTGCACTCATGCCCCAGGCTGGAAATACACCTGTAGCAACAGAGGTCTTAACTGCAAAATGCTTTAATTGGGGTTATTGATTTTAGAAACTAGTAGTTGAGAATGCAGCCAGGCTGTTGACTGGGCTTTCTTTACAGAGGACTTGTGACTCCTAGGTTGCAACTAGCACACTTTGCAGGCATACATCAAAGTATTAGATATATTAAATGGTTTGTAAACAGTTTCTGTTATGAGCCTGATATGGATTTTCCAAAGAGAAGGTTCTCTCTGTCCCTGCAGACATGTGTTTGGGGAAAGCTCAGGACAGATGGCTGTGCACAGACTTTGTAGGTCTTTTCCTGAAGCTGTATGCAGATATCCTCTGTTGCTGCTGGACTTCCATCCATAGGTAAAACAGCCTCTTATTTGAGTAAGCCAGAAATAGGCCATTTTGGTCTAGAGCATCTTTTGCAACGTTGAGGCATGTGGTGCTAGGATGGGCATAACCGGTGTGGCGAATATCTTCTCACCAGGAACAAAAGCCCCTTTTGTCCTAACCCCAAGACTGCTCCCTACTGGACATGTGTATGAAGCAGAAGCCAGAATAGACACACTGTGGCTCAGACGTTCAGCTGAACCACTCCAGCTGGGTCACAGATTGGCTCAACCAAAACTGGAACATCTTGGGTTTGGGCTGAAACAAATCCTGGATGCACTTTTCAGGGTGAGAAGGGCAAGACTGATGAATGTTGATCCTTTCCCCCTTCCTCCTCTGCATGGTCTTTGCACCAGTTTGCCTTCTGGTATTCCCAGTACCTCTCTTGCCCTTTACCATCTCTAAACTTAAATTCAAGCATGGCATAACCCAACCAGCCTTCTGAATCATCTCCCTGATCTTCCCAACCCTTCTTTCCACTTACTTTCTCTCTGCTGCTTCCATTGATGGCTTTTCCTTCTGCTGTCTTCCACCTTGGAATACGTATGCTGCAGTCTAGACATGACTACCTAAACCTAGCTGTTTGCACAAAGCATTTACCTACAAATAAATATATTATGTTTTGCAGCATAATCGCTGATGACTCTCCTCCTTCCCCTCTCAAATGGGACAGGCAGCTGGTGGACACCAAGCCATCTGGAGGCTCAGGCGTGACTTGGCTGACATGAAATAGGCATTTGGCTTCTTAAATTGACTTTAAATTGCCTCCTACTGTATTGTGTTCCAATCTGCTTTTTTAATTCTTCTCAACCTATTGCCACTTTGGGGGAAGGACTTTTTATTTGCTCTTATCATTTTTTAAAGTACCAGTGAACTCTAGTAGACTATTATGTTATGACTTTTTAAATATAAAGTTGACTCTTTGATATCTGGAAAACAACTGAATTATTTGAAGGAGCACCTATACTGCCATGCCCAGGTCTTAAGTCCAGCCTCTGAAATTGTGTTCATTGGCTTGCCTACAAGATCAGTTGTATTGGGGAAGATTAGAGGCAGAATCTTCTTGTCTATGGCTCCATTTGCAAGGAGTTCTTCTCCGAAGTTCCATTTGCATTACTTTTAAAAGTGGTGTTGAACACCCGTTTCTTTCCTGCAGCTTTTGGTTGAGATGCTCAGGGAGGTTTTGATTATTTTTGTAGTTTATGTGGCAGTGGGGTTTACATTATCCCCCTGCTCCCCCACCTTTCAAATCATTTAAATTGTTTTTTGTATGAACGTGTTGAGCCGTGTGATAGTTTTTTTAGACTGCTGTTGTAGTGTTCCAGTTTTACTGGAACAAGATGTTTTAGTTTAGCTTTTTTGTAATGCCTGTAAGCTGCCTTGGCAGAATGCTTCAGCCTCCTTCAAAGAGCGGGATAGGAGCACTCAAAATAAACAAACTAGTGATCTTAATTAATTGCTCTTGAACTGTTGTAACCACCAGTTATTAAAAGGAAAGCCTTTCTGTTTTTAACCCCAGCTTCCCCTGGTAACTGAATGTTCTCCTTATTTGCAATGTTAAAGGGAAAAAAATGCGAAGGTTACAAGATCTCCTTTTGTCCCTTAAATATCCCTCCCTCCAACTGACTGAAAATCTTCGCTCTGCTCACTTTGGCAATGTTGTGATGTCACCAGATGCCATAACAGCAGGTCTTAGAGGACAAAGAATTAAAAAACAAAACAACAGCTCTAGAAGAAAGAAAGGTGCCCATCCCTTGGTCTCGCACAGCGTTTCTCAACCTTAGCAACTTTAAGAACTTTAAGAATTCTGGGAGTTGACGTCCCCACATCCTAAAGTGGCCAAGGTTGGGGAACACTGGTCTAGCAGAACTGGAATTGTGCCAAGGAATCTTTGGCAAAGAAGCCAACCTTTGGAGGGCACCTTCTGCTGTCTTTTGAAGAAGTCCTCTTCTGGCATTTTTGAAAGGAAACAGGGTACAGGGTATCTCTGCCCCTTGAGACTAGAAAGTCTGCTTCAAGAGCTGCCCAGAAACCAGCACAAATTCTTCCCAAACTTTGTGGTTGTTACTGCCCTTGTTTGCGGTTTCCTAATCGCTTGCATTTATCAGAAGTTGAGCAATTGGGTCTTTGATCCTGCAGATTATTGACTGTTGGGCCATTTGGTTAGATCAGGTTTTCTCAACGTTAGCAACTTTGAGATGCGTAGACTTCAACTCTCAGAATTCTGGGAATTGAAGTCTACACATCTTAAAGTTGCTAAGGTTGAGAAAACCTGGGTTAGATTGTTTACAATAGATGCTTTCCTGGCAGCTGGCGTCTAGCTTTGGTGCCCTGGGTGAATAAAGAGATGAGAATTAAATCAGACAGTACCCTGTAAATAGAAGAGGGTACTTCTCTCCTAATTGGGGGTTTCCCCTGGTAGCACAAGTGAAAAACCTGGGGCCAAATCCAGTCACCAGGGTTAGAAGTTAAGGTTTTGAAGCAAAAAAACTAACCTCAGCTCTGAGAAGCAATTAGATAACTTGAGACTCCACTTTAGACTAGAATTTGTTTTGTTTTGCATCCTTCAAAATATGGCAAGCCAACCTCCTCTGTCGGGGCTCACTTGTTTATTCTGTATCTTTCCCCACCAATTGATGCAAATGAAATTCTGATGTCTTGCAAGATGGTTGATTTGTTTCTTGACAAAGTCTTTGGAAGTCTCTAGGTAAGGGATTCTTCCAACTAAAAAAAAAAACAGATTGGAAAGGATCATGGCAGGGGGACAAAGACCAGGTTAGAACTTCCCTCCTCATCTCACATTTGCATGAGGAAGATGGACATGCTTTCAATCCACCTCCAGTATGATGGAGTACCGCCTGGGATCAAGTTTATGACTTCATCTTTGCCAGTGAGAAATTGGCCTTACACCTTGTGGAGATATGTCATCTCTCTCCTGTCAGCTGGAGAAGATTTAGGAAATCCTGGCTTCTTGTGCAGTATTAGGAAGAGAACAAAAATATGAAAGTCAGGAGAAAGGCAGTAGCTTGATGACAGAAAACTTGTGTCCCTGATGTCCCTCTTTGCAGCTTCTGGAGCCCTCTCTGACCACGACTTCTCAAAATTGGTATGATTTTCTGCCAATTTGGCACCTCCGCCCCAAATCTCACCCCACCAAGTATAATCACCCCACTCACTGTAGCTCTTAGGTGCAAGTCTGGCTTGATATAGGGCAACTTTCTGTGCCTTACAGAATTATTGTGGTTCACAGGTAGGACTCATGAAGAAAAATTCAGATGTATTCAGTTAGAGACATCTTTCTGAAGAACTCCCTTCCTTCCTTCCTTGTTCAAATATTTGTCATTGTTCCAAGATAAAGTGAACACTGGTGGTTCTTCTAAGGGAGGTTGAGGCTTTATGTGACACAGACACTCTTTTCCCCAGCCCCTAAAAAACTTGGCTCAATTGAATATTGAGGGGTGTCCAGGTGGCAATATCTTCCCCCATGGTTTGTTGTATTATGTCAACTCGAATGGGGAAGTGGTTCCTTGAAAAAGCACAAAGACGACACAAGGCTGTAAGACTTGTCAGACCAGCAGGCATTAGCTGGGTGTTGTAGATGTGAATCTTCATGAATCAACTGGGAGATCTCCTAATGCTTTTTGCCTTTGGGTTTAGGGTGTGCAGAAGGCCCTTTCCTCTTCACAACTTCCCATTTCAGTCATTCTCTACTACTCTAAAAATACGAAGTCTTTGATATCTTCAGGTATCATGGATGAGTAGAGGTTCTTCAAAACCCAACAGCATAACTTCAAGCCGCCAAGGTTGAGAAACACTGCCCCAAAGGGACTGCAGGTCAAAAAGTAGTGGCCTAGCTTTGCATGCAGATAGCATTGTTATTTATTATAATATGGTTCTGGATCTAGAAGTATTTGGAAAGTTCCTTGTGCATAACATAACCTGGCAATCTACAACCCACAGTATAAATAGCTAGAACCACTTAAACCTAAGTTTAAACAACAGCCTTATAAATAAGACTGCAACGCACATTGGTAAGTGCTCCTATGAACTGCAGATGAGTTGGATTTCAACTCCCAGTATCCCTTTACATCACAGCAAATGATTCTGTGGGTTAAAGTCCATATCTACAGAGCACCAGGTTGGAGAAATATGATTGATAGGACATGGGACAACTAGAAGGTCTTCTGATGATGGTTGCAGTAGCAGGGCAGATCTAGATGGAAAGACTTGTCCTTTCAGTTCCCCTTTAGTTCTACTGTACCTTGACTTCTGGTTCTTTGGGATTGTCCAACCAAAAAGATCATGTACCAAGGGATGGAAAAAAACTCCAGATTCTGGGGAGCTCTGTCAGGCAGAAAGCATAAGTACCAACTAGATACGTCTGATTGAGTTCACACATTGCTGTAAGCTGTGTAATGTCATTAGTTTAACATGGAGCATGAAGCTGCTCTTTATGGCTTAATATAGCATGTGAACTGGCTTGTTACAAACAATGGCTTCAAATTCTTGGCTACTTTTATGTGTGAAAACAGTCCTCTTCATTTCTCCCTCCTCTACCTTGCTTGTTTCCATCCACTGGCCCTCATTGTCAGCTTTTGCACAAATGGCAACATTGGAGGAAATGAACTTGCTGTCTAATTTTTGCTGTGCTGTCAGTTTCCTTCCTCAACAGAAGGTTTCATTCCTGTTCACTGCCCTGTTTTACCCCTCACCCTGAGTGCAAATCCTATTTCAGTCTATTCGTTATGGCTGTGTGTCTCTGGTAGAGCAATAAGTATCATCCTGCCATGCAGTGAGAAATTTGAAGATGTCCCACCACCACATTACAGTTTTATTCGATAGATGGCCTTGACAGTATCTGTTTTATAGTTTGCCTGACTCTATAGCATCGTGATGGGTCTGACAACATGCCATTAAGGGCTGATGGGTTGCACATGCAAGCCTAGATTCTTGTGATCAGTTGGTCGCTCTTGGGTGCAAGGATAAAATTGGATTTGCACAGTTCAGGAGAAGGAAAAGTCAGACAGCATCTCCCCACCCCTTATTCTATTCATCTGCACTGTTTTAAAGTGTGTGGGTAAGTTCCTTATCTGTGTGCTTCAGCCCTTCCCAGTCTGGCTGCAGATGATGGGTATGTGGATCCAACTCATCTGTAGGGCCCAGCTTGGAGAAGGGGTGATGGGTGTGGGCAAAGGCAGCAGGATCAGAAAGGCCAATAATGCCTCCGATGCTCAACCTGTGGCCTTGCCTGCTGCCTCTTTAAAGTTGCCCCCAAATTGTAGCATTGAATATGGGAGAAGGGGAAGAATAATTAACTACAGGATGAACAATTGTATTGAGAAGTTCTGCTATTTATTTCAAATTGAATGCAATTAAATTCAGCCAATGCTCTTGTATGCTTTCTAAGAACTGGGTGTAAGCCAGAAAAAAGTTGTTCATTCCTGATTTAAATCATCATTGGATGTATTAACTCAAAGCAAAGGGAACTGAAGCACGGAGGGCGCATCCTTCTGAATATTACCGATCAGGAGCAATTGTCAAGAAGAGAAAATCTGGTGAGAATCAACAAGCTGCTCTGGTGTAGTAGGGAAGGCTGGCTGGCTGTAAAACAAACTCTACTGAAACTAATACTAGAATTCAACTTAAAATTGGAAAGGGATTTAGAACTAACTCATAACTCTCTGCTGATAAGGCCTTAGCTAGCAGTGAGGTCTCCTTATAAGCAAAATGTGTTGTATAAACTTAATGTAAGCTGCATTTTGGAATAAGTTCTAGGATAAAACATTTAGCTAGAAATTAGCATTACCTATCTTTGTTCTTTAGATATTCCACTACAGCATCATACGAAGGTTCTGCCGATTGCTGGATGAACAAGGGGTCAGTAACAATGGAGCAGCACTCATAAGTCCCCTAATGGGGCTTGTAGACCCTGTCAATGAAAATATAAAAGAGTTGAATGCTTATGTATGACGTGTTGTTGGTCTTGTTTGGAAGAGCAAGGGTAAAAATGCCAAACATCTCTTGAAATTGCATTATTAAATCCAGGGAAAGGTAATATTAGATTTAAAAACATACTTAACTGTTCTTAAATGTCCTTCCCCTTGAGGTGAGGCTGGCTCCAACTCTGTTGACCTTCCAGAAGGCCCTCAAAACATGGTTTTGTCAACTGGCCTGGGGATCCTACGAGAGAGCAGAGCCTGCTAGAAGGTTACATGATGGTTGACTGAATGCACCCTCTGTATGGTTTTTTTTGCCATTTTGTTTCTTTTTAATTTATTTTGGTTGCATTTTTAATGGGTTTTTATCTATTTGGGTATTTTATTGTGTACACTACTCAGAGTCACTGTGTGAGATGGGTGGCTATATAAATGTGACAAAACAAACAACAAATGTATATCGAATAACATTTAGTTTCCAACTTGGTTCTACCTAATTTTGGGAGTGTGGTTCTCAAAAAAGTCCCTCAGCCTTGAAATTTGCACAACCCTGTTCTATTATCATCTTGACATATTAAGAATCAGATGATTCCCATCAGCTTTCTTAAGGAACATGTGTGAAATGCTGATCTTCAACAACAGTGTAACATGTCCCTAGTGTGATGGAGGAGTATAAAATTATATATAATGTAAAGAAATTCTAGAGCCTGTCATTATATGATGAAAGTAAAAGATTTAGGATGGATAAAAGAAATACTATTTCATTAAATAGGATGGTTAAATGGTAAACTCTGCTACATGACACATAGTGTTAGCTATGGATGCATTAGAAGATGCATTAGAAGAAGATTAGACAAATTGTGGATGAAATTAACAGCGCCTATCATGATGACAATGTATTGTCTCCTATGTCAGGTACTATATATCAGTGGTAGTTAAACACATATCCAATTTGTGGATTTCCTCCTGCCAATTTGGAGCAAGGTTACAAACTAGTTAAACTTTTCCTGTGGTCATGCAAGGTCTTCTTATGGTAGGCATTGAATTTGGGCAATAATGCTCCACCACTGAGTTACAACCTTGGCTCAAAGATAGGAGTGAGTGAATAAGTGAGTGAGTGCAATTCAGAACATGATTTCTTTAGTACTTTCACTGATGGGAGATGATGACTCCTGAGTATGTGGGGAAAATCTTAGTTGATTTCAAGTAGGGATGGGTAGCTCTGCTGGAGGACGCTGCAGAGATAAAGCTGGTGGACTTCCATAAACTCATATCAGGCTTGGAATCTTAGACTTGGTTGTAGAGAAGCCCAGTCTTGGAGTAGTCTGATCCAACAATTTCAGGGATGTTGCAGAACCCCAAATGCTGTTCTGAGTTCCCTGGAGATAGGGTGGGAAATGTCTGGCTTTAAATATTTTTCTTCCTCTCTATGCCCCATTTTCTTTTGCAGATGACTGACCTGCCTCCCTCGTTTTTAACACTGAAACCAGATTGTTTTAACTAAAGATGGAAACACTGGAGTCGGAACTGACTTGTCCAATTTGCTTAGAGTTGTTCGAAGACCCTCTTCTTCTGCCGTGTGCTCACAGTCTGTGTTTTAGCTGTGCCCACCGCATCTTGGTCTCCAGCTGCTCCTCCGGTGAGAACCTTGAACCCATCACTGCCTTCCAGTGCCCCACTTGCCGACATGTCATCTCCCTTAACCATCGGGGCCTAGAAGGCCTTAAACGCAATGTGACCTTGCAGAACATCATTGACCGCTTCCAGAAGGCCTCCCTGAGCGGGCCCAGTTCCCCCAGTGAGAACTATCGTGAGCGGCCCTATCGCCACAGCCCAACCATGTCGACAGTGGGAGACCGGATAGCCTGCCAGTTCTGTGAGCAGGACCCTCCCCGCGATGCCGTCAAGACCTGCATCACTTGCGAGGTGTCCTACTGTGACCGCTGTCTGCGGGCCACCCACCCCAATAAGAAGCCATTCACCAGCCACCGGTTGGTGGAGCCCGTGCCGGACGCTCACTTCCGGGGGCTGACGTGCCTTGAGCACGAGAATGAGAAGGTGAACATGTACTGTGTGGCTGATGACCAGCTCATCTGTGCCTTATGCAAACTGGTGGGGCGGCACCGGGATCACCAAGTGGCGTCCCTGAGTGACCGGTTTGAGAAGCTCAAGGTAAGAGGAGGTAGGCAGGTGAAGTGGGGTGGCTGCCATGTTAAAAGGTGCAGATTGTTTTTTTTTGTAACAAGGGAGAATTTGGATATAACCCAGCCTCAGTTTTGAAAGTGGCACACAGTGTAGATGAGGAGCAGCAGAACGGACATGATTTGGATGGAATCATCATAATAAAGTTTCTTCTTTTATTCTCTCTGACTTTCATGTGGGCTTAAATCAACACTCTTACCAAAGGGAAGGACTTCTTTGGGGGTGGGGGAGATGGTTACAATCCTGTGATTGTGTCCCAGACTGACCAGGATCCAGGGTGAATGGGGATTGACAAAACTGGGGCCATCGTTTTTGGATAATGCAGTGCTTTGGATTCCAAGGGGAAAAGGTGCTTCCGAAAATGCAGGGTGTTCACATAGCAGCTGTTGGTGACCCTGAAAGCAGCTGCATCTTGTTCTGTCCTCAACAGCTGCACAGCCATTCTGCAAAAAGACATGTTTGGTGTAAGACATTAGCAGAAGATACTATATGTATGTTCACATGTGGAGCATCTTTCTCTTCATATCTTCCTATCTGTGCTGCAAGGCTGGAGTTGCTTGAAAGCAGCTGTATCTTGAGCCAAATTTTACCAAGTGCTTACTCTCATTTCTTTCTGTATTGTTTGCAGTGTAAGGTTAGAGAGGATAGAGAGTCACTCTCTTCCACATCAGGCTGTTAGTCCATCTGTCTCGCTCACTACTTCTCTTGGCAGTAGCTCTCAAGAGTTTCAGGCTGAAGTCTTTCTTATCGTATATTCCAGGAGAAGGCAACTGCTGAATGGCTGGAAGATACAACTCAGCCTCCCAAACTTCTGGAGGGTTGCATGAAACCATTGGGTGACACATGACCATGGGGAACAGGCATTAATAGTAGTTTCAGTCCAGTTTGTGCAGGATTCAGATGGAAATGGAACCAGGAGGCTGGTGGGAGAGACCCACCTGACATACCCAGCCCCAAAGCCCATCTTCCTTAAGCTTGAAATATACCCTGAAATTGCACCACTGAAATTTAGTTGTTTTGTGGCTGAATTTTAGTGATGCAGTCTTGGGATGCTGGTAAGCCACCTGCTGCCTATGGGTGATGGGTTGTGCATCTCAATCTAGTGACTGACTGCTCCTTTTAATAGGAGCATTCACACTCAACAGGGGACGTATTGTATCATAGAGTTATGTTTTGTCCCAATAATGAACATTGATGAATCATTGACTCAATCTACTTAGTATCGTCTATTCTGATTAATGGTTTCTTTGCAGAATTGTAGCCTTTTGCCTCCCTGTGCTTGTCTTTTAATGGAGATGCAGGGATCAAATTAGTAGACCCCTGTCCTTCCTGGCACTAGAAGTGGGCGGTAGTTATAAACTGCTTTTTGGAGAAGCAAGAAGGGTCACTCAACCTTGAATTCTTACCATGCTGAATCAGTTCTGTGAATCAGCCCTTGGATTATCCTAGGGAGCTATTGTATAGGTAAGAAACCAGCAAAGTACCTTGCTACAAAAATATCTTGGACCAGTTTTGCAGGATGGTTTGATGAATGAAGAGCTGTTCTTTTCTTGGGGGTGGTACTAGATTATGGCTAGAAGTGACCAGGGTTAGCGCTGCATGCTGGTAGCAAAGAAGGCTTGAGTGCTCTTCAAGGTTTCAGTTATATGCCTTGTGGGAGTTACACCAGAACCACAGGACAAACAAGTGAAAGGTTTTGAACTTAGTCATTCCTTCTTTGTGGATTGGCAGGGTCAATTCTGGGCCAGTTTTGTAAGATCTAACCATAAAACACAGAATAAGCCTCCAGGCTGTTAAAGTCAGCAGATGTGTCATTTATGCTAAAAACTGCAGAAGAACTGGTATTTACCTAAGTTATGTGTGGTCTGCTACACAGGGGCATGATGGGATAAGACTGCACTGCAGAGAAAAGATCCAGAGGAAACTGGGGTGAGTAGGGCTGGTAGGGGTGTAGATGATTACCATGTCAACTTTGTTTAGAAAGAAAGGAAGAAAGGTTATAGAACTAAACCCATCTTGCTAAGTTGTCTTTGCCTGTGACATCCCATGGCAATGAATTCATTGCCACAGGATGTCACAGGCAAAGACAACTTAGCAAGGACAAAAGATTTTGTTTAATGCCTTTACTTGTGATGAATGAGAGTGGTGTGCAAATCCAGAGATAAGCAGAAGGTTGAGACTGTTTGTTATCTCTTTGACTGTGAGCTTCCCTGAATGTTTGCTTAGTGTATCCTGACTTGTATCACTCCCGGTTTCCTTTGCTGACCAACATGTTGGTCCTGCAAGGAATAGGCTTAACAACTGGCTATGTTTATTTTAGCACCCAACTGATTTCTAAGTTCTTTAGAGCTTCCTTGATCCTCTTGCTAACCTTCCATAGATATACTGGGGTGGGTGCTTGAGTAGATACTGAATTTCCTAATAAAGGGAGTAGGATTATTTAGAATTTTCCCTTCTCCTACCTGTTGACCTTTTATTTTATTTTATTTTATTTTATTTTATTTTATTTTATTTTATTTTATTTTATTTTATTTTATTTTATTTTATTTTATTTTATTTTATTTTATTCAATTTATATAGCCACCCATCTCAAACCAGTGACTCTGGGTGGCTAACAGTCATCTTTAGTAGGCCTGCTTGCTTGCTGTTGGACCCTGAACAAGATTTAGCATGATTACAATTCCTGTATGAGAAGGAAGTAGCAGCAGGCTTGGACAAATGTCCTAGAGAGAAACCCCTTGTCTTGAAACTTATTTTGAGGCTCTTGGTGATCAGTTGTATTAAAAGACCAGGTTGGATGTAAGGTAATCAACCTTCTTCCCTCAGTCCCTTTTTATGGCCTTGGAAAGACTCTAACATTACAGTTGAAATTCAAAAATAACCCTCCAAGTTTCTAGGGTCCAATTTCCTGACATTTTTTGCAGGAAATGCCAGGGAAAAAGTGTTAAGCCTCTGCCAGACTCTAGTCCTCCTATTACTGTCCAAAATAGGTGAGTCTCTCTGGCATGCATTTTGTGCTGAGTTAGGTGGATTGCTCTGTTTGTTAGCTTTTACAATGCAGTGTTGCACATCTTTTAAAGCAGGTTTCCTGTTGCTGATTATTTAATTTTACTATTGTTGGTTTTAACTATTGTTTGAAGCTTCTTCTGTAAACCACCAGAGAACTTTGGTTGTTGTTGATGTAATAAACATGTTCCCGCATAACCGAAAATGTTGCATCTCTTTCCTGATATCAGTACATGTTGTGGTGTCATTACACTCTTGCCATAAAACCCTTGACTGCTTAAAATTATTTGTATATATTTTAAAGTGAGACAACTGCCCATGGCTCTCAAAGGTTGCCCACCCCAGTTTTGTCCTTGACTGGCCTTGTCTGGACTTGCAAGCTAAGCAGCGTCAGGACTGGAAGGAAGAATTCTGGGGCTGTAGGCTAGATGGGAAAGTTGAAACACAACCTGGAAGAAGATGATGGCAAATTGGTTCCATATTGCTGTTAACAAAATGTCAAGCATGTGTCACTGAGAGTTGAACTGCACTTGAAGTTAAGGTCATTTTTAATGAAAGAAGTGGCTAATGATGTATATTTTCAAAAATGCCTTGTTTGATGATCCAAGTGATAGAAGGGTTGCATTTGAGTGTTTCAAGTAAGGGTGCCTGCCCATTCCTGTTGGTATGACATTATGATAAGAAAATTAGCCAGGCCTTGCTTGTCTTGATACCTTCCAAGTGAATAATCCTTAGAGAGAGGGGCTAAGAGGCACCTGTTGCTTGTTGCTACTGATAAAAGAATCTTCTGTTGGACTTCCAATGTATTCTTCTCTTTGAATGGCAGGAAAGCATCTCTTCCTCTTTTAAACCAAGTCCATCTTGATCAAAACTGGCTGGGAGCAGACCTCTGTGCCAGGCAGTGAGCAGACCTCTGTGCCCAGTTCTGGGCCTTGAATGCTTTCACCACTAGCTTTAATTGCAGTCTTGGAAAATCTGCCTAATCTGAAGCAAGTTCACGTGGCTGATTCTGAACCAAGGCAAAGCAGTCCCTGCCCATCTTCTCTCCAAATCAAAACTTTATTACGATCAAAGATCAGAGCCTGAAAGAATACAGACAGTGGGGTACCAAAAGGCAGGCTCCATAGGCAATTCATTATATAAATTACATTAATGGTTGAATGGATTGCCATTTTCTTCTAAACTGTTCCTTGCTCATTTGATGCATGACTCTTGAACATTCCTAAATACAGTAACATTTTCTCTAAAAAACCCAAAACTAATTAATAAAACATATTGTGATTGGCCTATGGATACACCCTAGATAGATAGATAGATAGATAGATAGATAGATAGATAGAGGGTAGATAGGGTATAGATCAGGGTTTCCCAAAGTGGTCAATATTGACACTCAAGGGTCGATGGGACTATCCATTGTTGTTGTTATTTGTAGTACTGTTAGTTAAAGTAGTATATATTAAATTATTTTCATATAAATGTTTGGGGATCAATAAACAATCTGAAACTTCATGAAGGGGTTGATGAGCTGAAGAGTTTGGGGACCCCTGGTGTAGGTAGGTAGGTAGGTGGATAGATAGATAGATAGAATGTATATAGGGTGTGTGTGTGTGTGTGTGTGTGTTAATGAGAGATAATTTAAAAATTTAAAGTATGAATTATAACATGAACTTAAAATTAATCAAAGAAAGCAGCTGTTGCATCTTCATGGTGGAATGACAGTAGATGACAGCTGCTTTTGTTGCATCTTGGTGGGTATCTGAGAACAGCAGTTGAGGTGCCCATCCTCTGTCCAAAGCACAGTATGCCTGCCAAATGAGTTGGACTTGTTTCTCCTGGCCAACTTGAAAATGGAGTTCTGATGGCCGGGATTCAGGAGCCCAACCTTTCCCAAATTACAACCTTGCATTTTGTAAATGAGAGTAGATTTAAGGGAGGAGACAGGGAGTCTACTCTGTAGGAGTCATCAGAGCCAATCTGTCCTGGTAAGAATTATTAATTAAGGGGCTACTATGTTTTAAATGGGCTGAAATCTGCTGCACCACAATCAGACATCCTGCTTCCCCCCTTCCCCCTCAGCTGCTTGAGGCTGTTTGCAAGTCAGATTTCAGCTGCGCAAGGTAATAAATGTTTTGAGCTGCCTGCCTTGTGGAGAACAGACAAGTGATGCCATTTCAAATCGCGAGGCCTTTGACAAACTGATTTTATGCTTTCAGGGAGGTTTGATTTATTGCTGTCAGTGCTGACAGCCAGTGCCTTAGTCTGAAATGTTGCAGAATTTCTATAGACTCTTTTTTAGCATGTTAATTTTTGACTTTGCACCTGCTCACTTATGGGCTGTTCATGCTTAGGTGCAAGCTATCCTTAACCTTAATTGCTTTTAAATTTTAGGCGCAATTTCTCTGACAGTAAGACACAGGGGCAGATGTTTCAGAGTTGTTGGCCTGTGTGGTGAGAGATCTGGAGGGTGATCCACCAGATCCAGGTCTGCTTCTATGCCTGTGTGAGGCAAATTGGAATATATAGCTTCTTCTTTCTCTCTTTTAAAACCAATTGCCAAGGAAGGATACTTCCGCACTTTCCCAGCCCAACCAGACCTCCTTTCCCAGCCCAGCACTATATCCTTATTACTGGCAGGATTTATAGAAGATGGTGACAAATCTGCCATTGAGAACTTCACTGGGGATTTGTTAATGGTCCAAATTCTATTGAGAATTTCACTGGGGATTTGTTAATGGTCCAAATTCCATTGAGAATTTCACTGGGGATTTGTTCATGGTCCAAATTCCATTGAGAATTTTACTTGGCATTTGTTAATGGTCCAAATTCTAAAAACACCCATTTGATTCCATGAAGTAAAGATGAAAAAGAACTAAAGAAAAGAAAAAGGAAGTCCATTAAGAATGTGTTTTTTAATTATTAAAAACTTAAGAACAAAACATAACCATGTTTATATCTGTACTTACACATCTTTAGAGGAACCCTTGCCTGACTTTATATTGGGATTGCAAATGCCATAATTCTCACCCCAAGCTCTGGGGATTGGGGAATTGGTAGCTCCAACACATTTGAAGAACACCAGATTGAGATAGGCTGATTTAGAGTTTGGAATGCAATTTTCGCAATTTACTAAGTTTCAGAAGATTGGGTATCTGTGACCTAGAAGGTGATGTGTCACTTTACAAGAGTTTTAGTCTAAAAGACTAAAAAGGAGAAATCCCAGACAAATAGTTGGGGTTCTTTCATCTCTGCCAAAATTGCTAAAACTGCCAAGGGAGCCAGATCAAAGCTGAGCTGTCTTCAGTTTGATTTTTTCAATCTCAGTGATTTGGAATTTCAAAGCATTTCTATTCAGTGTTACCTTTAAGTAGCAAAATGCACTTCCTGCAACATTCATGGTGGGATTTTAAGATAACAGGAAGGTCATTTGAAGCATCAAGAAGCATCATGCACAATGCTGGATTGTCACTGCAGGTCACAGGAATGTGTGCCTAACAGTGTAATTTTTATCTTTCTGACTACAGCATATACAAAACCTATGTACATGTTGCTTACTTTGTGTGTTATACTGCGCTAACCAAATGCACATGCAGAAGAGGGATATTTTGCACAGTTTGCACAGACTTGTTTCAGTTGAGAGCAAAAAAATGAACTTTTAAAAAAAATGTGTGGTACAAACAGCAATGCTCTTCTTTATTCAACAACATCGTTCTAAATATTCTGGTGATAAAAATGGAATGATACGTTTGATTTAATAGAAGATACATGATTAATTGGGAAATTAAAAGCACATAATGCATATATTTTTTCAATTGAGGAATTAGATCTTTAATCAACCAGCCACCTAGGAAATTGTATTTGTTACTGGCAGGGTGAATTGGAAAGTATCTCATCTTGTCTAAACAAATCTCACTGCAGATGTAAACTGTTTTCAGTTGTCTTACTTATTTGTCACTTTCCAGATAAATAAACTCTTAGCGTAGCTCACCAACATCACTTTCAAGCATACAAAGGACATACTGACACTTATTAACACAAAATTCACATTATTGATAGATTGGCATAGGATAGTTGTACAGTATCCTTCCCACTCTCCACACTTCATTCTATCTTTGCAAGAATAAGACCAATTTGGAAAAAATAGTGCCCTAAACTACATAAATATAAAACATACAATAGCAGCCCCAGAGATGGAATCTAAGGCGTTTACAATGTTTAAAATAGGGATGGAGAAAGACTTAAAAGAAAATTATACATTGAAGACCTTGCTGATAAAGTAAAGCCTTTGCTTAGTTTTGTAGCCTCAAAGCTTGAAAATGCAGAATTGGAAGAGAATCTCCAGATTAAATCAATAGAACTCATTACTGGAAGCTTTTAGTTCTCCTTCCCCATCCTGGTGCCTTTCAGATAATGGAGAATTCTAAGAATTACAGTGCAGGAGATCCACAGGACAGGGGGCTAGAGAAGGACACACTGGATTTGTTTGGAGTTGTAGCAATCAACAAGGCACCAAATTGAAGAAGGCCAAAATCAAAGGCCTATAAACAAACCGTTTAATCAAGGGGTGAAGCAGAAGCTAGAGATTCTCCACCATTTGGGCACTTGGGTGGAGAAGGCCTTCTGTTTTGCAGCCATCAAACTGGACAAGGAGACTGAACCTGAAGGTAGATCTTGGGCATCATTGGCTTTGATGTCAAGGAACCCACAGGTGAATAGTGCTCATCTGAAGCTACAGCAGCATGCCAGGAACTCTTTGAACCAAGACTTGGAAGGTTCATGCTGTGTAATGCTCTGGATCCTGATGTCATAGAGGCGAATTTGGAGCACTGATGACTCAGAATTCTGATCCTGAAGGTGGGAGTATTTGGCTGCAAGGGAAAACTCAGCTGGAGTAAGAGATTAGTTAAGAACAAGATCTTGCTCCTCAGTAGTCTTTCTGTCCTGTTAACTCTTGAGCAGTAACTCTTCCTTTGAGGGCAGCTAAAAAAAAGCTTTCATTTGAGAGTGAAACAGCTGATGGAACAATATCTACATCCTACTGTTGCATCCTACTTGCCCAGTTCCTGACATTTTCTCCCTGATTCCTTGTAACCTTAGATTATGTTTTTTTGATGACTGCCTGGAGCTGTTGGCCTGATCATGGTGTTTCTTTGGTCATTGATCTCTGGACTATCTCTCCTCCACTTATGATAGCCCAAAACAGACTGACAATGGTAGTAATCCAACTTTGCCCCTGCGTTTACTGGCTTGAACCATGCCTAAAACAGGATCCAACTGAAAGTTCTTGAGATGCCCTTCAGGCCTTTTCTTCCCATCCTTGGTGGAATTTCCTTTTTTCTTTTTTACTCTGGCAGAGGCCATTCTTACTTTAAGACTTCTGCCTCTAAAGGTAGGATATACCCACCATCCTCACCTTCAGCTGGTAGTGCATTCTCCAGATGAACAAATGGTGTTAATTACAAAGAAAGACTATATTTTGCCGCCTCTTCTTGTTGGCTCTTCTAGGTGAAACGTTTATTGTGAAATTGCCCTGTCTCAAATATGGATGTTTACAGTAGATCTGTTCTGGTATCCATTCTCCCTTTGCAACCTCCTTATTTCTTCCATGCCATATTTCTCTGTTTTTATTTTCTTACCGTAAAACAAAATTCATTGAGGAGGGGAGAGATAAAAGAGCAGCCAGATGATCTTTGATGGAGAGCCAGTGGTGCAGTAATGAAGGTGTCTGCTAGATTGACATTTCAGTATTTCCCGAAGAGCTCAGAGCAGTTTATATGAGGATCACCATTCATGATTCCAGACATGATTCAGCCCTTCTGTCTGAGCATTTGGAGAAGGCTTAAGGCACGTAAGAGGAGTGTGGGCCAGGTGACAAGCCTTTTTTATAACGGTCCCCACATTGTGGAACACTCAACCCCTGGAGGTGTGCCTGGACCTCTCTGTCATTTTGTGAGGCAACTCAGCAGATCTTTGGTCTTTATTAATGAATTTATGGGGGTGGAGCTTTTAATGGTACATTGTATTTTTTTTCTTTTTTATACTTCCTTTTTTACCCAGGGTCTTTTAGTTTGGGCCAGGAGAAATGATTTAAAACTGATAAATAAAATGTTTATCTCCACAACAACAACCACCCTTTGAAGTTTGTTAGGCCAAGGGAGAGTGACCAGCCCTGTTACTCCCCCACCCCGCCCGAGATTCCATGGCTGAGGCTGGACATCAGTGGGCAAAATGATTGTGGTTTATTCCTGGTTTAGTAACATGCCTTGGGGGAACATTGGCTTCGTTGTCCTACAGAGAAGATTTCTTTTGTAATTTGGAGGGGTCCAGTTGCATCTTGTTGTAATCTAATCAGCACTGCTTGGCTTCACAAAATCCCTTTCTCTTTTCTCTGAGGTGGCAGTCTTGCTGGGTAAACATCTTCTTACCAATGCAAGCTGATTTTTATTTTCCTTTCCTCAGCCTTTGAACATGCCAGCCTAAGGATGAGTTCCCTGTGACTTGGCTATAAGGGTATGTCTTTTGTCCCCTGAGGGAATTGCTCTGGCAATGTGATGTATTAATTCATATTTATAACAAGTCTCTTTCTGAGGTCTAGATGCATCTCTGTGCATGTACAAACCCAACCAGGGTGTCTGGAATCAAAGAGAATTATTAAAAATTCTCGAATATACCTAGGCAATTAGACTCATATAAGCACTGTGTTATTTTAGCACAGTGATTCTAGGGCTCCCAGGATTAAAAAGAAAAAAAAATGTTAACAGTACTTACGGAAGCTGCCAAGCTGAGCTTCGTATTCTGTGATTTCATAGGGAGGAGGAGAAATTGGTGCTGAGGGTGGAATTCATAATGAATCTCAGAGTCTATATATATAAAGCCTCTTTAGAGCTCAAGGTTTTAAAGAAGCTTGAAAATATGGAGGCCTTATTTCTGGATCTGACACACTGAGCAAGCAGCATGAGCAATAGTCAAAACTCAGTGGTTCTATAACTTATATAGGTCTCCACCATAGTAGAATAATTATTTGTACCATGACCAATGTTACAGAGATTCCACAATCTGGGTTTCCTGGTTTAAGTGTTTGGATCAGCCCGTGGCAACTTTGGAGAGCTTTTCTGGTGGAGATAATTCCAGGGCTGTGAAACTCTGAGCAGGTGCATATTCTTGACTTCCTTCACCCGAGTGACAAAGAACCATTAAAATCTTCAACTGAGGCTGATTTGTAGAGTTCAGTAAGAGACTGGAGAGTCTCTTAAAACAGTTGGGACCAATAATTCTGTGGTGGCATCAGAAAAAGTTCTGCTTTTATTTTGCATTGTTGTCCCTGGAGCTGAAAGTTTCAGATAGCAAATAACCAAGTGTGATGTTTACTTACTTATTTAGAAAATGCACATGCTCTTAATGGCTCTGGGTGGCTTACCAGATTCAGTGTAAAAGCATCCATTAACCATCCAACCAAATGTACCATTAAAATATAATCAATATAAAACAGAGGTTGTAAGAGTGGCCTTAAAAAGCTCTGGGGAACAAACTGTATTGAGAGCTCTCAGCTGAAGTCTAGTAAGGGCAGGGCTTCCTTCACTCACAGTTTATTTCTTCATATGGATCTCATCACAGTGAAAAGTAAACTAGTCACTGAAGTCAGACATTGTGCTGGAATCTCTAAAACAGCCTTTCTCTACCTTTTGACCCTGGAGTGACCCTTGAAATATTTTTCAGGCCTCGGGGAACCCCTGCATATTCAGGCTCAAATATAGGCCAGAAGTTAAAAATTATTACAGGTAGTCCTCACTTAATGACCATTTGATTAGTGGTAGTTAAGACTTATGACGGTGCTGGAAAAACCAACTTACAACCAGTGCTCGCACTTACAACCCTCACAGCATCCCTGCGGTCATGTGATCACGATCTGGGCCCTTGGCAACTGGTTTGCATTTATGGCCATCACAACATCCTGTGGTCACATGATCACCATTTTTGACCTTCCCAGCCAGCTTCTGGCAAGCAAAATCAGTGGGGAACCACATGATTCACTTAACAACCACGTGGTTCACCTAATGACCATGGTGATTTGCTTAATGACTGCTGCAAAAAATGTTGTAAAATCGGGTCAGATTTGCTTAATGACCACTTCACTTAGCAACTGAACTTCTGGTCTCAGTTGTGGTCATTAAGTGAGGACTACCTGTATATTCATTTCCTGTGTAGGCCTGTATCTATGCATTAACAGTGCTCTTAAACTAAAAATAAAGCATGAAACTTACCTCTTTAATGTGAAGTTGCCCAAATTTGAAATAATTTTTTAAATAAATCGTGATCTCCCAGGGAACCCTTACTGACTTCTCATGGAACCCTAGGGTGCCACGGAACCCTGGTTGAGAAACCCTGCTCTAAAAGGTACCCTGCTGATAATCTAGAATAGTGAATATGGGGCAGATTATGTGGGAACAGGTGGTCCTGTAAACAGCTTGAGCCTAAATTACGGATTTTTTTTATCATGTTAATAGTCCGGCCCTGAAAGTTTCTTCCCCAGATTATCCTTTGACCTTAACTCAGTGGTGTTGGGTGTGGCGGGGGAGGAAAGAAGGTCCAAAATCTTCAAGATGGCAGGCTCGGGGTCACCACTGAAGCCCTGTCTCTTTGGCATGCGCACATGAGCAAAAGAGGTGGGGTTTGATCATGACGCCAGGCCTACTGTCTTGCAGATTTTGACCTTCCCCCACATGGGCACTCTTCCCCTCACTTCTGGCTTCCTTCTTAGTCCTCTTCATTCCATTTGCTTGCTTTTTGGCCTGCTCCAGCTGGGTTAGGTCTGTGATTCCTTGGTCCTGCTTGTAGTTGAAGATGTTGATCAAGTTCTTTCCCTTCCACGGGTCTTATGTGTAGTATTAGAAGCCAGTTTGGGGAAAAGGTAACCAGTTTTGGGGGGCTGGGCAAGAGTGGGAGAAAGTTTTCTTGATCTCATGTTTTTTCCTATGGTTTTCAAAACAACAGCCATCATCTGAGTCTTGTTTTTTCCGTGAGTGGAGCTAACAAGGAAATGATAGCCTTTCAGGTCTGAGATGATTCATTTCAGTCTTTTTAATGGAAGAAAAGAGGGGGGTAGGCTGGGGACACCAAATGTGACAATTGCTGACTCCTTTCCCACCACCTTCTGCCCTGGTTCCATTTCTGCTGGCTCAGCAAATGAAGCAACGGGCAAGGAACCGAAAGCTGGTTACTGCTAAGAATTTGGAACTAAAGATCAAATGAAAAATGAATGTAAATTACTGTAAAAGTAATAGCGTGACCTCGATAAAAGAACTGGAGGGAGAGAATCCTGGCAGAGGGAAGAGGCAGGAATCGATGTTTGCAGGGAGCAGCTGGAGAACCTGAAACTCTTGCTGCCAATTTTTTCGGTGGTGCAGCATTCTAGCTCCAAATTCAATAGGTGAAGCCCTGCTGATGCCCTCTCTCCTTCTTGTTTCCTCCTTTGTCAAGATTTTAGTCCATAAAGCCTTTCCAAGCAGAGATTTGTCTTAATGGAGTTTTTTCCTCTATATTCTTGGAGGTATACCTGCAGCAGAAGAACAGCTGTTGGGAGAGAGCTTGGCTTTTTGCAAACAGCGATGGTGGATCCAAGACAATTGAGTTCCTAATGTGCTGTAGTGGAGGGACAAGAACCATCCCAATGACAGGCTTTTAATAAGGATGTCAGAATCAACCTCTTTTCTTCCATTTGCGGTGTCCTCCCCTCAAAACACAATTCTGCATCTCTTGTAAATTTGGGTTTAAAAACTCCACATTACATTTGTCCTTTTTGGTGCATGTTTCTCCTAATATAGACTGTTTTATAAATGATTTTCCTTGATTTATGCATCTGAATACACGGTTCTTCCTAAGGGATATACATGTGTGTGCTTTAATGTTCTACAGTGAATCCATCACTTGAAGGATAATTGTCCTCTGGTCCACACACTAGTTCAGTGTAGGTTTGAGACAATTTATATGAAAATGCAAACTATATGAATGTTCCGCCAGCCCCTAATCCCCATGCTTTTTAATCCTATGCCCATTCTGGCTAAGAATTCTGGGAGTTGTAGTTCAAAACATCTGGGTGGTAGCCAATTGGGGAAGACTAGCATATAATGTAAAATTCTCCCCAGCTTCGCTGCCTGAAACAGCTTTGTCTCTTCTTCATTTTATAGTTAGGCTACCTGGGATTGTTCAGAAGTATGTCTGCCCAATGGGAGAGTCAGAAGCATTGAGTGCCGCAGGTCCTGGGTTTAAGAATGTCCTGGTTTATGGACAACTCCTAGTTAAGAACAGACTGCCATAAAGCTATTATATTAAAAATTCAAAAATTCAAAAATATATAATATAATATAATATAATATATAATATAATATAATATAATATAATATAATATATAAAAATTCAAGTTAAGTACTGTGTTTTGAATTAAGTACACAAAATTGTTTAACATTAATGTTTGTCTTAGTATATAGTATATATTTCACCTTTCTATGCATATAAAATATGCATAGAATAAAATAGAATAAATAAATAGAATAAAATAAAGTATATGTTGTGGGGAAAATAGGAGGAGGAAGGAGTATTAGGTATGTTTGCCTCCTTGAGTTGTTTATAAAAATAATAAAGGCGGGATAGAAAATAAACAAACAAAGAGAGTTATGAAACCACCAACTTCAGCTTGATTCTCTGTCTAAAGTTGACAATGACTTTATGAGTCTTTTTTTCCCATAGCCAGCGGGTTAATGTAGTGAAACTGCCCCCCTAAAACATTCAAATGTTGGCCTTTTCTCAGAAGCACTGACATTAAGCAACAAAAGCTGAAAAAGTTATTGACAAGGACGCCCAGTGGCTTTAATTTATTTAGCATAATGAGTTGTATTCAGGCAAGGCTTTTGCTGGCCTACCTTGCTTGAAAGGCCTAAGTAAAGAAAGAAATGTAGGACAGGACATTAATATTTGTAAGCCAGCCAAAGTTGCTCTACATGAGATGGGTGGCAGAGAAATTTAATAAACAAACAAACAAACAAGCAACTAAATATGGCCTCTGTCTCTGCAAATAACAACCATCAACTTCATTTTAGTTTTCTCAGCACAAGAAGCATTCTACAGAAGAGAAACAGCAGGCAAATGTTAATGTGCCAGGAATTATTGTAAAATCATCAAGGGGAATATAAAATTAAATCAAGAGAGCAACTCATGGCAGAAGGATATAGTTGTCAATGTTTTTCCCATTTACGGTTATCAGAAAGATTCAGAATGGATAAAAAGACTTATAGTATGGAGCAAAGTAAGAGTCTGAACTGCAGTTGTGTATGGCTGATGAACATGTAATTGCTAAAATGTATAAACTTTTGTGGAAATTTGAAACAGAGGAAGAACAGGTTAAAGAATGTATGGTATAGTGGACTAAGAATTTTGGTTATAATATAGAGATGGATCAATGGGAAAATATGTGGTTAAGAGGATTGAAGTTAACCTTATGTTATGATCTTAAAGATAATCTGTATAAAATGATGTATTGTTGGTATATGATGCCAGAGAAATTATCTAGAATGTATAAAGGCATTTCAAATGGATATTGTAAATGTGAACAACGTGAAGGGACATTTTATCATGCTTGGTGGACATGTAAGAAAGCTAAAAAAATTTCAGATTCAAATGCATCCATCAGAGGATTTTAAAGATCAATATTCAATTGAAGGCAGAACTTTTCCATTTAGAATTGATGGATAAGAGTTAGAAAAAAGCCATGGAAAATTATTTCAATATATGATACTGTGGCGAGATTACTATATGCCCAACGATGGAAAGATTTGGCCCGACCCACCATGGAGGAACGGTTGGTGAAATTGGGAGAACTTGCTGAGACGGACAAACTGACTTCTTTGATTAAAGAAAGGACAATATCTACCTTTATTGGTGACTAGAAACCCCTTATGGACTTTTTGTGAAAAAATGAAAAAAAAAAGGAACTCGTCATTTATGGTTTTGGTGATTAGACAGGATAGAATATAGAAAGAAAATGTCTTTCTGGAATCTTTAGTGTCATTAAAGTCATGATGTAACTTTAGAGGGAGAGGTTCAAATAAAATTGTACTTATAACTGCTGTGGAGATGCTCGGAAGCCACTTCTTTATATCTTTATATGTTTCTTTACATCTTTCTCTTTTTTCTTTTCTTCTACTTTTTTTCTTACTGCATTTTTAGCCTTTTCTTTTATTTCGCTTTTCTTTCCGTTTGCTCTGCTCTGTTTTAGTTTGTATTAGTCCTTATTATTGCTCTTAAAACTTTCAATAAAAATTATTTAAAAAGACCCATCAGGTGGTGGTTCACAAGGCCTTAGACTGCAGCACGCCCATGCAGTGTTTGCCAAGATATTATGATTGGTGGCTTGAAAAAAGGCCAAAGTAGCCACCATTATGCATTAGAGATTCTCTTTTCCACGATGCCAATGGCTCAAGATGATGCCAGGCCAGACAGTTATATGACAGTTTTGGGTCACTAGAGTGTTTCTACTGCCTAAATACTTTTGTTTTGCAGGACATTGGCAGTTTTGTGAGCTAGGTCTGACAATCCAGCTTTCTCTTGTTTTAAAACCAGTTGGATGGTTATTCTAGCAGCCTGAGGGTATTGAGGCAATTACAGGTAGTCCTTGCTTAAGGACCACAATTAGAACCAGAATTTCAGTCACTAAGCGATGCGGTCACTAAGCGAATCTGACCCGATTTTATAACCATTTTTGTGGCGGCGGTTAAGCAAGTCACATGGTCTTTAAGTGAACCACATGGTCGTTAAGCAAATCATGTGGTTCCCCATTGATTTTGCTTGCAGGAAGCTGCCTGGGAAGGTCGAAAATGGCGACCGTGTGACTTCAGGATTGTCATGTTCACTGATTCAATGTAGTTTATACATCGTAATGTTTCACATGCCATGGCGCTGACGCCATGTTGTTGTTTCCTGTTCATCGTGTCAATCCAGTTACTGTTAAATTGGAACTGCCTCACAATTTGAAACGCTTGCACCCTGTTTTCCATTGCAGCTTGCTTAAGCCTGTGCACCACTTACCGCGTTGGCACCCTCAACCTCCTCCTCCTGCTCCAATTATGATTGACGGCCAACAACACTTTGAAGTCAAGGACATTGTTCATTCTCACAAGCTTCGAGGCACCCTGCAGTATCTGGTCCAATGGAAACACTTTCCTCATCCTGAATGGGTGTCTGCCCACCATGTTTCCGCTCCTGATTTAGTTAACCGTTTCCACCTTGCTTATCCTTTGAAGCCTGCTGCTTAATGTATTTTTCATTTTGGGGGGGCAGTACGTCATGTTCACTGATTCAATGTAGTTTATACATCGTAACATTTCACATGCCATGGTGTCATGCGCTGCCTACCTCTGAATAACACTCAGACACTGGTTTGCGGATCAGGCTCTGGTTTATTTGCAGGGCAGGTACAGCGTTGGTAGAAAAAAGCTGAGAGTGACAGGAGCGCGCCGGTGCGGGGTTTAAATACCCCGCGCCGGTCAGCGCCCCCTCGCTCACGGTCACGTCACTCCCCTTTGTCCAATACGTTGCCCTGCCGGTGGGTGAGGGTTTCCGGGATCGCCCATCATCAGGTTTCCCATTCCTCTGCTGATTGCTTTCAGCTGGGCGATCCCCGTTGTATTGCCGCTGATGGCTTGGGTGGCTCCGTGATCCGTTTAGCTATTGTTTGTTAGCCGTTAGTCGTTGTGGGTTGATGGCTACTTATCTTGTACCCCTTCACCTATTTCCTTGTCATTGTCATGTGTGCCATTGCGCTGATGACTTTAGCTCAACGGCACTCATGACATACTGCCCCCTTTTCGAATAGTGTTCTCCCCCGGTTTTCTGGGTTTTCCCCGTGGAGCTGTCAAAACGCCACATTTTTTTTTTTTTTTTTTTCAAAGTTCCCGCCGGAGTAGTTGTCGCCCCTCCCTTTGCTCCTCCCTCTACCACGTGCCTTCCCAGGGTGTGTCCATGGTGCGCATGCTCGGGTCCTGACCTGGCGTGCGCATGCTCCAGCCACACCCTGTTTGTTTGGCTCAGTTCGGCGAGGCGAGAGGCGTGGCTGGTCGGGTGCTTCTCAGCTCCAGGTAGGGCCCTTCTTTTTCTTATTTAAAGTGCGTCGCCTTTGTTGTGTCTCCTGGGCGTTGCCCCCAGGTTGCCCTGTTGACTTGCTTGCCACTCCCCCGCGGCCGGGGGGCGGGGGGAGGGTGCTGGCGAACGTTTGTCACCACCCCGTGGGCCCGGGGCGGGGGGAGTGAGTCCCGGGGGGGGGAAGGTCCACCCAAGTCGCGGGCTTGGGGGGGCCCTTTCCCTTGGGGCACGGGAGGCGGGGGGGGGCCTGCGGGGGGGGGTTTGGTTTTGCTGACCTTGGTTGCGGTTTGTCGGGGTATGCCCGGTGAAATGCTCTGGTCAGGCCAGGCGCGTTAACGTTGTGCGCCGCCACCCATTCCGGGTGGGGGAAGTGTTTCCACCTGACCAGATAGTGTAGAGTTCCTCGTTGCTTGCGGGAGTCGAGAATGTCCCTTATCTCGAAGTGGTGTTGCCCGTCGATCATTACCGGTGCGGGCTGTGGCGTGCTTGGGTGCCATCGGGAGGTGGTTGCCGGTTTCAGGAGGCTGGTGTGGAACACCGGGTGGAGTCTCCGGAGGTTGTGTGGCAGGTCCAAGCGTATTGCTACCGGGTTCACTATTTGCGTGACTCGGAACGGCCCGATGTACTTAGGCCCCAGTTTTTTCGAGGGTTGGGTTGACTTTAGGAACTTGGTGGATAGATAGGCCATATCCCCCGCCTGGAACGTCGGTTGTTGGCGCCGGTGCTTGTCGGCCTGCTCTTTGTAGGCAGCCTGTGCATCCTTCAGCGCCGCCGTGATTACTGGCCATGCTTCCGCGATCTTCCGTCCCCAGTCGCTAGCGTCCACCTGGGGTTCCGGGGGTTGAGGTAGCTCCGGTATGGGGACGAAGTCGCGCCCCGAGACTACTTCGAACGGAGTTTTCCCCGTGCTCGTGTGGACGGCGTTGTTGTATGCGACTTCGGCGAACGGGAGCAGTTCAGCCCAGTCGTCTTGGTGGTAGTTAGTATATGATCGTATAAATTGCTCTAAGGTGGCATTAAGAACCTCAGTGGCTCCGTCCGTCTGAGGGTGCCAAGCCGTAGATAGGGCCTGTTGGGTCCCCGTCAGCTTCAGGAAGGCCCGCCAGAATTTGGAGGTGAACTGTGTGCCCCTGTCGGTCACCACACATGCGGGACATCCGTGTAGCCTGTACACGTGGATGAGGAAGAGTTTGGCTAGCTGTTGTGAGGATGGGACCGACGTGCAGGGGATGAAGTGGGCCTGCTTTGAGAAGTAGTCCTTCACCACCCAAATGGCCGTTTTCTTTTGGCTGGGTGGGAGGTCCACTATAAAATCCATACAGATTTCCTCCCATGGGCGGGAGGGTTCTGCCACCCGTTGCAATAGCCCCGCGGGTTTGCCTGGTGCCCGTTTGGCCCTAGTGCACATTGGGCAGGACGCCACGTAGGTTTTTACGTCTCGCCTGAGCGCGGGCCACCAGAATTGACGCCGTGTTAGGTGTAGGGTCTTGAGGAACCCAAAGTGTCCCGCTTGCTTGGCGTCGTGTGACCTATGCAAGATCGCCTGGCGTTGCGAGTCCGGGACGTAGATTCTGCCTTCCCCCCATGCCAGGTCTTGTGCCATCGTTACCTTGTCGGGGTTTGCCAGGAACCAGGGGTCGGTTTTGAGGGCGGCGGCGAGGTCCGTGCGCATTCCCCCTGGTAGTTGCGGTTGGCTTCTTTCCGTCGCCGGTTGTCCCGCCGTCGGCTGCGCCGTAGAGTCGAGCTGCCTCCGTGCGCCACTTCGGGTGGTCACAGCCATCCCCAGTTGCGAGGCGGATAGGACCGTCCCAATGGTGTCTGGGGCGGGCTCTTCGTCTTGGGGCAGTCGGGAGAGGGCGTCGGCCAGGAAGTTCTTCTTGCCCGGCATGAACTTCAGCTGGAAATCAAAGCGGCTGAAGAATTGGGCCCATCGGACCTGTTTTGGGCTAAGGCGTCTAGGCGTTCGTAGGGCCTCGAGGTTCCGGTGGTCCGTCCAGACCTCGAATGGTTGGGTGGCTCCCTCGAGTAGGTGTCGCCATGTCTCTAGTGCCGATTTCACCGCGAAGGCTTCTTTCTCCCAGACGTGCCATCGCCTCTCTGTCTCGGAGAACTTCCTTGACAGGTAGGCGCATGGTTTCAGGAGTCCCGTGGGGTCTTTCTGTAGCAGGATGGCTCCCAGGGAGAAGTCTGAGGCGTCGGCTTGGACCACGAATGGCCGTTCTGGGTCCGGGTGCGCGAGGATTGGCTCCGTAGTGAAGAGCGCTTTCAGCTTGTCGAATGCGGTCTGGCACGCGGGAGTCCAATTCAGCACTGTGCCTGGGTTCTTGGCGCGTCGGGTGTCCCCCACCCCTTTGCTTTTGAGGAGGTCCGTTAAGGGGAGGGCTATCTCAGCGAACCCCCGGGCGAATGACCTGTAGAAATTCGCGAATCCGAGGAAGCTCTGTAGTTGCCGTCTGTTGCGGGGCCGCTCCCAGTTTAGCACCGCTTCGACTTTTGCGGGGTCCATTTCGATGCCGTCCCCGGAGATTCGATACCCCAGATAGTCTAGGCGCTCTTTGTGAAACTCGCACTTTGTAGGCTTTGCATAGAGCTGCGCCCTTCTGAGCTTGTCGAGGACTTGCCTGACTAGGGTTACATGTTCCTCGTGCGTTTTTGTGTAAATAAGGACGTCGTCGATGTAGACCAGGACCCCTTTAAACAGATGTTCATGCAGTACCTCATTGATGAGCTGCATGAACACCCCAGGGGCCCCCGCGAGTCCGAAGGGCAGTACCTTGTACTGGAAAGCGCCTAGGGGGCAGTTAAACGCCGTCTTCCATTCGTCCCCCTCCCTGATTCGGATGCGATAGTACGCCTCGCGAAGGTCCAATTTGGAAAAGACTTTGCCCGTGGACAGGTGGGCGAGCATGTCCTTCACCAGGGGTAAGGGGTATTTGTTGGACAGGGAAGCCGCGTTTAGGCCCCGGTAGTCGGTGCAGAGCCGTAGGGTCCCGTCTTTCTTCTCCCGGAATAAGACGAGGGCTCCGACCGGTGAGCATGCTGGCTCTATGAATCCCCTGTCTAGATTTTTATCGATGAACTCCCGGAGGGTTGCCATCTCCTTCGGGGTCATCGAATAGATTTTTGGTCTAGGTAAGGGGACGTCGGGCAGTAGGTCGATCCGGCAATCCGTCTTGCGGTGGGGGGGTAGTTGGTCAGCCTCTGCCTCTCCGAAGACCTCGGAGAAGTCGGCGTATTGTTCTGGTAGGTCTGCTGTGGTGGCGGCGTCTTGTGTGGTCGCCTCCGCTCGTCCTACCGTGGGGTGGCTTCTGCCCGCTGGAACTGGTGCTCGATACTCGCCGTCGCCGAATGTGAAGGTGCGGGTCTCCCAGTTGATCCGCGGGTTGTTTGTCGCGAGCCATGGCATCCCCAGGACTGCAATGGGCCGTCCGATGTGCGTGACTACGAACGATGTGCGCTCGGTGTGAGTGCCCATTTGCAGGGTGACCGGCTCGGTTTGTAGCGTGGCTGGTTTCCCTCCCGCTGTAGAGCCGTCCAGCTGGTGGAATGCCAGCGGCGTGGGGAGGGGGAAGCAGCGGAGTTCGAGTTTGGCGACTAGGTCGGGGTGGATGAGGTTTTTTGAGCACCCCGAGTCCACTAGTGCCGCGGCCGTGGTGGCTCCGTTGCTGGCAGAGAGTTGAATTGCTGCCAATATTACGGGGCTTTCGTCGTTTCGTTGAGGTGGTCCGCGTTGCTGTCCCACCGCCTGCCTCGCCACGCGTCTCAGGGCAAGCGGGGAGCATTTCCCGCCGGCTGGTCGGGGTCTGTATTGTCCTCTTCCCCCCAGTAAGCGTCCCCGCCCTCTTCCGGTGTCGCTGTGGCCACGGTCATTCGGCGGTGAGGAGGCGGCCCCGGGTTGGGTGGTTTGGGGCTAATTTTCGGAGTGGGTTTGGGCGCGCTGGTCGGCGGTCGGTTGGCGAAGCAATCCGCCGTCTTGTGCCCTAATTTGCCACACCTCCCGCAGGGCTCCCGGTTGAACTTCTTTTTTGGGTATATGGGGCCGGCCATCCCCCCGTGTGGTGCGGGTACCTTTTTCCCGGCATAGTTTGTGTCTTCCGTGGTTGTCATGAGGAAGGTGCGGTGCGCGTGTTCGGCTTTCCCCGCGAGGTGGATCCACCCGTGTAACGTTTCTGGGTCGTCGCGGTAGAGGGCCCATTGGAGAACGTCGCGGTTGAGCCCCCTTTTGAACATTTCCAGCAGGGTGGTCTCGGACCAGTCGCTGACCTTCCCCGCGAGGGCTTTGAACTCCAGGGCGTAGTCAGGGACCGTGCGTGTGCCCTGTTTAAGTCTTTGGAGTGCGCTTTTCGCCCGTACTTTGGCTAGGGGGTCTTCGAAGTAGTTTTTCATCTCTTTGATGAAAGCGGGGAAGGTGGCGAGGGCGGGGGAGCTGGACTCGTACAGTTGGACGTACCAGTCCGCCGCCCTGTCTTGGAGTTTGATCGCCACGGCGGCGATCTTGTCGGCCTCGGAGTCATAGGAGTGTCCGTGCCTCCCCATGAACTCCCTAGCGTTGGTCACGAAAAACGAGAGTTTTGTGGGGGTCCCATCGAAGAAGATGGGGAAGTCCTTTGGGGCCCGGGCGTTTTGTGCGGCCCCGCCTCTCGCTTCCCGGGGTGTGGTGTCGGCCGCCTGTGCCGTCTGCTGGTCCTCCGCTGGCCCGTGTGGGTTCGGTGCTTCGCTCGGGGTGTGGGCTTGTGCGGGGACGTCGTTGGGTGGCGCGGGGGGCATAAGCGCCTGGAGCATGGTCCGGAGTTCCGTCAGTTGAGCCCGCATGGCCGCGAGTTCAGCTCGTGCCTCCTCGTCCACAGCCCGCGCCGCCGCTGGGGCCGGTTCCGTTGGCGCGTCCTCGGGGGTGGGTTGCCGGCGGGGTTCATCGTCCCTCTGCCGCGGGTCCGCTTCCTCCGCCGTCTGATGGGTGTCTCCGTCGTCCTCCTCCGTGTTGAGCGCCGTGGGGCTGTCGCTCCACGCCCGTTGCTGGGGTGCGATGTGGGGCGCGGGGTCCTCCGCTGGTTTCGGAAGTCGTGCTGCTCCCTCCCGCGGTCGGGTTGCCTCCGTCGCCATCTCCCCTTGGGGTTGGAGCTGAGGCTCGGGTCGGGTGGGGTGGGCGTCCATGGCTCCGGGAGTCCGCGGTGCCTCTGGCCTTGGTCGGTCCTCCTCTGTCTCTTGCCGCGCGGCTCGCCCTCCTTGCCCGCGCCGTTCCGGCCTCATCTTGCTGGTCTTCTCGCCGTCTACTCCTCCCGCGGCTTGTTGTCGTCCGGTGGGGCTCGGCGAGGCTGAGTTTATGACTCTCAGCTTTATGTCATGCGCTGCCTACCTCTGAATAACACTCAGACACTGGTTTGCGGATCAGGCTCTGGTTTATTTGCAGGGCAGGTACAGCGTTGGTAGAAAAAAGCTGAGAGTGACAGGAGCGCGCCGGTGCGGGGTTTAAATACCCCGCGCCGGTCAGCGCCCCCTCGCTCACGGTCACGTCACTCCCCTTTGTCCAATACGTTGCCCTGCCGGTGGGTGAGGGTTTCCGGGATCGCCCATCATCAGGTTTCCCATTCCTCTGCTGATTGCTTTCAGCTGGGCGATCCCCGTTGTATTGCCGCTGATGGCTTGGGTGGCTCCGTGATCCGTTTAGCTATTGTTTGTTAGCCGTTAGTCGTTGTGGGTTGATGGCTACTTATCTTGTACCCCTTCACCTATTTCCTTGTCATTGTCATGTGTGCCATTGCGCTGATGACTTTAGCTCAACGGCACTCATGACACATGGTGCTGACGCACGTTTCTGTTTGGGAGGGAGCTGCAGTGAAACCTTGTACCAAGCTCTGTATCTGTGTTCATTACAATGGACTGTGTTTGGGTTATGTTCTCTGCTCAAGGACTTTTCCCGCAGACCATCAGAAACCGTTAGGAGCACCTGGGATTGTGAGCTTGAGAAGACTCTACAGGGGGACGGATTTCATTTGCACCGAGGGTTTTTAGTTTGAATTTGGCGCACTTTCATCATTCTCAGCTTTCTTTGTGATCCTGCACACTATTCTTTAATAAATCAGACATCTTTGAATTCCTGCTCATGAGTCTGATGGTGTTTTAGAATAGGCAACCATTACAAGGACGCTGCAACAGTTGTAAGTACGAGGACTGGTTGTAAGTCAGGTTTTAGCATTGTTATAAGTCCGAACCATCGCTAAACGAATGGTCGTTAAGCAATAAATACCTGTAATCCCCATATCTTTGGAAGGCAATGGATCATGGTAGAACTACAATTTTTGGGGTTTATTTTCCAGATCTTTTTTGCGAAAGGAATTTTAGCTTATTGCATGAAGGCCAGCGGTTGGTGATGTGTGCAAGGATTTTGGGATCTGTGTGAAGTTTTTCCTTCTATCTCGTGCTTGTTTATCTAGCTTCAACTTCCTAACAAAGTTTCAGGGTCAGCCACAGCTGAGGTGGGGAGAGGAGAAGAGGTGCAAATCAAAGCTTTCAGAGATAACCAGCACAGGTCCTCCCGCTGCAGGACATATATCTGGAGTTGTAGGGACAGTCTGGAATTATGAATGACAGCTAGTGTTTTTTTTTATCTGTAAGGCTCTCCCTCTCCCCTCCCCTCCCCTCCCCACCTTCCTGGGAGTTGGGGTGGATGGCTAGACTTTAGATCTGGAGGGCCAAATCAGGGTTAAATCAAGAGTTGCCTGAAGGTTTGATGTCCACTCTCTAGTTCTAGGATGAAGTTTAACTTAAGCAGCAGCAACAAAATCTTAGAAGGTTTCCTCCTGCCTTTGGTCTTAATCCTACACCCAGGCTGGCTAGGAATTCTGGGAGTTGTAGTTCAACACATCTGGCTGGTAGCTAATTGGGGAAGAGTAGCATACTCTCCCCGACTTTGCTGCCTGAAGCAGCTTTGTTAGAGCCCCTTACATAAATTTATTTGTCTCCCTCCTCTTTGGCTCTAAACTCTGCAAGTTTTTAATGCTCTTTCCCACAGCAAACAGAATGGCTTCGAGTTGATTTCCGATATAATTGATTGACTTTCTTTTAAGTGCTTAAATATGGCTAAGTGTTTTTTGGATTTTGGGAGATAAATGCTTCGTTTGCAGTTGATCAACAGTAGACTAGTGTCGGTTTTGTTGCAGTTAGTCGTCTAACATCTGTGGGAAGCCACGACGATGTCGCAGGCATCAGGACATCATCACACAATTGTCACAAATTGTGCAATTGATGCCATGGGTGCAAAAACATAATAATAATAATAATAATAATAATATATTAAATTTATATGCTGCCTGACTCCCAGTGACTCTGGGTGGTTTACAGTTGTTAAAACATTTAAAAACAAAGAACAATACAAAACAAAAACAGCACAAGACAAAAGAACAATGATGGAAAAGAAGATAAAAGGGGAACAGAAAGGAAGAAAGAGGCATCAGTCATCCTCTCCAAAGATCTGGGCAAAGTGCTAGGTCTTTAAGGCCCCTTGAAACACCAGCAGGGTGGGAGCTGTTCGAATTTTCAGGGGACCCTCATTCCAGGGGGCAGGCACTGATACAGATAAGGCACACTTCTGGTGCCCCAATATATGGCACTGTTTAATCGATGGAACCCAGAGCACACCAACCCTGCCAGATCGAACTGATGATGATGATGCTTATGTCACTTGCCTCTCTTCTCACAACTGGACTTCTGTGTGGTGTTTCAGATTTGATTCCAAAAAGCTGCTTCTGAACACAGACATGGACCTGTCTACAACTCTTAAAAGCAGCTGTGTCTTTTCCTGATGCAATGCAGCAGCTGCAAAGGAAAAAAGATGTGGGAAACTCCCCAGGGGAAAGAATGTGGCTGCTTTAAAAAGTTGTAGATGGATGCTGAGTTTGGCTCCCACATGCTTCAAAGCAGCTTTTCCAAATTGTTCTCAAATGCTGCAGTGCACTGTTAGACCTCATCCTGAGGATATATTTATTTCTTGAAGCCATCTTATTTGTTTAGCAGTGAGTATTCCTTTAAAAACCATCCAAATAACCCTTGCATGTATGATTGGAGGCATTGGGCCATCTCTAAATTTTTTTATCTACCAGCTTAAAAAATAATAGATTACAGGATCGGCCATGATTTTTAACCACGCTGACTGGATTCACAACATGAGAAGCTAAACCTCATTATGGCTTAGCATATTGTGTAGACCCAGCCAATGAAAGATTGTCCTATACAGAAGCAGTTTTTCAGGATTTCAATTTTTCCATCTTTAGAAGAAGATGCCAGGTGTTGAACTTGGGATGGGTGCTCTGAATGGTAGCCCCTCCCCACTTTTGGGTACAGGTATAACTTGTTTGGGATCACAAATTGGTACAAATTGGTTGTGCTATTTAGTAAATGTCCTGAGGGTTTTTTTTTTTTTAAGATAACTGTGAAACAAAGACTGACAGATCAGTTCTGTTTATAAATGCTTTATGTGCACTAGCTGGCTTTGAAGACAACAAACCTGACATTGGCCCTTTAAACAAATTCAGTAATTTGAAGAATGGTTAAGCCTTAGAAGTTCAAAATGACAAAGGAGATTAAAAAAGACTTGAAATTGATGTATGAGATGCTAAATAAAAATGTGATTTTGCTCGCAGTTGCTTGCTGTGCTGAGCCCTTCTGAGCCTCGCCATCCTTAGAAGGTCATTTTTGCATCCGAATAATGTAATATTCAAGCAGGTTAAATGCGAGAGTCTGTCTGCCAATTACTGACCAAGGAAACTTTAATGGCTTCAACCTACAATGTTTTGTGATGATTCAGTGGAGAACAGGGATTGGTAAGCACACTCAGGCTGTAGGACAGATGCCATGGGAATGTATATAACCAAGGGAGATATATATTTATGTAGCCAAAAGGAAAAAAAAAAAAAGGAAATACACAATCCTAAAGATGGCACAGCTTTGCCGGAAATGTCCATGTGCACTGTGCAGAGATCCTCTTTTAGAAATAATTACTATAATTTAAATTGGGGGAAAATCATCTCCCCAGAATAATGAATGTGATTAGGTTCCCTTGCATCTGTACAATCTGCTGTTCACATACTGTTGGTTGCCAGCTTCCAACCCCCTGGCCTGTCCTTTAAGATTCTTCGTTTTTAAACCATACTTGGGTCAGACATGGTTTCCTTTAATCGTGTTGTAGAAAAAGGCATGGGTTCATGCACTGCACTATATCAAAGTTTGTTTTAACCATGGTGTGTAATAAGCAACAGTTAACTGGTTCACACATTGCACTAAGCTGTTAGACCCTCTTTGAGCATTGTTGTCTCTGTATCTCATGGGCCCCTCGGGATCTTGTGGCCTCCTCACACCATCTCCCTTTTCTCCTTCTTCCTCCCAAAACTGTATGTCCTCCTAAAAACATCTCTCACAGAAATTTAGTCCGTTCTTCTGTTGCCACCCAAGTTTATGCAATAATAAAATGGTGTTTTCTTGAAGGTGCCACAAAATTCTCCCCCCCCCCATCTTTGAACTCTTGGCAGACTTGAGTGAGGAAACTGAAGGTAGGCATAAGTCCTTAACTATCTGAGGGAATTTTTCTATTCTGCAGAGCCAGCCACTAAAATGAAGATGCAGAGGAATACAACATTTTGACCTCCATGGGGCTGTGCTGAAAACGCCAATCTTTCTCCTTCCCTTGCTCTTCCTTGTTCAAGAGACAGGAAAGGCTTATTTTTTCACACAGACATTTTTATGTACTGGAGCGAGCTGCACATTTTCTCAAAATAATAATAATAATAATCTTAAATTTTTTTTAAAAAAAAGGTCCTAGCATTTATTATGGAGATTCTTCAGTTCCAGTTAGGGGGCTATTGGCTGATGTCTGCGATGTTATATCTCCCTTCCCCAATTTCCAAAGTATCTGCAATTGTTCTAAAAACATCTGTGATCCTCACCTTGCCTTAACTAAAGAGCCCTGCCTTAAAATGAACTATGTGACATCAGGCTGGTGTGGACTCTTAACCATATAGATAGATTTTCTCCATGATGATCTTTCCTTAACTTGGTCCTTCAGGTCTTCCAATGGTGCATCCATTGCTGTTGTAATTAAGTCTATCCACCTTGCTGCTGGTTGTCCTCATCTTTTGTCTTCATCTTTTCTTTCCTTCCACCTTTCCCAGTATTAAGCTTCTCCAGAGAGCTGGATCTTTGCATCCTGTGTCCAAAGTAGAATAATTTGAGCCTGATCATTTGTGCCTTGAGTGAGAACTCTGGGTTGATTGGTTCATTGATCCTTTCCCCCCCGCCCCTTGGCTGTGCATGGTATTCTCAGGAGTCTTCTCCAGCACCAAAGGTCACAAGCATCAATACTCCTCCTATCCTGCTTCTTCAAAGTCCAACTTTTGCTTCTGTAGAGTGTCACAGAGAATACCGTGGCTTGCACTATTCTGATCTTTGTAGGTATGGACACATCCTGGCATCTGAATATTCTTTTCCAAGGCCTTCATTACTACTGTACCATGTGATAGTTTGCAGTGTATTTCTTGACTGCTAGTTCCTTCACTGTTGACTTAAAATGAATTGCAAGACCAGATTCCCAGCTTGGAGTGAAGAACTCTCAGTGATTGATGAAGGCCATATTTTATCTTTCTTTCCATTTTACAACAGAGGGCATCCTTGGCTTCTACAGGCTAAGTGGAAAAAGGCATCTGGGCTGCCTCCTTCCTTTCATCTTTTCATAAAGCATTTAATATTCCTGCCATAACTAGAGTTAGTTTAATATTCAAGATGCTCTTTCCTTGCCATGATGAATATTCATCTCGTGGATTAGCATACTGCAGTGAATTTTGCATGGAGTGCAACACGAGAGTTTTCTGAACCCATCTTGATGTTGAGAAGCTTTCCCAAGGTGTTGAGCGCCTAGGACTGGTATTCACCAGAAAGAGAAGGGCGAGCCTCATTGTTAAGCGATTCCATCTCTCTGTCACTTGTTAACGGGGCCCATTTTTCGTGTTCGGGCTTTGAAATGCCGGTGCAAGCTCTTCCTTTCGCCATACAGGTTTGCAGATGTCGTTGTGGGACTTGTCTTAACAGTGAGATGTGCCTTTCAAAAGTGTAATTTGAATGTCACTTTCAGTGCAAACGTTGACATGCTTTTTAAGACTTCCCGTGCAGAATGCGAGGAGGCAAAATCTCAGCTTTCCACTCACTGGCAGGTGGGCCCCCTTTCTCCATTTGAATTTGGGTTTGTTGAAGTGTTCATTTTAAGCATCTAAGACAGAATCACATCAGTTTGTCCCTATACAGCTTATTTTTGGCTTGCTCCCTCTTCCTGGCCACATGTGGCTAAAGTTCATCCATGCAGTTTGTTCAGTTAAATCCTTTTTCTTGGTTGACCATTTCAGCTGATCTTGTGGAACTGAGGGTGGAGAGAAACTGATCCTGTTTTGAAGCAGGGGCTAGGAGTGTTTCTATACTGACTGCTCAGAGCCCTACTGATCAATCATCACTACCACAAATCCTTTCCTGAATGGAAGTCTTCCTTCAGTAAGAAAAAAGATGGAAGTGTTGGGAAAAGGCAGAAAAGATTTCACATGAAACACATTGTCCTTTGCAAACCTATCCATGAAAGGGTAATTGCATGTGAAAACATCCCAAGGGAACATGATTTTTCAGTCCCTTCTTGTTTTATGAGTGAGTAAATAAAAATATTCAGAGTTTGTACCAGAACACATGGAGCATTAAAGACCCATAGAAGTGGCTTGGTACAATCAAGCTGGTTATTATTGAGAATGATGCCTAGGAGGATTAAGAAAAGCAGAACATGGTAAAGGGGAATTTAAGATTTGGTCGACTCTCTCCCCTTCTGTTATATCAAGTGGTGGGTAACTAGTGTTGCCTCATTTTTTTTAAACTAAAGCACTTTTTTCCACCGGGGAGGACTGCTGGGGGCACAACAGAGACATTGGTGTCACTGTTTTTCTTCGTAATCTGTAAAAGAATCATGAAAGGGTGCCCCACTGTTTGGTGGTCTGCCATTAGTTTTCAGCCATGGGAACTTTAGGGATGGCACAGAGGGGGTTGGGGGCTAGAGGTGGTCTGGGAACCATCAACCTCAGCAATGCAGGTATTCAGAAAGTTTCATAGAATCATGAGTTGGAAGAGGCCTTTGTGGCTCTTTAACCCCAGACAGTGCAGGACCCCAAACAAAAGCATCCATGGCAAATGGTTGTCTAGCCCTTGAGATACACACTGTGCTTTTGGGATGGTGGGAGGTTTGCTATCTTCCATGGACCTTGAGAGACTGATTTCTGTTTATCTACTGGAAGTGCCCAGATGGGCTTACCCCATTCTGGTAAGGATCTGCTTCTACCCTGACATTTAAGACCAGTTGAGGAATGTCATCTAACCTCATTCTGCTTTCTTCCAGAATTCCCACTTGGAAGAGTGCTGGCTGTTTCAGTCCCCAAAGTAGCCAGATGGTTTCAGATTTTTCCATAATAGTGTTAACAGGGAAAACCTTTGCCTGCATGATTCTGATCTTTGTAGGTATAGACACATCCTGGCATCTGAATACATTTTCCAGGGTCTTCATTGCTACTTTACCAAGAGTAACTTCCTACAGAAGAAATGCTTAACATCACACCCGGCCCAGTTCCCTGTCCTGCTAGTCTTCTAACAAGCCAGAATATGAAATAAACTTCTGAATCCACATTTTGTTATGGAAGTTGGCTTCCAAGATCTGGGTTTGGGTAGAATGCTAAACTTTTCTATCCTGGTAAATTCTTGGTTAGCTTAGCTTTGAAGGAGACACTGGACACAGGGATGATTGCATGGGCCATGCCAAGTTGGGAAGATTTTCAGCTTACTGCTTTGCGCAAACGGGCCCTGTCCCTTTGGATTTTGCACAAATAATGTCTTGGAGAAGGTCTCTTTTGTCCTCCAAAACAGATAAATTCCACAGCAATGTTTATTCTGTAATCCCCCTCTGCTCCCCAGCACATCTTGCTGATCCACCCCCTAACTGGACAACCTAACTGGTATTGCTTAATTGTCAGGATTCCCTGAGGTGCTGTGAATGGGTGCATTTCTGAGAGTCTCCCCTTGATTAATGTTACTTTTATGAAGTGCCCTCGATGCTTTTAAGGACCTTTGCTTGTCCTTCTCATTGCAACTTGACCACTTGCAAATTAGAAAGGGGTCAGGGCGGGGCGAGGGAGGGAAGAGAGAATGTCTTTATAATGAAAATGTTCCAGGAAAGCCTTGTTCTAATTTTCCAGCATTTTCGAAAACGAGGATAGGCTTTATGATTGTCTTCTCAGCCACTGACATGCTGTTGACAAGCTTGTGTGTTTTATTTAAAGCATTTTACTGCTCTGTTCTCTGAGCAGCATACAATAACTAATGCAATTCAAGGGGTTCTCAGTCAATGAAACTCAACACGGTTGCTGTTACTTGCTGATGGTTTGATGCCTCTTCCTTCTTTCTCCTTTCCCTGACTTGCAATGTCCCCCTTGGCTTCCTGGTAACTGGCGGTGTGACGTTGGAAGGCAGCTGTGAAGGCTTGATCTGCAGCATTCCTCTTTGCAGCCAGATGTTTGGACTTTTACCTACAGCAACGTAGCCATTGACCAGAGAGGATGAGAGCTGTAGTCCAGCACATCTGGAGGTCTTCAATTCAGGAAAGCTGCATTTTTTTGCCCTTAGAAGAGAGTATCTGTAGCTCAGGGTTGAACTGTGGAGTCCTTGGTGCTTTCTGAGCTTGGTTGTTTACTTGCAGACATTTCGCTCCACACTGAAGATGTTGCCTAGTCGGGCAACGAAACGTCTGCAAGCAAACAGCCAAGCTCAGAAAGCACCAAGGACTCCACAGTTTGCCCTGTGAGACTCTTTTTATACAGAACTGCCATTAATGCCCCTCCCACCCACTAAACCTGACTTTTCTCTCTGCACTTGAACAGCCTTGCGTCGCAATGGAGAAGGCATCAGACTGTTACTGGCTGTGGTCTGCTGCCCTATCTAAGCCTTGGAACTGGGTATCGTTCCACTTGTCATTTTGAACATGAGCCAATGAAATAGTTTGCTATTTTACTTTATCGCTATTCAGCCAAAGGATATATTTTTTTTACCCTGTACAAAGCTAAACCATGCAGTTTGTTACTTTTGCATGAGCTGTCACAAATCGATAATGGTAGCTGGGAGGCTGAAAAATTTGGGGGCGGGACTGATGCAGAGTGGGTGGGGCTATGTTACATGTGGGTGGGGCCAGATTTTCCTGGCTTCCTGGTTAACTTCTGAGATCAGCCAGGTGCTGCCACTTCTACACTACCATTTTTGTGTGTTTTCCATCGCAGGAGGATGGGGGTTAGGGGTAGCATTGATTGCATCGCCCACACCATCCTGGCCTTTTGTCTTGATGGTGTTTGCAACTGGAAATCTCCTGCTATCGTAACAGGCTGTTCTTGTCTTGGCTGCGGTGAAAATTTGAAAATTGAAAAATGCTTTCAATTCATAGTTAGGTTGCAGTTTATCATAAAGGAGCATTGCTTATGGTCAGACCATCCTTGCTCTGTGGGGTGCCTTTGTGGTTTATAGCGCTTTCAGCTGATATCTTTATTTTCTGGATTTTTTTGTTTTTTCAATGGCCCCTGGTCAGAGCAAATAAACAGAAATCAATGTGGACTTTGTGCATTTGTGCACACATGTTTCCTTACCTCTCTGCACTGGGGAGGCTAAGTCGGAAGCATAAAATTCAAGGAGCATTTTCTTTTTTTCTTTTATTAGAAATTTTTAATGTAATAAAACCTACAGAATGAACAAGAACAAAGAGAGAAAACGAGAGATGGAAAAAGAAGAAAGAAATTGGAAAAAAAGCCCATACAATTGTGCCTTCCGTCCTTCTTTCTATTGAGTAATTGTCATCTTAAACTTTTCCCCACCTTCTCGTCTCATTTTTAATCCCCAAAAATTCAAGGAACGTTTTTATGAAGCAAAGGAATGCTAGATCCGACTGTAGGCTCTGCCAGCGTAGCATAGTGGTTAAAGTGCTAGAATGAGTGTAATAGAGTAAAGAAGAGCTGGGTTCAAGTCCCCCCCTTGGAATGGGGCTCCCTGGGTGATTTTGGGCCAGGCACTGTCTTTCACCCAAGGAAAGAACAAAATACATTTAGAATCAGAGGGTTGGAAGGTCATCTAGTTCAACTCCCTACTCAGTGCAGGATCCACTAGAGCAGTGTTTCTTAACCTTGGCGATGTTAAGATGGGTGGACTTCAACTCCCAGAATTCCCCCCATCTTAATGTTGCCAAGGTTGAGAAACACTGGATTAGTGGAATTTTGGTATCACCTGATAAAGGCAAAAGTGGGCACAGGGTGACTTTAAGATGGGTGGACTTCAACTCCCAGAATTCCACTAATCCAGTGTTTCTCAACCTTGGCAACGTTAAGATGTGTGGGCTTTGGCGACTTTCAGGGTTTACTTATTTATTTATGCTAGAAGCAGACTTACGTTTTGAATTTTTTTAAAACTAATTTTTGTTGCTTTTTAAAAATACAACAGAAAAAAACAAAAAGAAACAATACACAAAGATACATGGATTATAAAAAAAAGAAATACAAAAAACTTATGTTTTGAAATTTAACCTTTTTACAAGTAGATTAGATTTCCTCCCTCCCACCACCCACCCCAGCTAACAATGTTTTTGGACAGTTTTCTGCTTATAGTGCATTTATGAAGCTTGCTTGATGCTTCCAACAAGCTTGAAAACTTGTTGGACCAGTTTGGAGGGCAAAAGAAAAGGGTGTGTATGTTATCCTGGGAAGGAAAGTGTCACAACACTTTCAACTCCCACACCCCCCTCGCCCCCATTGCCAGTTTACAGCCTGAGGTTGCATATTTATGTATTCACAGTATTTATACACCAGCCAATATTTAAATTCTCTTGCTGGCTTGCAATTATAATAAAACACAGCTGTAAATGAAAGTAAACGCTAATGAAGCATAAAAACTTTGCCAGCTGAGAATAAAAACTGTGTAACAACAAGCCAACAATGCTCCAGCAATAGTATGAATTAAACCAGTTTTAGATTCCTAAAGAGTTGAAAAGGCCTGAGGGGGTTTAAAAATGTTTTTTCATCAGGCCCTGTTCCCTAGCAAAATAAAATAAAAAATAAAGAGAGTAAAATGGAATTGGTGAGAGCATTCCACAGATGAGGGCCATCAGAAAAAGCTGCTCTGGGTACAGTTGGTATAAGTCACCAGAGAAATTGTCTAGAACAGTGTTACGCAACCTTGGCAACTTTAAGATGGGTGGATTTCAACTCCCAGAGTTGAAGTCCACACATCTTAAAGTTGCTAAGGTCGAGAAACACTGGTCTAGAATGTATAAAGGCACTTCAAATTTATGTTGGAAATGTGAACAAGAAAGGACATTTTATCATGTTTGGTGGACATGTAAGAAAGCCAGAAAATTCTGGATTCGAATACATAACTGATTCAGAAGGTTTTAAAGATTAATATACCATTGAGATCAGAGGTTTTGCTTTTGGGATTGATGGACAAATGGTTGGAAAACAAATTATGGAACTTTTGTACATGATAACTGCTGTGAGATTATTGTATGCACAAAGATGGAAAGATTCGGCATTACATTAATAAACATGGAGGAATGGTTGATGAAGATGATGGAACTTGTGGAGATGGCTAAATTGACCTGTTTGATCAGAGAAAAGACAATATGTATGTTTATTGATGACTGGAAACCCCTTATGGACTTTCTATGTGAAACAGAAAAAAATGAACTTATGATTTATGGTTTTGATTAGACAGGATAGATTAAACAAAGAAGAGAGTTATGTTGTAACCATAGAGTAAGAGGTAAATTTATAATTGTACTTATAACTGCAGTAAAGAAGATCAGAAACCACTTCTTTGTATTTTTTTTCTTTCTCTTCTATTTTTCTTTTAATTTTTTTTCTTTCTTGTACTTTTAGCTTTCTCTTTGCTTTCTTTTTCTTTTCTTTTTCTTACTTTATATTAGTTTGTATTAGTTCTTATCTTCCTTTTAAAAAAATCTTTAATAAAGAATACAGTATATTAAAAAACAAAGCTCCTCTGAGAATGTTAGAGGACCTGGTGAGGTTTACCTGGGTGGAAGTGATTCTACAGGTTGTGTGGTCCTCATAAATCTGGGGAGCATCAGGTCAGGGAAAGCTTCAGTGCTCATTTCCATGGAAAGAAAGGGTGACTTACAAGGCAATGAACTCCATAATCTAAAATTACTTTTCTGGACACCATCGCTAAACTATTCCAATAAATTGTGACGTGCATCCCTAAGTTCCATGGAAGAGGATGGGGCTATAAATGAAGCCCTGCATGGTTTTCTCTGCCGCCTCCTAGTTTCCATGTAGCTTGTCTCTTTTTCCTGCAAATCCCACTTGTATCCTGTGTGTGACCCTGCATTTTGCAAGAATTGGTCTCAACTTTGCATTTTATTTTAGCTGCTCCAAGCAAGGATGTGAGACTTTGCTTGCAATTCGCCCTTTAGCTAAGTATTATCCAGTGAACTGGCTGGTTGTAAGACCACCCCCTGAATGGGTGGGTTTGTTCTACATTCAGCAGATGTTTAGTCTCAGACAGGATGTGATACTATTTGGGGAAGGGGGTGTTTCTTCTGTTAGGTAGCATTTTTGTACCTCTGATGCTCTTTTCCAGTGGGCCTGAAGATGTCCTGAAGTACTGGCATCAAAATGATTCCTGTCATTCAAACTCACCATTATCTTTGCCTTGGCTAATATTGTAACTGGGCTGTTTTGCAACATCCTCCTTTTATATTTTGAGATCCAGATAGAACAGGAGATGGAGAAATGCAATGTCCTTTTGCCTTTTAGGTGAGAGCTGAGCACCATGTCTGTGACCCAAACATGTCTAGGCAAAAGAACAGTTAACACACAGTTGAACTGGTCCAGCTCCTTGTTCTACATGGCTCTCAGTATATTGGAAAAATCCATAAATTTAGCAGATTAATATCTAGCTCACTTTTCTGAACCTGGCAGTCCTCTAGATAGACCAGACCACAGTTCCTTTAATTCCCAACCCTCTTTATCTTCCCAGCCCAGGAAAGTGAAGATTGAAGGAAAGACACAATAGCTGTTTTCATATAGATGGAAGACTGTCAGTGTGGAAATGGGAGGAATCCGTTCAGTTCACGTTTTAATGCAGGCACCCCAATTTGTGCCTTGGATGCTGTCTGTCAGCAGGAGCGCAACTGCAGGGCAATAGTGCCATTTTCAGAAAATTACGACATAGTCTGCAACTCGGGTGTTTTGTTTGTTTATTTATTTAAACAATTTATATAGCTGTGCCTCTCCCAATATGGTGACTCTAGGTGGTGAACAAGGATTAAAACTGAAACAAAACCACAGTGTATATACTGTAACATCCAGAAACAACAAAATAAGCACAAATGTATGCACAAGGTCAAAGAATATTCTACTTCTGGTCCAAGGACTGGAACCAAGCAGATCAGCCAACGGGGCTGACTTAATCTCCTGGCCCAAAAGCTGGGGAAACATCCAGGTCTTTAACGCCTTCCAAAAAGCTAACAAGGTTGGGGTCATCAGGATCTCCAGGGGGTTGCTGTTGGGGAAGAGTTCACAGCAACCATTCCCATTAGAGCAGAGACAGAAGAAAAAATCTTGCAAAAATGCAGGCATTAGGAAGAGTCCTACGTAAAATATATACATATGTGGATCATATTTGGGGAGGCAAATCCTGACCTGAGGAGAGAGACATCTTCAGATTAGGAAGAAAATACAGTGCTGCTGGTGGTTCCATGGCTCTCAAACTTAAAATTAGAAAGATGATGTTGATGTTGATAGAACAGTTGCTAAAAAGGTAGTCAAAAGGATTCACAGGAAAGCCCTTCACCAGGTTGGACTAGGAGACCATAAACTTGGAGAAAAGCTATGTATCTGGGTAGGGGTATTTGAACTAGATTGACTAGTGATCACAGTTTGAAGCAGCTTTCTCTGGTTACTATATCTGGCTATTTCTGTTTATGAAAGCTGTTTATTAGAAGCTGGTTTCTTGATCAGAAATCTCTCTGGTGTAGGATTTAAAAAAAAGGGGTCACTCATTTAGAGAAGATGACCCTTTCTTCAAATTAAGGGACTTGGTGTAACTGCAGAAGAAGGTTAAGACAGAGAAGAGGGTCAGCATCAGCAGAAGGCATCTGAAAATATTCTGAGGGAAGATGGGAGGTATTTCTCTGCTGGTACCTGAATTGCCAACTGCAAGTCTGCTGCCTTCTTCCAGTTATGTCTTATATTTCTGGATTAACCAGCCATGACAGAAATCCTGTACGTTTCCAACAATTTCTTCTCCAAAAGAAAGCCAAATCTAAGAGTTTAGTCCCTGGAATTGCTCACCACTTGGGGGAGCAAAGAGTTGCAAGAATTCTGCTGGGGAGGTCAAGGGAATAAATAACATTGAAAAGGGTTTTGAGCAGTATCTGATATAAACTATTCAGCTAGTCATGGAAAATCTGGCATTGTTCCTCTCCCTAATTCCCCCTTCTACCGTAATATTCAAAATGCAGTATCTTTACAGTTCATCATCCCTTTTTTTATCATTCCCTCTTAAAAGTTGGTCTGATTAATTTTATATTTGGTCCATTGTACTCATTCTGGGCCAGCAGGGAAATGCAGAAAAAAGTCTCCCAAGAGTTTTGTTCTGTGTATGTACACTTTCAAGTGATGCAGGGACAATGGGTCTTGGATGTCTTGTGATGCTGTTCTTGCTGTTCTAGTGGGAAATACCTATCCATCTGAAAAACTAAATAAAATCAAGGGATGGTGAAGTCTAGTCAGATACTTTTCTTTCCTCCTCCTCCCTATTATTTCTGTTGTAAAGGCAGATAAGTGAGAAGAATTCACACCGGTCCCTAAAGCTTTCATTTGTTGCCTGGCTGCTTGGTTGTAAACAATTGAGTTAGCTAGCTGTGCAGTTATGTTTTAGGAGGACTATGGTTGATGTGAAATATTGGAGGAAACCATTTTTGCAGCTCCCTCATCCCCTGTCCACAGACCAGGGGCTGTTAAGGGCATCTCTCATTGTCTTGTGCCAAGGGTTTAATGTTAACTCAACTGCAGGACCCTTCCACATGGTCTGTGCCTTTATGTAGAGAGGGGCCCATGATGGATAGGACTGGGAAAACCACTGGAAGCTGGTTGAGATTTCATTCTGGTATCTAGGAATTTGGTGGGCAAATTCCTATCAGCTTGTTTGAAAAAGCATTTAGTTTTGCAAACTGGGTGGTCCAGTTCTTGAAATCAACAGGAGGATGGCTCCTGATAACCCCCAAAAAAAGTCTGTCCAGCTCTTTGTTTAATTGGAAATAGGACTTGTGAAGATCATTTCCTGCAGGGATCCATAGGATTCGATTTCCCATGGCCCATTATTTAAAAAGAAAAGGCTCTTTCCTTACCTGTGATTTCAGGTTAAAGTGTATTGTGTGGGCAGTGTAATGCTTCCCATCACTCTTGATTAATGCAAGAAGACCCAGGCCACTTCCGTTTCAAGGAGAAAGAAAATGCTGCCATAGGGAAGAGCGTTCAATGGTCTTCTCCCATGAGTTAAGTGACATTTTCTTAGGCATAGTCTATTGCTCTCTGTAAGAATCTCTGTGAGTAACCTAGGAAAGACTCCTGCAGTGGCTTGCAACTTTCCAAAGAGAAGAAGTTCTATTGTCCTGAGCTGCTCTCACAGAGCTAGTATTCTTGTAAATGCCATTGCTTATATTTTTATCCTGGAAAAGGAGACTGGTGCTTAAAAGTGGTGTCTGTTTCTCCATGGAAATTGGTATATGGTATATAAAATATTGGCAGTTTCCTTCTAAAACAACTTTCTGCAACATGGTACTCTCCAGATGGGTGGAGACTGCCATTGGCAGAATGCCCTGCCTTTAGTAGTGTTGGCATTTTTGGAATTGCAGTCTAAAAACATCTGGAGGGTACCAGGCTGAGGAAGGTTTTTTTCTAAAGCTCTGATTTAAATTCTGGTGATGTTTACCAGCCTATCATACCTTTGATACCTTTTGCCCATCAATTGTAGAAATGCCCTTTCAGATGCAATTCTCCTGTACCATCAAAATGGCCAGGATAGGTTCCATGCCTTGCCCTAACTTGGTCTGGATTAAATCTGCAGGAGGTGAATTGATGTTTCATTTTTGGAAGCCACACACATCCACATTCCTCAGCCTAGCATACCAAGGGGCTCTCTCTTGAAGAGTTCTTTTTTTTTAAATAAACAACTTTATTATTTTTCAGAGTATAGTTAAAATACAAAATATAGAATATAGAAAAGCTAGAGTACAGAACTGAAGAAAAAAGAAAAAGTATAAAAGTCCAAAACAGACAGAAAATAGAAACAGAAAGTGACTTCCGACCTTCTCCAGTACAGATATGAGTACATTAACAAATATGATCTCCTACAATTAGTTGAACCTCAATAACATTATTTCTATCAGATCAAACCATTTCATCATTAAAAACCTAAAATCAAAACTTCATTTTTTTCTGACACAAGAAAGTAGTCTAAAAGTGGTTGCCTAGTAAAAAGAAATCCAGAAACAGTGTTTTCTCTCTCTTGAAGAATTCTTCTGTCTTCTCTGCCTGTTCAGCCAAGCATCCTCTCAAATAAATATCAGAGGAAGAACCCAGAGCTAGGGCAAGGCCTTGTTCCAGGATTAGACTGTGGTGGGCAGTGTTTGTGTGCATTGGGGGCAGATGGTGACTTACCCTGTCACTTCCTATCATAGGCAGCTACAAGCTCTGTTGGGCTCTTGGGATATGCAAGAGTGATACACGGAAGAAATTTTTGCTCTGCAAGTCAGGCTTGTGAGAGCAGAGAACTCAAGCTAACATGCACATGAATCCTTCTGGAATGCTACTGGGAAGGTGTGGTGGTGGTGGTGGTGGTCTTACCTGTGTTTAGTCTACAAACACAATACGCCCGTCCTACCCCTAGGATGCCAGTATGACTGTGGATACTTCCCTTGGCACCCACCAGTTTTCCTGCCTCACCCAACTTTTCTTAAAACCATCCCTCTCTTTGAATTAAAATAAATTAGGAAGTTGGCATGCTACAAAGCAAAATGGGCCACAAATGGATCCCATCATCATGGGAACAGGCGTGGCTTGCTAAGGAGCCATCTTGCACAAGCACCCCTAAATTGACCTCAAAATTCCAAATGTGCCCTCTAGGCCAAAATGGTTGAGGATAGTGGTCAGTGTTGTTGGTGTTGGGAAGATCTAGCAGGTAGAAGTAGAGAAAACCCATTACTCCCCCTTCACCCCTGAAAACTGAGAGGACGTTAGTTCATCTCCTGCTGTGGGTGAAGCTCACTGGTTCCTGGTCTAGCACTGAGCAGAAAACCAAGTAGCAGCACCATCTTCATACCAGTAAAACTGAAGTGCAAGTTTGTCTTACAGGGGTTCTTCTAGAGCAGTGTTTCTCAACCTTGGCATGGCTGGCTGGGGAATTCTGGGAACTGAAGTCCACAAATCTGAAAGTTGCCAAGGTTGAGGAACACTGTTCTAGAGGGACAGTCAAATCTCATTTTTTCTTTTGCTGTGATGATCAGTTCTGCATCCAAAGAACTGGGGAGCTGCTTTGAGGGCATTGGGCTTCTTGAATGCCAGAAAAAGTTTCCTTCATTCTGATGCTTGGAGGCTGAGTTTTCTTTCTCTGCTGTGCAGAATTTCCTGCTGCCTCTTCAGATATTCCCCAGAGAATGTTTTTCTGATGTGCCGAGTCCATGCAGGTAAACTGGAGGGAGCTCAGAGGTTCTCTCCATTCCTCTTTCCTTCCCCTGTCAAAAAGTAGGGAGAGAGGGCGCCCATCCAAAATTCAGGGTGTATTTGCAATTCCCAGTTACAACTTTGCATCTCTGCTTACCATTCCAAGATTTCTGCATGGGGAGCTGTCTAAAATTCTCCAAGCAGAACAGATCCCCAGACAAAAGGAACCAATGTCTACTGACTTCATCTTCAATGCCTTCCTTGACCTCTTAATTCCTGTTGATGTGCTTTTATTCCTCAGGCTTGGAGGTTCCCAGCTTTCTGATAGCAGAGCCCTCTGTGAGGAACACCAGTCAACTGCATCACTGGAATAAATTGCTTTATACATTATCAGTAGAACCCTTCCTTCCTTCCTTCCTTCCTTCCTTCCTTCCTCCCTCCCTCCCTCCCTCCCTCCCTCCCTCCCTCCCTTCCTTCCTTCCTCCCTCCCTCCCTCCCTTCCTTCCTTCCTTCCTTCCTTCCTTCCTTCCTTCCTTCCTCCCTTCCTCCCTTCCTTCCTTCCCTTCCTTCCTTCCCTCCCTCCCTCCCTCCCTCCCTCCCTCCCTCCCTCCCTTCCTTCCTTCCTTCCTTCCTGGCCAGGTAGCCAAGTTGAAGGGAGATTTCAAAACAGTTGCTTGAAATGGTTGGCAAACTTGGCTGGCACATTCTCCATGTTTGTGGAGGCTGGCAGTGTGGCATTGTATTCAGAGGGGAGTTTGGGGTTCAAATCTTCCTTCATCCATGAGGTTTAATCTCTAGGCATAATTTCTCCTAGAGTCACTACTGAGTGAGGGGAAACAATGAGAAGTGCTTTAGAGGAAGGATCTGATAAATTGCAGCCATCTATTTTTTTGTTTTATCTCAGCTTCAAAGCACATGATGCAAAGTACTTGTGGTCATCCTTCTATTTCCTGTATTTGAAAGAGACTAGTGTTTGCTTGGTTGCTAAAGCTGGGTCATTTTTCCATGACGAGAAAGGGCGAGGAACCCCATAAGATGGCAAGGTCTTCAGAAGCACATTTCTTCAGGAGAAAAATAATGGTTGAAGGATTCCTCATGAGGAATAAGAAGCTGGGTTCATACAACTCTTTTGACTAGTCTAAAGTGGAATTGGATAGTTTGTAGCTCAGCCAAATATGGTGACCCAGACTTTGTCATAGCAGCATTGTGTGAACTAGACCATCTATCACATTGAATTTATTTGTTTGGGCTTAATATGTTATGGGAATCTAGCCATTGTGTTCTGTGGCCATGGAAGGGAGGACGTCATGTGTTATCCACAGGAGATTGAAATATTGAATAGAAACACTCTGTGCTGCAGCTGTTCATTGCAGGTTCTCTAAATGTTGGCTTCTGAATTCCATTTTTGGTCAAAGTCCCTTTGATCCAGAATTCTGTTTGGTACAGAACAACAGCATTATGTGGTCAACATATAAGAATTAAATCTCTGTAAACCAGAACTGAAATTTTGGAAGCCATCAAATGAAACAAAGGTCTGGAACCAAATGGTTAATCTACAAGAGGATTTGTTGTGGTGGCACTGGCTGGAGGGTAGAGACTTGTACCCCACCATTTCTGAAGGCCACCAGTCCAGGAAACAATGAAAGACAATGTATCTCTCAAAACACAATAGAAGTACAATAGGCTTCCCAAGAGAGTGCTGTCTCAAATATTAAACATTTTATTAGGGCTGCAAAAAATTTGCTGAATACAGGAAATTAATTTCTTGGCCCATCTTTTTGTCATTCTGTCCAAACCCAAGAATGTTGGTAAAAAGCGTTGACTTCCCTGCTTGGAAAGTCAGCTAGGTTTTTTTTTTTTAAAAATGCCACTGCTTTCTAGCCCACCATGCTCTCCAAGTTTTTTTCAGCTCTGATGAGGAACATCAGTCAAAAAATGTTGAAACAAAGACGTGGAAAGCTCACATTTAATAGCTGCCAGCTGGGCTGCATCCAGTTTCTAGGATAGGAAAGGAAACCCAGGCTGGAGTTTCCAGATAAAGCCTACGTGGCAATGCTGGGCATTGTGACGTCTTGGAAATGAGGTCCAAGTAAATGATTTTGTGAGCACGGACAAAGAAAAAATCAAAAGAAATCAAGATCTGGTATTTGAAGGGATTAAAGAAGAAGATTGTTAAAACTAAAAGGAAGGAACACAAAGTTGGTTTATTTGATCAAGGTTAAACTAGATATGTTGTTATCTCTGGTAACCCTTAATGGACTTTTGCTGACCAGGACTGAATGACAAGGCTTTAAGAATTTGTTTATAGGTAAGAGATGGGATACAGGAAGATCATCTGTTGTATTTTAAGAGAAGGTGATTTTTTTTTCTTCCTAGTGTTTTTCCTCTGGGTGCAGGGACTGCTTTTTAGATCAACCGAATGTTGATCCATTGGTTGTGACAGAATTGACTGACCAGCTTGTTACCCGAGACTGATGTCGTGGGCTCAGAGAAAGTGACTGGCCCAGGGTCACCCAGCCAGCCTTCATGCCTAAGGCAGAACTACACTGCATGGTCCCCCAGTTTCTAGCCTGGTGCCTTAACCACTACACCAAACTGGCTCTCAGGTATTATTTAATGCACCTGAAATGCAGCGATGGCTAAATTGGCTATGAGGGGGGGGGGGGGAAAGAAAACAATAAAAATCCATAGGTCAAGGTGACTGGAACTTGAAAGTTTGCACATTACGTTATTAACTGTTGTTGATCTAATCAATATATTGCCTTAATATATTGAGTTTGGAATCCTCCAGTCCTTTGGTTAATCCACTGGTTTGGGTTTTCTGTTGGCATTTGCATCTATTAGACCATCTAAAACTGTCCCCAGTTTTGTTCATATCAAAACAATCTGCTTCTCTTTGGAGTTGGATTCCATTTATTATGGAACACGAGAGTTTCCATGGAGGATGGAGATGAGTGTTTTCAATTGACCTTGGATTATTTGCTGTTTTATTCTGGAGCCCTGAGGTACCAGCTCTGTGAGCTTTGTGACTTTAGCTTGACTTGCTTCCCAAAAAGGCTCTGGGTCACATCCCACAAAGAGTGCTGGAGAACTCAGAGCCTGGCCCTCTTCCGATTCTGGAATTTATCTCACGGAAGAGTTGCCCTATAAAGAGTGGTCCTCTTCTGTAGATTCTTCTGTTGAAGGAGCCTTAAGATTTCTCACCTCCTATTACAAACACAAGGAGGGGGAGATAGAGAAGCTCCTGATATTTCTTAAAGGCAAAAAGCTCCCTCTTTTTTCCCTGTAGCACCAATTTCCTAGAGCAGCTAAAATAGGGAAAGCACAATAAATCTGTGCTATGGGATGTGTTCTGAATGCAGGAGAGATGTGTGGTGCTGTTTCATCTGCTTGAAAAAGAGGCCTGGCAATGTTTCTCAGAGGAAAATAAAAACGGATTTCTGCACAGGGGGCTGCTTTGTAAAGCCTAGTTGGGCTTTCAGAAAGTATGACTATTATGGCTTTTCTTAGAGGGAGAACTGCGAACCTGCTTGCCACTGCAAGCATTAATGTCTGCTGTCTGCAAGGTTAAAAAAAAAAGCTTTGTTAGCAAAGATTAGCTCCAGCGGTGTGACAGAGGCTTTCAGATAGAAGAATTCCCTTGATTGAGTTCTCTGCTGGAGGATCAAATACATGGCTCTTATAGGGCTTCATGAGGCAGTGAAGAGGAGAGCGTCTTAAAATGACGGTCCTTCCACATGCCAAGCTGCATTTCACCTAGTTTGCACAGACACTGGTCAGTGCCTGGTCACTGGTCTAAAGAGAAAACAGCAGTTTATATTTAAAAAAATTCTGTTTGATGCTACTGTGATCTTTCATCTCAAGATACTGAACAGATCACAACTTCATATACAGGGTTAAATGGTTGGTTTGTCCAGCTTAAATACAGTCTGTATGTGGTGGTCTGGAGCCTAAGCCTTTCTCAGCTCTTCTTCTTGGAGAGTTTGATGTTTGAACCCAGGGCAAAGCTTTGGGATGAAACAGTGGCTTCTCTCCCTGATCCAATCCTCCCCCTCTCCCTGTACCTTTGAGTCAGTCTTAACTGTTGGCAACTGCCTGGAAAAGTCACTGTAGTTTTCTTGGCAAGGTTTTTCAGAAGTGGTTTGCCATTGCCTGCTTCCTAGGGCTGAGAGGGAGTGACTGGCCCAGTCACCCATCTGACTTTGTGCCTTCATACCCAAGACAGGACTAGAACTCCCAGTCTCCCAGTTTTATAGCCTGAGGCCTTAACCACTGCACCAAACTGGCTCTCTCCAATTTTTGATGATGAGGGAGGCAGAGATAATCTTGGATAAACTGGCTTGGTGGCTTAGAAGAAGGGAGAGGCTGACCACTATGAGTGCTTATTCTCATGTTGATAAGATGAAAACAGTTACTAAAATAATGAAGAAGGCATTAGCGAAGGCAGATCCCTCCACCTTCACAAATGAGGTAGGCGTACTCCCCTTGTCACTGAAAAAGTGGGAGGAAACAGGCAAGAGTCCCCTTTTGGGGGAGATGGGCAGTGATAGAAATTTGAAAAACAAACGAATAAATAAATAAGAATATGGTCATTGCCAATTGGCCTATATATAAGTGTTTCACTTGAAAGAAGAGCACTTGCTGGAATTCTTGTGTCATACCTTAATCTTCCTCCTGATAAATATTAGTAATCAGAACTCCCAGATTCTTGTTCCTTGGATTTCTAGTCTAGACTGCAGTGAGAGAAGTCTGACAGCCAGTGATGGAGCTGAGCTTTGGTAGACTTGCTTGGGAGCTTATGAGAACAAAAACGTCCAGACTGATAGTTGGACGGATCGCTTAGCTTTCTCACCTTCTCCAGCCAAGCCTCTTGAAGGTTTAGGCACGCCTGTTTGTTACTGACAGCTGCCAACAGCAGAAGCTTCATTTCACAGGAAGAGTCCGTGGTTCATTGAGTCTAGCCTTGGCTGCTTGACAGAAGCTGGCCAAGCGCCACTTGGTGCTCTTCAGTGCAGAATCAGTAGCTTCTCCTAGTGGTTTTGTGTTCTGCTGCTGATATTTCAGCGCCTTCTGCTAGCAAAATATGACACGTTTGGCGGTTCTTCGTATCTCTTCTGCCTTCAGCTGTGGAAAGCAACTGCCCATTAGAGCCAGTGGTCAAGGAAGATGGGGCTTGTAGGCCAACAACATCTGGAGAATTTCAGGTATTGCACCTCTGCCTTAGAATGATAGCTTAATGCAGAAGGGGGGAAACCTTGTTTTCCTATCAAGGCTTGTTGATAGAACAGTTAGTTATACACAGCAGTCAATGGATAGCCGATTTCTCCCCACTGTATTGCGAAGAGGTGACATCATTTCTAAGTTCAAGAACTGCATTTCTTCCCCAGTCCTGAGCTCTGGAGTGGTCTGGGGCAATGAACAGGGTGGGTCATGCCAGTGAGCCAGACATGACTTTTTAAAAACTTTCTGGCCTTTGGGGGTGTTGAATACATATTAATAATGAATAATGAATACAGATTAATGCATACGTATTAATGTTTTAAAGCTATTTTAAGCCTTGACTCACAGAAGGAACAAAATGCATTTGTGATGCTGCCACACTGATGTGGTTGGAGGGTGCTCTGCCTTCCCATGCAAAAATAAAAAAATAAAAAAATTGGGGACTGCATGTAGCCCACACTTGCCCCAGCGATCTCTCAGGAAGGACACTTCAGAGTTCAATGTTTTGTTTTATTTATTTATTTATTTATCTATCTATCAGATTTTTATCACCGCCTGTCTCCCCCACACGGGGGACCCTGGGCGGTTCACAATAAAAACAATTTCAAATTTCGATAAAATCATAAATACTACCAATAATCAATCAGTATAAAATGCAATAAAGTCCAAGCCATGGTGGATCTAATTCAAACCATGAAGGAATAAAACCGGTCCCGGCAGAACTAGGGAACCAACCAGCCCCAAGAATGGCTCTTCCCCTCCCCGCTCCAGGCAAGGCGGCAAAACCAGGTCTTCAGCTGTTTCCTGAAGTCCAGGAGGGAGGGGGCTAACCTCACTTCTGGAGGAAGGATGTTCCAGAGGGCAGGAGCTACTGCAGAGAAAGCCTGCCTCCTGGACCCCGCCAGATGGAATTCTCTTACAGACGGGGTCCGCAACATGCCCTCTCTGCATGATTGGGTGGGGTGGGTGAGAGTCCCTCAGGTAACCTGGCCCCATGCCATGTAGGGCTTTAAAGGTGATAACCAACGCCCTGAATTGGACCCGGAGGCAAACTGGCAACCGATGCAACTCGCGGAGCAAAGGAGTTATATGTGCCAATCTTGAAGCACCTAAGATCGCCCGCGCGGCTGCGTTTTGGACCAGCTGTAGCTTCCGGATACTCTTCAAGAGTAGCCCCACGTAGAGCACATTACAGTAGTCTATATGGGAGATTACCAGTTTTGGACTTAAGCCTGGAAGAACAGAAAGTCTAAAGAGATCACCACTTCTCTCTATTGCTCAGTTCCTTCATTACATTGCTGGAAGTTCATTATGGCAACGTGAATCATACATTGCATAAATTAGATGGCGTTTATGCTTCCCTGTTGGGGAGAAGAGATTTTGTCCGAATAAATGGTTGCAGATCCAAAAGTGGCTTGTGCAGACGTGGTCCTCACTCTCTGCATCTGCCAAAAGGGCTTCCTTAACATACTGGCGGTTCCTGTGTTGTGGGTTTTGTGGCCTGGAGTTTGTTGCATAGGCAGGCCCTGTGCAAGTATTAAAAGAGCTCTTTTCTTTTTGGGAAAATAAAAATAGAGGCATTACGCCCAGAAATGTATATGATACGCTAAATTTGCCAGGCCTTTTGTTCAGATGCACCAGCAGTGTACATTTTAATTGAACTCTGTTGCTTTTTTTTTTCCCTCCTAAATTGCAACTTGGCCCTCAGCCTCAGATTTGCAGTTGATTATGCAGAGGGCTCAATTTCTCTGGAGTGCTTCCCCCAGCTTTGACTGCAGCTGCCAGGCATTGTCGCAATCTCAGCATCATCCAAATGCTGGCTGGATTTGCCAGATGCAGCACTGCCTTGGTTTCAACCTAACACGATCTTGCTGATGTTGGCTGAAAACCAAGGGCTTCTTTCTCTGCATCTCCTGATCAAAGAGAGCTTTTATCTCACTCCCCCGCTCCCCCCGCCCCCCAATAAGAGGTGTGCTTAGACTGTGCTCTTGCAACAATCTGCTAAGAGACTGGGAAAGATGGAGTCTCTGTCTGATCCCAAGGGGTTCTTCTCCTGGTCTCCAGCTTCTATTCTGATGAGTCCTTTCTGCAGCAGAAAACAAATAAGTAATCTCCTGTCATGCACACGAGGGAGCAGGCACATTTAGTTATGTCTCACGCCTCTGGCAAACCTGTCCACCTGTCACTACCACAAGGTACAAGGATAAGAAGTGACGGCTCTGGAATTTTATGGATGTTGCGTTTTGCCTGGAGTGCTGCCATCTGTGCAGGGGAATGGAGAAAAAAGAGGTGCCCCGTGTCATAGAGATGTCCATGCTGCACCTATGGGAGGAAAGAGTGTGCTTTTTATCTTGTACTTGGAAACATTAGAAGCCACCTGTCCATCTGCTGGTACAGATGGCTGGCAATTGATAGAAAAAATACCCAGCCTCCATATCCACTGGAAAGCGCCAGTCCTACTTTTCTTAAACCCATGGGTGATGTATTGGAGCAAAGCATGCTCCCCATTCCTTCTGCAGTCCAGCCCAACTTTGCAGTCGAACCGAGGTTCTTTTGCAGAGATACTTGAAGGAAGAAATCTCTCTATTCGGCTCCTTATCTGCCTGATGGATGAACCAACCTGGTCCCACTTTTTGGGTGAGATGCTTCCTGGAAGACTTGGCTGAAACTGGCTATTGATCCTGTCTCTGATGTTGAGTGCCAATAGTCTTGAAGCAAGGGGGGAACTGAATGCACCTACCACAGAGATGACATCTACTCAATTTTTGGAGGAGAAGTCGAGAGTCGGTCTGGGAAATTAGAAACTGTCTTCCCAGATATTTTGGTATCTCATATTCTGTTACAAGTCCTTTTCCTGCCTGGGAAGAACAGGGATGAACATTCTCAATTGCACAGCAAGCTCATTTTGAAAGCATAAAGCCTCTTTTAGAACTCCCATCGTCCCCACCAAGCATAACTGTCCAACGTACAATTAGAGTGCACTAAGTTGGACAAGGCTGACATAAAAGAACACGTTTCAAAAGTTGGCTACCTGTCAAAGTACAGGAAGAGGTTTTGGTGAAAGAGTCAACAAATTCTCAGGCCAGCCTGCTGCCTGTTAATAGATGGACGTGCCCAGATTCTTGAAACTTGGGCGTGCTGGTCTTTGTAAATCAAAGATCTGTCCTCCTGTAAATAAGTTTGTTGGTTTGCTGCAAGTCTGCAACCCAGAAAGCCAGTTGAGCTTCCTCCCAAGGAGGAGGAACTATGTGAAATAGAGTTCTGGTCGTCCTGATTTCCCCTTGCCGAGCATCAGGCTTGTTTGATGAAGGAGCAAACTGTTTGTGGCACTTGCAGATCTGACGGTTGATTGCGGCTGTTGCGTCTCATGTGATATTCCTCGTAAAATGCTGCTGAGAGTGAGGAGAATGCGGCACGGGAGGCATTGAATTTTCCCTGCCTCTACATATATTGCATTGGTTTGGCATACTTCTAACACCTGCAGGGTGTAAATGCAGTAAAAGGTCCATGTCACTTGGACCTTGTCGCTGTTGAAGTTCTGCCAGCAGACTTGGTGGCGATCTGTTTGTTACTGGATGTAAGGCTAGTTTGGGAGATTGGCGCATGCCAGCAGGAAGGCAAGTACACGCTTCTGTAGCATTTTTATTTGAAAAGAGCTTGTGACCCCATTCTTGAAAAAGGCGGGCCTCACAAAGACACATCACAGGTCTGGGATTTTCCCTCTTTGCCAAAATTTTTGCTGTCTTGATTGGGAAACGATCAAGTATATAGCAGCCCAATGTATGCATGTTCTGCATGCGAATTCTATTACTAGGGATTGCAATTTAATAGCAGTTAGCTAATTGAGTGATACGGTCACTTTTGGATGCTTTTTACAGGTGCCGCCAAAGGGCAAATGAATATTTTGCGTTGGTCTTCTCATGGCCTTCATTAAGGCAATAGTTTGTTGCCTTGGGCAAAGGGGCATCTTCTTGCTGGGATGGGTACAGCTGAGAAGGCCCAGATTCTTCAACCATCCCTGCAAATAGGTGGCCAACTGAAGCTTTTTCTGTTTACTGGGCAGAATTCCTATTCTTTATGAGTGCCAGACCACATCAGGTTATTATCTACTTCATTATAGTAGCAACATCTTGGGGGGAGGGGGGCAAGGAGGCCAAGATATTCCCAAGGGCTAATTGTTGCTGCTAGAATACATGATCTTGAGCTGGCACATGGTTGTGTGAGTATATCTTCTGGAGGGCATTGTTGCTATCAGACCGTGCTTGGCATGGTCCCTCTCTGGTTTAATTATCAGGTATTTTGATATTCACTAAGCAAACCATTGCTGGGATCACCCTGCATCAAGGCTGGGGGTTGTGGGTGGGGAAGAAGAGGGAGGGAGGGAGGGAGGGAGGGAGGGAAGGAAGGAAGGAAGGAAGGAAGGAAGGAAGGGTTCCCCTCCTGTCTCCCCCCGCCCCAGGAAGCTGAGCCTGAAGTTGCTATTTATATCAGTTTAATTAGCCCCACTAATAATCTGATCAAGGTTCCACAGTGGTAATTAAGTGTCTGCTTGCCATATGCTCAGTGCTGTTTAAAAATCAGCATAATTTCACCTGCCATTATTTCTACTTCTACCTAATTCATTTGTGGAATGGGGGAAGGAGAGTGGATGCCTACATGACTTCTGAGAAAGTAGGCAATGCAGTGGTCGGCAGCTAGAAGCCCCATGGCTGGATGCAATCCTGAGTCCTATTTTTGGGGGACCCCAGGCAGGCCTCTCTAATTTTACTTGCTGAAAATGATTGGCCCCATTTCCTGCCATTTTGGGTGGGGAATGAACGAAAAGTGTAATGAAAACCCTAAAATAGCCTTAACAAAGTAAATCATGCTGGCTGGGGAATTCTGGGAATTGAAGTCCACACATCTTAAAGTTGACGAGGTTGAGAAACACTGAAATAAATAAATAAATCTTGACAACCACCACACCCCAATTTGGGAAGGGGTAGAAAAGCAGCCAATGTGCATTATCCATCCAGGTTTGCATTTGTTAGCCTGCTATTTATGGACCTTGGTCCTCCAGGCAGTAAATGCACCCCCCCCCCCATTGGGCACCTATACATACCAGTTTTGTTCTATGGTTGATGTAATTTTTCTGGCAATTGGCTTTTGATATGTTGGTTTATTGGTCTATTGCTCTGTTGCTGTATTATTTTACAGTTCACCATTTGTGAAGTGTGCTGTAGACATTTCTGTAGGACTGCTTGCCCCTGTGTTGCTAACGTATAGCTATCTGCCTTCTACAAGATCAGATCCTCCTTGCTTGCCCTGGTATTGCCTTCTCTGACTGGCAATAATGTTTCCTATAACCCATGGCTTGAGAAATGGGCATCCCCAGATTTCTTGCGGTATTCCCTCACAGGTCTGTGTTAATATGGTTTGAGAAATGCAGCCATGTTTGGAGAACTGAATGTCAGCTGAAATATATTTTGCTTCCTCTGGTGTAGGTGTACGATTCTTTCCACTTCCAACCCCACTGTTGATGCCAATCACATGGCTCTTGTGTTTTTTATTTGGAAGGCAAAACCTCCTGCCTGAGACTTCTGGGGATGGGGGTCCCAAAAATGGAAAGTGCCAGGCTGGGGGAATATTGACCCGTATAGTAATGCGCAAATGTTAATAACTTTCCCCTTTTCTGACATTTTCAGAACGGCAGTCATGACTGAGATGGTATTGTGATCATGAGTGAGGCAGATGATCTGTCACTGAGTCATCTGATGTCTTTTTTAAAAAAAACAAAGCCAGAATGATAGAGGGTGGCTGCTGAGTTGGACTGGAGCCCTGATGTGTGCATGACTGTGAATGTGGAAGCTTTTAACCACTTCCTTTGCAACAGGTCCCTGTTGCAAATCCCTCTTCTTCAGAAACTACTTTTGGCTGTGCAAAGAAACATGTCTCCCTAGATGTTTGTTTCCCACCCCACAGCTTTATATTGGACAATTGTCTTGCTGCATCTGTGGTCCAATAAGCAAAAGTTGGACTTTAAAGAAGCAGGATAGGAAGAGTACTGATGCCTTTGAACTTTGCCGTTGGAGAAGACTCCTGAGAATACTGTGGACAGCCAAGAAAACAAACAAATGGATCATCGAACAAGTCAACCCAGAGTTCTCACTCGAGGTACAAATGACCAGGATCAAATTATTCTACTTTGGACACATGATGCAACGACCCAGTTCTCTGGAGAAGGCTCTACTGCTGGGAAGGTGGAAGGAAAAAGAAGAGGACGACCAGCAGCAAGGCGGATGGACAGTTACAGTGGCAATAAGTACCCCATTGGGAGACTTAAAGACCAGGTTAGGGATAGATGGTCATGGAGAAAATCTGACTAAGTGGTCACTAGGAGTCAAAAACGGCTTGATGGTGCATAATCAATCAATCAATCAATCAATTTTAGAACTAAACAAAAGCAGGATCTCTGGGCTGGGGCAGCTGCTTGGTACTAAGAAAGAGGCCAATTCATTCTCAAGAAGGGGCTGGAAAAGATAGCCAGAAATGTTGAAGGGCCACTGCCCTTCCATAGCTAGATTCCCCAAAGAATACCATTTCTTTGGTTTGGGTTTATTGTACTTCATCAACTCCATCTCTGTTGCTTATAACCCATTGTTTATGGCTTAATGCAATGTGTGAACCTGACCACCCTGGCTTGTCCAACAAAGAGTGGCTCGGTGCCTGGCCAATTTTGACAGTATTTGACAGTACTGAGCTCAAGAAGAAGGTGGTATCTTCTATTCCTAGATTCAACCATTTGGTGATTCCCATGCCACACAGTTTCTTTAGACTGCAGAAAATCCAACTGCTTCTAAATTGTCTGGTTACACAGTTGTCCATTTCCAGTTATAAAAGCAATAACTTTTATTGGCAAAAGGGAGGTTCTACTCTTCACTCTGAGTTAATAAAGAGTAATAATGCAAAGGAGGTAGGAATTATGGTGGTGCCATCAGTTGCTAATTAGCTGAGGAATGTCTCATTTAAGGTATGCAAAGCGGAGTCCAGGAAAGGTGAACTTTGGAGGGAGGGGGCTAATAGAGTCCAGATTCTCTCCTTGAGGATAGTTCCTTCCTACTGTCTGTGATTACCACATAAAACAAGAGGGAGCTTTTTACTTTTTGCTTTCTGCCTTGCTCAGCCAATCTACTTAAAATGCACCAGCACTGTTTCTCGCGTTCTAAAATTGTGATTTTAATTCATACCATTTAGAAGAGGATTGTCTTTTCTGAGTCATCTTCCGGATTTTTCCCCCCTCCCTTCTCTTTTTTAGGGAAGCACTGTCAGCAGATCTTCACTGACAAGCATATACGTGAGCTTGGGTCTCTTTGCGAAATGTGCATGGGGAGGAAGAATGGGGAAGCTTTATGCTGAAGGGCTCCTATGCTTTGGGGAGTGGGGGAATGGGAGATTCAGTGTTTCTCAGCCTTGGAACTTTAAGATGTCTGTACTTCAACTCCCAGAATTCCCCAGCCAGCCATGCTCCCCAAAAGTAACACAAGCGGCAACGTCCCTGCAGTTCTGTGACCAAAATTTGGGCGCTTGGCAACTGGCATGTATTTATGACAGTTGCAGCATCCCAGGTTGCATGATCACCATTTGCAACCTTCCCAGCCAGCTTCCAGCAAGCAAAATCATTGGGAGAAGCCGGATTCACTTAACAACCATGTGATTCACTCAACAATGTGGTGATTCACTTAATGACCACAGCAAAAAAGGTCATAAAATTGGGCGTGATTCACTTAATGACCACCTTGCTTAGCAGCAGAAGTTCCAGTCCCAATTGTGGTTATAAGTCAAGAACTACCTGTATGAATCTCAAAATAATTAGCACTTATTGGCTGGAAAGAGCATCTTTTGTTTTTTAAAGGCAGGCAAGAGTGGGAGGCCAAATGCTATAACTGAGAGGGTGTACATATCATAGTTATTTGAAGTCAACCTTCCTGAAATACACAACCTGCAGCTCCCCACATGCTGCTGAACCACAAGTCCCAGCCACTCTGGCCAGCATGACCAGTTTTGAAGGACATTGTTGTCCAAGAAGACTAGGAGGAGTCACACCCTCCTACCCTTCCCCAATGCTGTGGCCTGTGAAAAAAGAACCTTGTATCTCTCTCCTGAAACTGGCTTCATTGGATGGCCCCAAATTTTAGCACTGCAAAGAGTCAAAATAAAAGCGGTTCGATTAAAGATGCTTGATTAATTCTGGTGTTGCTTGTGATGGGAGGGTGCAAAATGCATGCCACTGAAAGTAACTCTCACCCCAACATCCTGGATTTATTTTGGCTTCTTCTTTTGGATTTCAGCAGGCATTGCCTACAGTGGTCTTCTCCAAACTGATCTCTTCCAAATTTGTTGATCTACAGGGCTCAGTACGAATCTCTGCAAAATCTGTTCTTTTTCGAAGGTCTTGGGCAAGTGCTGCAGCAAACACAAAGCCCAGGGTGATAGTCAGCCGAAATGAAATATCCATGCTGCTTCCAAATTTTGGGAGATCCTTAGCCAATATCTCCTCCACGTTTTTAACAACCAGATAAGGTTGATTAGATGAAGTAAGACAATTTAACTGTACTTATGGAAGGGATGAACAACTCTTTGTTGGCTAATATGTCCTAAGTGGGTATTAGGAAAAAAAATTCAAAAATATATGTAATGACAATGATTAAATAAAAACCTCTTATTCACATCTAGCATAGCTCCTTGCAATCACAGAGGGAGACCAAGCCCATAGAGAGCACAGACCATTTCCATTTATTAATGCTTGAACCATGAAGTCACCTCATTAAAAATAGCATAAAAAGAAGAAATGTGGCAATTTGCAAACAAATAACGTATGATTTAAATCTAGTAAAACCTGAAAGGGCAGGAAAAATGCCAAAATCATATTCTAAATAACTCAGTCATTCAGTCTCATATTTTAAAGCCAAGCTGTAGCTCTAAAAATGTCAGTGGAGCTCCAAGTAGGGCAGGGATTGATTAATCTGCAGAATGTTCCTTTAGCCCAAATTTCTGGCAAATTTTCACAGCTGGAACAGCAGAGTTTAGGGGTTTTGTTTTTGCTTTAAATGTCCCCTTGGACATAATTGCAGCATTCAACCTGTGACTTTTTGAAATATTTACAGCTCTTAGGCCAAAAGCATTTGTTACAGGGCGAAATGCCAGGTACCAACTTTTGCTTGCAACATTGATGACCCAGTGTGGGTGAGACTTTCAGGACAGAATCAGCGCATGTCATAAAGCATTCACTCAACAACGGTGCCTCGGATGGCATGGCCAGCTACAGCTGGCTGAGAAACTTCTTATAGTGGTTGGCCTGCACATGAAGTGTTCATACTATCAAAGTTGGGCAGATCCAATCATTACATGTGCAATAGCACAGTGGCTTTCTGAGTTTTTGATTTACAGCCTTGTGGTGCACTGGAGAAAGGATGGCTGTCTTGTCTGATAATCTGCAGTTGTGGGTGGTTTATAGAAGAGTTCTTGGATTCTTACCATCCTGAGAACCAGTGCTTAGCATTGTCATAATTTTAACCTAACCCTCTTGCAAACAGTTCTGTTGTATTTTAGCTTATGCACACAAGTATGCATGCCTTTGTCATGGATAGGCTTCAGAATTAATTGATCTGTTCCCAGCTTGATAATAAGAGCATACATCAACACACTGTAGCAGAGCATATTTTTGAAAGGATTAAGATCATTGTTTCTGCTGATAAATGTTTCTGTCTTTGTGCAGGTAGACATGCACCAGTATGCCTTTATTAACTGAAACATCTGCTTGAAATACTTCCCACTTCCATGTGCACTGTTTCATGTTTGTTTTGCTGCTATAAAACTTAAATATTTTCTTTGCTTTTGTCCAAGCTGCCTTTTCAGTACCTTCATCTTCTAGATTTTTTGCTGTGTAATCTGCTTTAGTTTGGGAAATAGATTTGCACATAACACAAGACTCCCAAATGGATTAATCAGTGGCTGCTTTCTCGAGTGAATGAATCTTTCTTTGCGTGTGCTTAATTAGAGCCACAGACGGCATCTTCTGATTGCTTTAGGAAATCTCCAAGTTTTTCCCAGAGGGCTGGATCTCTAACTAGGAACTTTTGTGGCTATAAAGCTGATTTCCCCAGCTTGGTGTTCTCCAAATGTTTAGGACTTCAGCTCCCATGACTTTTAACCACTATGACAAATACTGTGCCAGCCAGTGATTATGGAACTAAGTTCACACATCTGGAGGCCCCACGTTTAGACAAAGAAGTATAATTTAAAGGTAAACAGTGATGATTTTTTTAAAAGCAACCCCTATTTTCTGGATAGCTTCTTATTCAGAGAATTTTGTTAGAAGCTTTTTAAATATTTTATTGACTTGCCAAGATGAGTTTCATTTTGATTACTAAGATCATTTCATCGATGACTGGCCCCTTCCAGCTGTCTTACACATTCCCTTTGATCTCACACTCTCCCATTCATTCTGTGAATATGAAACTACATGAATTGGAAATTTGACCTCTTTTGCTAATTTTCCATTTTTTGTCTTCGTTAAAATAATCCTCTGGTTTTAAAGTCTCCAGACATTCTCTAGGCCTATTAAAAAAAATTTTAAAAACTGCAATAACCTTCAGTTCCACAACTTTTCAATGTTTTAGGACCTTTCTTAATAGGAACATTATAGAAAGAATAAATTTTCTACCATTTCAGTAAATCAGTCAGCCATGTGTGCCTGAAAATATTCCATGGAAGTCTGGTGGAATGATTTTGTGATCTTGAAGTCTTGCTCCAAGATTTAATGAGTTTAAAATAAGACAAGGGACTCATGCAAATGGTAGTACTGAAGTCTTGTTGAGTGCCCCCAAAACCTAGGACTAAGTGCTTGGCTTTGTGGCATATTTGACAAATACCTGATCCATAGTTTGACAGCTGCACCATCCCTTGCTTCCTACTTTGATCCTTAAGCTCTTTAGAAATCTGTCCACAGAGTTCAGATGGTGAATATGTTGTCCCTGGATTTAACAATCTTGAGAGATCTCAGCATTGCAAATTGCACAATGGCTTTGTTAATTTGGAACAATAGCCTCTTCATCTTACAGCAGCCTATTCCAATGTAATGATTTGGTGATAGCTGGAATATATAGGGATTATCCTCCAGTACATCTGTAAGATACAAGTTTGGAAGAAACTCACTTGCAGACAGAAAGTAAAGCAGGTGTGATAAAATGAAGCCCTAAAGGCAACTTTGGAGTTGCCAAGCCACTTGGATTCCCGCATCCTATTTGGGATGCATGGTGAGAAATTACAGCCTTTGTCTCTTCCACATGATTAATTTTGTGCAAGCAGCACCTCCTTTGGTCAATCAGCAGTTTCTTTAGTCTGACAAACATTAATGTTTTGTCAAGTTCTCCAGAACCTCTGAAAGCTGTTGTGATGGTGGGCTGGTTATTCTGCTTATCACAGCTCAGCAGCTTGTGTTTTTACTTCCCTCCTAGCTAATTTGGATCCCCCGTTTCCCCACCCTACCGAGGTTTTAAAGAAAACCTGCAACTCAAACCCAAAATTCAGTGAGCAGGACAGTATTCCAGAATGCAAAGAAAATAGCAACTGTCTTAAGGGAAGGAGGAGGTCAGAAGACCTTGCTCTCTGAATGGCCACATTTTGGATAATGAGATTCTACGAAGTGTCTTCTGGGTGTTCTGAGTCCTGAAGTGTGGCCCAATAAAGCAAAGCATGAGCAGACTTTAAGAGGAGCATAATTGGTCCCTTTGTGCTGCAGCCAGTCAGCCAAACATCATTGTCTTTCTCTCTCTTGAGTTAATAGATGGAACTTTCCTTGCTTGGGCTAACTGCCAGAGGTGTGCATCTGGGGACAACTGCTCCACTATGTTCTTCAAATGCTATCTCAGTCCAAAACATGTAACAGAAACATTGCCTGAAGTGGGATTTGCTACCATTTTCTTAAGTTATGGATACATTTAGGTGCTTTAGCACCCTTAGCTAAGTCCCTTTAAGCACATGTTGTGGTAGCAGGGGAGATTAAACCATCATTTTTCCCCCTTTCTTCTTTAAAACAGGGTAACGGAAGCCAGCTCAGCATCTCAAAAACTTCTGAAGCACAGGGCTGCTTTCTGGGCTCCTTCCAATTCTGGTCCTTCAAGATGTAAATCTGTTTCTTTCTTACCACATGTTTTGGAGCATGAATCAATTGCTCAGCAAAGAACCACAGGATGTTATGCCCCCCAACCATCATCACCCTATGTGAAATGAGAATCCCATCTGAAATGGCTTGTTTTAGGAGTTCATCCTTTTAGGTGCCTTGTGGGAATGCTGAAGCACATCTGTATTGTCAAGATCACACCAACATTATCCAGGGTCTTTGCCTCCATTTTTTCCCAAACTCATCCCCAGAGGAAAAAGAATTTCACCATGGATTTTGCTGGGAGCCAGTGTTGGTGTCTCACTTCAGTTCCATGGTGATCAGAACCTAGCAGAAATAAAGCTTGGCTGGTGTTTGTCCTTTCCCAGAAACAGCATACCGAGAACAAAAGTTTCAGATGTTTTCTAAAACGTATGAAGAAATTGAGAGACAATTTCCATCTTTCTTGAGCTTTTGGAAAGCCCAGAGCACTTCTCAGGCACTTCTAGAATCCAAGCTGGATTTCAGCAATATCAGGAGGAGGGACATAGGTTCTCCATTCCTGCTTTGCAAATTAATAAATGGGTGGGAGACACAACATTGACAGCTTGGAGTTATTTAATGGAAACTTAGGGGGAGAGGGAGTTAGAGCATGCTCACACCTTGCCATACTGCAGATTCAGAGGTTTCAGTTGAAACAGGAATGTCCTGAGCTGACTTATAAGCAAAGCCATTTAACTCACGCGGTGGCACTGCGGGTTAAACCGCTGAGCTGTCGATCGGAAGGTCGGCGGTTCGAAACCGCGCGGCGGGGTGAGCTCCCGTTGTTAATCCCAGCTCCTGCTCACCTAGCAGTTCGAAAACATGCAAATGTGAGTAGATCAATAGGTACCGCTTCGGCGGGAAGGTAACGGCGTTCCGAGTCGTCATGCTGGCCACATGACCCGGAAGTGTCTATGACAACGCCGGCTCCAAGGCTTAGAAACGGAGATGAGCACCGCCCCCTAGAGTCGGATTCGACTGGACTTTACGTCAAGGGAAACCTTTACCTTTACCTAGTATGCCCTTGCAGGATCCAAAATGCCATGGCATGAGTATTTATTTTATTTACAGAATGTATATAATCGCATCACGATTCTAGGCATCTCACAGCAATCAATATAGAAACCAAAATAACCTTCCCACCAGGCACCAGACCAAACAGCCTCCCAGCTGGGCTCATCTCAGGATGAGCATGTAACACGGCTGCTTCACAGGCTCCCAGGAGGTTTCTAGGTGCAGTTCAGGGTACTGGTTCTGAAGTACAAAGCCTTTCATTGCACAGGACCTGGTTATCTGTGGAACAGCCTGTCTCCGATTAGGTCTGCCCATTTGATAAGTGAGCATGCTCTGGGTCCCATTAATTTAGCGGTGTGGTCTAGTGGGACTCAGGAGATATGCCTTCTCTGTCACTGCACTTGACCTATGCAACATTGCTCCCTCTGAGATTTGCTAGATCCTGACCCTCTCTGTCTTTTGGAAGGCCCTCTAGCCCTGGATTTTCCCCCAGACACAGAGTGAGGAGTTTTGTGCCCATCTTGATGGTTTGGGGATTGTTTTAGGTAGACAAAGTTGCCCTTGGCACATTATGTCTTTAACATTATATGTTCATGTGGGTTGGTTGTTGTTGTAAATATGAGTTGTTTTTACTGTGTACACCACCCTGAGTCACATGTCGATTGGGCGGCTATATAAATCAGTTTAATAAATCAATAAATCCCAAGTCTAGGTGATTTTCTTTGCACAGTACTGTATCTTTCTGGTCTGTAGATACTGAAGATTGAATCTTCTTACAAACACAACACACAAGCCACTCCTGAAGTCCCTTCCCACTCATGTTCTTCAGGGTGGTGCATTTCAGCAGAAACAACTGAGTCACACAGCAGCCTCTGTGAGTCAGGTGCTGGGGCCCAAGAGAGCTGCTGCTTTTAAGAATCAATCAATTGATTGTCTTCCAAGCATGCACAGGTTGTTTAATTGATTGAAGAGCAGAAGTCCCATCTTGGGGGCCCATTGATAGGATGGCTTATTAATGAAAGTGACAGCTCAGCCTCTTGAGAGCCACAATCCTGGTTCAAGAATGCCAGCATTCACCCTGGAGCAGGCTTTGGATCTAGAAACTTTTTTCCAGTCTTGAAAGCTGCCCTTAGTTCTCTTTTGCCATCTTTGCTCTGCTCTGCTGCTGTGAACCCAGAGGCTTTGCTGGACTCAGAGTAATATTTAATCTGGGTTTATTTACTGTTGTGCTTACCTATTTATAAAGATTTCTCCCTCTGCTGTCAGAATAGCATGCATTTATGCGTTCTACATTTTTAAAAAAAGGGCTTGTAAACTACCCCCACCTCCAAGTAATGGCATCCAGTGGGCCACCCATGACCATGGTAGACCACTTTGTTCCTTTGTCTCTAGCATCCTCATTTACAAGTGTCTCAGGGTAGCAGTTCCTGTGAACGTGTCTGCTCTAAGATCAGTCAGAGAGGCGGAGAAACCAAATTCTCCGATAGAGCCAATGACCCAAGTATTTTTTTTTCAGCTATCCATCTCAGAACAGCACCGTCAGCCACTGGAGGGGAGACATTAATTGGGCCATTGTAACATTTTTTGTCTTTGAATGCTGTAGCATTATCTCCCTGGAGCCTGGAAAAAAGCAAACATTGAACAGGAAAGCTGTACAGTGCTTTGGGATTGAAGGCAAAAAGATGCTTTGGAACATGTGGGGCACTCAGAGAACATCTTTCCTTAACTCTTTGAAACAAGAGTCTTGTCCTGGGTTGCACAGCCAGCTGGGGCCATGTGTGTGTGCCTTTGTCTGAAGCACCTTTTGCTGCCCAGCCCTATTGAACAGCCTTCTCCTTCTCCTTCTTGATGTTGTTGTTTATTCGTTTAGTCGCTTCCGACTCTTCGTGACTTCATGGACCAGCCCACGCCAGAGCTTCCTGTCGGTCGTCAACACCCCCAGCTCCCCCAGGGACGAGTCCGTCACCTCTAGAATATCATCCATCCACCTTGCCCTTGGTCGGCCCCTCTTCCTTTTGCCTTCCACTCTCCCTAGCATCAGCATCTTCTCCAGGGTGTCCTGTCTTCTCATTATGTGGCCAAAGTATTTCAGTTTTGCCTCATTCCCTCAGGTGAGCAGTCTGGCTTTATTTCCTGGAGGATGGACTGGTTGGATCTTCTTGCAGTCCAAGGCACTCTCAGAATTTTCCTCCAACACCACAGTTCAAAAGCATCGATCTTCCTTCGCTCAGCCTTCCTTATGGTCCAGCTCTCACAGCCATATGTTACTACTGGGAACACCATTGCTTTAACTATGCGGGCCTTTGTTGTCAGTGTGATGTCTCTGCTCTTAACTATTTTATCGAGATTTGTCATTGCTCTTCTCCCAAGGATTAAGCGTCTTCTGATTTCCTGACTGCAGTCAGCATCTGCAGTAATCTTTGCACCTAGGAATACAAAGTCTTTCACTGCTTCTACATTTTCTCCCTCTATTTGCCAGTTATCAATCAAGCTGGTTGCCATAATCTTGGTTTTTTTGAGGTTTAGCTGCAAACCAGCTTTTGCACTTTCTTCTTTCACCTTCATCATAAGGCTCCTCAGTTCCTCTTCACTTTCAGCCATCAAAGTGGTATCATCTGCATATCTGAGATTGTTAATGTTTCTTCCAGCGATTTTAACTCCAGCCTTGGATTCCTCAAGCCCAGCTTGTCGCATGATGTATTCTGCATACAAGTTGAATAGGTAGGGTGAGAGTATACAGCCCTGCCGTACTCCTTTCCCAATCTTAAACCAGTCTGTTGTTCCGTGGTCTGTTCTTACTGTTGCTACTTGGTCGTTATACAGATTCTTCAGGAGGCATACGAGATGACTTGGTATCCCCATACCACTAAGAACTTGCCACAATTTGTTATGGTCCACACAGTCAAAGGCTTTAGAATAGTCAATAAAACAGAAATAGATGTTTTTCTGAAACTCCCTGGCTTTTTCCATTATCCAGCGGATATTGGCAATTTGGTCTCTAGTTCCTCTGCCTTTTCTAAAGCCAGCTTGTACATCTGGCAATTCTCGCTCCATGAACTGCTGAAGTCTACCTTGCAGGATCTTGAGCATTACCTTACTGGCATGTGAAATGAGTGCCACTGTTCGATAGTTTGAACATTCTTTAGTGTTTCCCTTTTTTGGTATGGGGATATAAGTTGATTTTTTCCAGTCTGATGGCCATTCTTGTGTTTTCCAAATTTGCTGGCATATAGCATGCATTACCTTGACAGCATCATCTTGCAAGATTTTGAACAGTTCAGCTGGGATGCCGTCGTCTCCTGTTGCCTTGTTATTAGCAATGCTTCTTAAGGCCCACTCAACCTCACTCTTCAGGATGTCTGGCTCTAGCTCACCGACCACACCGTCAAAGCTATCCCCGATATTGTTATCCTTCCTATACAGGTCTTCTGTATATTCTTGCCACCTTTTCTTGATCTCTTCTTCTTCTGTTAGGTCCTTGCCATCTTTGTTTTTGATCATACTCATTTTTGCCTGGAATTTACCTCCAATGTTTCTAATTTTCTGGAAGAGGTCTCTTGTCCTTCCTATTCTATTGTCTTCTTCCACTTCCGCGCATTGCTTGTTTAAAAATAATTCCTTATCTCTTCTGGCTAACCTCTGGAATTTTGCATTTAATTGGGTATATCTCCCCCTATCACTGTTGCCTTTTGCTTTCCTTCTTTCTTGGGCTACTTCTAGTGTCTCAGCAGACAGCCATTTTGCCTTCTTGGTTTTGTCTTTCTTTCGGATGTATTTTGTTGCCGCCTCCTGAACAATGCTGCCAACTTCTGTCCAGAGTTCTTCCGGGACCCTATCTACTAAGTCCAGTCCCTTAAATCTATTCTTCACCTCCACTGCATATTCCTTAGGAATATTAGTGAGCTCATATCTAGCTGATCTGTGGGTCTTCCCTAATCTCTTTAGTCTGATCCTAAATTGTGCAAGAAGAAGTTCGTGATCTGAACTACAGTCAGCTCCAGGCCTTGTTTTTACTGACTGTACAGATGTCCGCCACCTTTGGCTGCAAAGGATGTAATCAATCTGATTTCGGTGTTGTCCATCTGGTGAAGTCCATGTATAAAGTCATCTCTTAGGTTGTTGGAAGAGAATGTTTGTTATGCAGAGTGAATTGTCTTGGCAAAATTCTATCAGCCTGTGTCCTGCTTCGTTTTGTTCTCCCAGGCCATACTTACCTGTAATTCGAGGTGTCATTTGACTGCCCACCTTAGCATTCCAGTCTCCTGTGATGAAAATAACATCTCTTTTAGGCGTGTTGTCCAGTAGGTGCTGCAGATCCTCATAGAACTGCTCTACTTCAGCTTCTTCAGCATTTGTGGTTGGGGCGTATATTTGGATCACTGTGATGTTAGATGGCTTGCCCTGAATTCGAATTGAGATCATTCTGTCGTTTTTTGGGTTGTATCCAAGCACTGCTTTAGCCACTTGACTATTAATTATGAAGGCTACTCCATTTCTTCTGTGGTCCTCTTGTCCGCAGTAGTAGATCTGGTGGTCATTTGATGTGAAGTGGCCCATTCCAGTCCATTTCAGTTCACTGACGCCCAGAATGTCTATCTTTAATCTTGACATCTCACCAATAACCACATCCAATTTGCCCTGGCTCATAGATCTTACATTCCAGGTTCCGATGGTGTGTTGATCCTTAGAACATCGGATTCACCGTTCACCACCAGCACCGTCGGCCGCTAGCCGTCCTTTCGGCTTTGAGCTAGCTGCGTCATCACGTCTGGGGCTAGTTGAGCTCATCCTCTGTTCCTCCCCAGTAGCATTTTGACCATCTTCCGACCTGGGGGTCTCATCTTCCGATGGTATACCGACATATCTCTGGTTGTACTGATCCATTTAGTTTTCATGGCAAGAATACTGAGGTGGGTTGCCATTACCTTCCCCAGGGATCGCATTTAGTCTGACCTCTCTGTCATGACCTTCCCGTCTTGGGTGGCCCTTCATGGTTTAGCTCATGGCATCACTGAGGTGCTCAAGCTCCAGCACCACGACAAGGTAACGATCCTTTGCTGAAGCCTTCTTGATGTATATCACCCCAAACCAATGGCTTCTCCTGTTTCTCCTTTTGGATTTTCCTAGTGCAATAGTTTTCTGTGGCTTTCTCCAAATGTAAATATTCCTTGTGTCTCTGTGGGAGCCCATCACAATACAGGTCATCCTCGACTTACAACCATTCGTTTAATGACCGTTCAAAGTTAGGACGGCACTGAAAAAAAAAGACTGACTGTATGGTTGGTCCTTGCTCTTACGATCATCGCACTGTCCCCATGGTCACGTGATCAAAATTTGGGCGCCTGGCAACCAGCATGTATTTACAATGGTTGCAGGGTCCCGGGGTCAAGTGATCGCCTTTTGAGACCTTCCCAGCAGGCTTCCGACAAGCAAAACCAACCGCATAATTCACTTAACGACCACATGATTCGCTGAACGATCACTGCAAAAAGTGTTGTAAAATTGGGTGTGGTTATGTGATGCCTCGCTTAATGACCACACTGCTTAATGATGAATTTTCTGGTCCCTATTGTGGTCATAAGTCGAGCACTATCTGTAGTGTCGTTATAGATGAGAATTCATCTTATTTTTCCCCCTAAGTTTTGAGGCTCTTTTCTAACCCCAGCAGCATCCAATTAATGCAGCAAACTGTTGCTCTGGGTTTGGTTTTTACCAGGAAAAAAAGCATCATTATTGATGCTGAAGTTTCCCTGCATTTGGCAGTCTTCCAAGAAGCTGGGAATCTGATTGAGGGGTGTGGTGGCAGCAAGGAGGGAGGGCGTTAGAATAAGCTGTGTTGGACTGACCCCAACATCTGTGAAACTCAGATGGAGCCAAGATCAATATGTCATTTGGGCTGCGGTTCATTTGGACAGGAGGACGAGAGAGTGCGGGAATTGCCCTGCACAATCTCTCAAGGAAAGACTTGGAAGAAGGAAAGGGGAAGGATGCTAAAGAGAATGGCTTAGTTCTCTGCCATGCAATGAAGAGAGAGATGGTGCTTCTGTGTTTTGGGACCTGCTCTGTCTAATTCTCCTAGCCCATCTGTTTTCGTTGACATTGTTTGGGGAATCGTGCAGCTAATTAGCCACGTATTTCAGTGGGGAATGCGGGCAATGCTGTCACTGGGACAGGAAAAGCCCAAGTGCCTTCTTTCATGTAAATTTCAGCAGCATTTTAGGAAAAGGCGTGGACGGGATTGGAGTGCTTTCACACCCGGGTTATCTGATGGCAGCACCGTGGGTGTGGCAAACCTCTTGCTTTCTAACACACATTCTTGGGGAAGTGCCTTGTTTTGGGGGCTGACCTCTCTGGCTCTTTATGAAACCCATGGCCTTGGTTGTCCCTTTATAGGACCTCAAAAACGACAGCAGGGAGAATGCCCTGACAGTTTTAATAGAACCGGGAGAATACCAGACTGAAATCTGCTTCATTCCACGCTCCGCAGCAGCTATATTATGCTCTATCCTGCTGCTAGTATTTTATTTCTTTGCCGATTTTCCAGAGTAATGAACTTGAAGATCTGCAAGTTAATGCTGGGTTCCAGGGTGCGGAATGAGAGCATCTGGCACAGACATTTATAGAAGATGCTCAGATTTGTTCTTAGTTAATGACAGAATAACAGACCAGATGGGAACCACGTGCATGATGTTTGATGTTCCCCAGTGAATTAAAGGGTAAGATAGAAACACACCATAGACGAATAAGCTTCAAAACCCAGAATCCCAGGAACCAAAGAGAGGCTCAAAGGCAGAGTTATTTAATTGCTATACATATTAAACCACCTTCCTATCACTAGCAAGAAGCAGGGTAAGTGATGCAATATCTGAAAACAATTTAATCTTCCACTTAATTTCTCCAAATTCGTCCTATCACAGACAATCACTTCAATTTGAATCTCATTTGGGATTTTTCACTCAATTGCCTGTGTTTCTACGTATATTTCTACCTTTTTTTTTAATGGGCATGGGTTTAGGGTGACTCATTTGGCATAAAGTGCATTTAGATTCGCTATTCCCTCCCAGAAATTCTAACAAAACAGCTTGTCTGAGGGTTTCCTTGCAGTCTTCTTCAGTGTCAGTCCTGGTTTGCTTTAACCTCCATCACTTCTGGTCATTCGCAGCTTATTCATGGTGATCCCTTCTATCAGTCTCCTACTAGGAGCGGTGAGGCAGGGCATAGTTCCTCTTCTAAATAATTTGCTGCAAGGTGCTAAATGTGTGTGTTTAACACCCAACAGCTACAGCGATCCATTATAAGTATGAGCTCTTGATGATACAAGTTCTCCAGATGGTCTCAGATGTTTCCCCGGACTATCAGAGGTTGCTATTGATGGGAAACCACACTTAGATTTGCCAAACGCATGTTGTTTTAGATTAATATTGCAACACATAACATACTTCCGGGACTGGTTCAGACAAAACATCAAACTAATGAGCCTTCAAATACTTTAGGACTCATGTATTCCTCACATACCATGATCCCTTCTTAGTCTGTTGGAAACAATCAATTTCAGGTTTTTTGCTTATTGTCCTTCAGTGTCTGGATTAAAACCCACAATTTGATCCAGATTTGTGAAGAAACTCAGCCATTGTTTTGTGCTTTGGGGGAGATTATGATCTGCTGGAACTAGAAGTAAGCTTGGGACAATGTCTAAAACAATCTGTAGTGTCAAGAGGCAAGCTGATCCCCAGAAATTAATCAGCAGGGTGTTGGCAACTATGCCAAAATTATTGTTCTATTGGCAAGAATGTGAACCAGTAAACTCCTAGAAGTAAGCCCAAAATCCAGGAGCCCACAGCTGGGGATGGTGGCTCAAGCTAGTGGCAATGAAGGCTATTGGTCATGATTAGGTACAGGATACTGAGATAATGGCAGTTAAATGCTTTGAAGACATGAAATGCACCTGGTGTACTGTATAGATGCTAAATACAATTGATTTGCATGAAAAGTTTGGAAAATTCTATGGGAAGGCATGTGGAAGAAGGGGTTGATTGATTGATTGATTGATTGATTAAATGAATAAATAAACATTGGTGTTTGAGATGTTCTTTATGTTGCAGGACAGAAAGTTTGGTGTCAGATATGTTGAGAGAACAGAATTCATACTTGATGAAGCGTTCATGGCTGGAGCTAAACAGGCCAGAGAGAACATTCTGACCATCAAACCAGGATGATAGAATCAGAAACATCATGCAAACATGTACAAATTACACTAGATTCATGCGTCACTCCGAATCATGGTTTATTTCATAATTGGCTGAGATTGTACAACATCTAAGTCATCAACCATAGCATGTAAAACCTATTGGCTATTTTTTTAGGCAACACACTAAGCCAAAGGCAAACAAGTTACATTATGTGTCAGGTCAGACATAGAACATTTTCTCCAGTATTTCTGCAAACGTGTTTCTGATACCATCAAGGTAGGCAAAAGGACACCTGCAGCCTTCTTCAGGGATGGATGTATCATCAGGGAGAAGATGGGCCATTGGGTATCCTGTTTTCCAAACTATTTTAAGTTCTATAAAGTTCAAACTGAGCCTGGAAATGACCCAATAATCTATCAATCTTCTTTGCAATAAAAGTTGCACATCTGCAGTACATAGCAACACCTAGCCAAACTTGGTTGATCTTCAAAATTAAGCAGGTTTGGACTTGCTTAATACTTGGACGGGAGACCAAGAAATCTTAGGGCTTTAGGCTTGGCTAGGAAGTTAAAAACAGCCTTGGAAGAAGACAGTGGCAATTTTTTTCATACAGTATTGTTGCCAAGAAATCTGTAAGAATGTCCCCATACAGGTAGTCCTCACTTAACAACCGTGATTGAGACCGGAATTTTGGTTGCTAAGCCAAGTGGTCATTAAGTGAATCCAACCTGATTTTACAACCTTTTTTGTGGCGGTTGTTAAGCGAATGACCACAGGGGTTAAGTTACCCATGTGATAAGCAAATCATGCGGTTCCTCATTGATTTTGCTTGCCAGAAGACGGCTGGGAAGGTTGAAAATGGCAATCACATGACCACGGGATGCTGCAATGGTCATAAATGCGAACTGGTTGCCAAACGTCCATATTGTGATCACATGACCGTGGGGATGCTGCAACAGTTGTAAGCGTGAGTACTGGTTGTAAGTCGGTTTTTTCAGCACCATTGTAAGTCTGAACCATCACTAAACAATTGGTTGTTAAGTGAGGACTACCTGTAAGAGAAACCAAGCCTTTATTTTTTTACTTAAGGTCCTGAGTAGGCCCTTATTTTTTTTTTTCACTTGAACTCTGAATGCATTCTGGGAATGCCTTTTTCTTCTCTTTTCACCTCCTCTGAGCATGCAGAGAAATGTTTCACAAGGATCAGTCCTGAATACTCAAAACCCCTCAGGCAGACTCCCATGCCCTGCCTAAAATAATGAGATTTGAGAAATAGATACCACTTTTAAAAAAAATTGCCCTCAGGCATACTGGAACCATGCTTCTGAGCTTTTATCTGCAATCAAGTGAACCAGGATCTTTTAAAAACCAAAACGTTGACTTGCATCATTACAAAATCTGGACTTTTTTCTTTTCTTCTTCTTTTTTAGAAAGAAGCATCGGGAAACATATCAGCATCAAAGCAGTAGGAATTGACAGCTCTGATTAGAGATGCTTATGGAATTCAGTCCCTGTGAAATCCAGTGTGAACTGACTGACATATCCTGAACTATTTTATAGATGCATCATTATCCTTGGATTTTTCTCTTTTTCACCTGGCTTAAAACAAATCCCAAAATACTTTCATGAAAGCATATAATGATACCTTAACATGTTGATGTTCAGTTAAGCTTCTTGTTTTTAAAAATTAACCCATCTGTGTAGATATGAAGTGAAAGGACTTATGGATAAAAAGTGAAGTAGAGGCAGATACTGGGTAAAAGTTGCATGTGAATTGGTCATGGTTGTGAAATTGACTGAGGCAGCTGTCCCTGGTACTGATGCAGATGCCAGTATTCCAGGTGTTATGGTCCTTTGAGTCAATCTTGATTCCTGGTGACCATTTGGATAGACCCATGTAGTTTTCTTGGCAACAGTTTGGGAAGTGGCTTCCCATTGCCTTCTTCTGGAATGTTTTTCAACTTCCCTGGGCTAGGAGAGACTGATCTAAAGTTAAGCTGGTTTCCATGCCTAAAAGAGGCATTTTTTATTGTAAACTGCCCAGAGTCCTTCTTCTCGGAGGAGATGGACTGTGGCAAAATTTGAAGAATGAATGAATGAATAAAGGAGGACTAGATCCCTCCACTCCCAGTCCAGCACCTTTAACTTTAAAATCATACTGGCCAACTCCACTTTTCACATATACTTTTTTATTAAGGATTTTGATTACAATAGTAGAAACTAATAAAACTAAACTTAAAAAAGAATAGTAAAAAAGAATAAAAAGTGCAAGAAAAAAGAGAAAAGAGAAGAAAAAGAATATGATAAAGAAAAAGAAAAGAAATATATAAAGAAGTGAATTCCAACCTTCACTGCAACAAGTCTAGACAAATTTAGTAACTCTTCACCCCCTGTAAGGTTACAAACAGATATCTCTTCATCCCACATCCCATCCCTTATCTATAAGCAAATCCATAAAACATCAACTTTTCAATCCTGGTGTCAGCAAAAAGTCTGTAAAGGGTTGCCAGAATCCTTGATCAAATAAGCCAACTTTATATTCTTTCCTTTTACTTCTAACACTCTTAATCTTTAGTTCATTCAAATATTGTCATAGGTTTTGATTTCTCTTCAATTCTTCTTTATCCCATCTCACAGACTTCTTTAAGGGTTTAACAAGCCTCTTTTGCAGATCCAGTAAGAAAACATTTTCCAGGTCATTCTCTTGGTTTGTCATTTGTATTTCCCCTTTAATTTTTAAAACTTCAGCCAGTTTGTTTTGTATATCCAATAAGGCATCCTTTTCCAAATCATTTTCTTGGCCCAGCATTTGTAGTTTCACTTTCAGTACTTTGTCTTGTCAGACAAATTTACTCCACATCTGTCATTCCTTCATTGACATCTTTTGGACATAATCTATCCATAGAATCAGAGATCATTACCAACACTGTTGATATTGTAACTACTAATTTCTGACTCCGTTCTTTAATATTTCCAATGTTAAGACATTTTGTGTCATTTTGTAAGGCCCAGTTAACTGATACCAAAACTGGCTTGTTTTTTTTTTCCATTCTACATAGAATCTTTAGTCCCCTTTAGTGTCCAGTTTCTAACATCTGAAAGTTGCTTATCTTTGTTATGAGCCAAGATAGCCAAAATAACTGGTTCCCATGAGAAACTATTTATTTATTTTTAGTTAATTCCAAGATCTTATACTAAAAGTCAATATTCCAAATTTAACTGGACCCTTAATCCATGTGTAACTTTCTTAGATAAAAATTTTATTTAGCTTTTTTATGTTGATTTCAAATTCTCTAAGTTCTCGAGCTTGTAATTAATTTTTCTTTTATTCGAAGTTGAAGCTAAACTCACCTGGTAACCTTTCAGACTTGTCATTCCTAAGATCTCCAATAGCTTTAAGATGGTTAATAGGCGATTTCCAAAAGTGATTAGAAAATGAGGCTTGCGAACTTAGTGTCCTTTAAAAGGCTCCACCACGGTTGCAAGCAAGATGGCTAATCCTTTCGTCTCCTGGTGCACAAACCCATGGAAGACTGTTGTCCTGTGGTCTCCTTGTGAGGAGCAGCCATCTGGAGCACATGTGGGAATCTCCCTCCTCTCCTTACCCAGGGAGGTTCCAAGGAACTGGTCTACTCACTGCTTCCGCTTTCATGGAGACATCTCCAGTTCTCCATGCCTCCCCCAGGACTCTTGGCTTCCTCCACTTCTCCTGTAGTTTAATGAATGCAGACCACTGCCAAGAATAATAGCAACAACAACCATCAACACAGCATTATTGTTGGTTTTGTTAGGTGTTATAGTTCTTAATGTTTCACTGTCTTATGCATTGCTTGGAGCCAGAACAGCATAGAAATCAATCAATCAGTCAATCAAATAATGGCACCAGGGGTTTTCAGCTGTCTTCCAGATAGCTATCAGTGGCAGAGAAGCCTAATGTTTCTCTGTATGTGATCACACTCGACTTGTGATTGGCTAGGATGTAATTCAATTATGACGAACACGTTCTCACTTGTACCAGGAAAAAGAGAATTCCTTTATTTGAGAGCCCCACAACAGAAATCAGAGATGATGATGATTTGTTTAAAAAACATTCGGCACCGCTAGTCCGCTTAGGAGATTTTGATTTTCATTGACATGGGGTTGGCTCTTCGTGAATTGATGCTCTGCACAAAATAGTCCTTTACAAAACAGAAACATGCATTAAGTTGTCTGGGAAGAAAAGCTGGTTCCTTGAAGAGCAGTCTTGCAAATTTCTACGTGTCTGACAACTTGCTTGCTATGGAAGTCTCCTCTCTAATTTTCCTTCATTAGCTGCATTAAAGAGAATCTGCCCCACTTCCAAGCTCGAAATTTTTGAGCTGCCAAGCTGGCAAATGGGAGAGATAATTAGTGAATGAAGCACTCCTTGTTTTTAGCTGAATTACACCCTTAATAGCATTGAGCTGTAAGAAAACATGATAGCAAAGGATGGTAATCAGCTGGTTTGCATTAGTTTGTTTAGAAGACCACATTCAGTTCAGTGAAAATGGGGAAACTTCCCCTATATCCTTTTCCTAGCAAAGGGCTGTGAATTATAGAATTAGAAGGAGTCATTTAAGCCATTTTTGGTTCCTACTCTACTGTGTGTATTTGTGTAAGTTTGTGCATCTACATGTACAGGTAGTCCTCGACTTACGACCGCTTGTTTAACAATGGCCCAAAGTTATGACAGCCTTGGAAAGGGTGCTTTACAGCCTGTAAAGCACTTCTGAGCATTGCAAAATGTTGCACCACCCCCTCGTGGTCACATGATCTCATTTTGGGTGCTTGGCAACCGGCTCACATTTAAGACCAGTTGTAGCATCATGTGGTCATGTGATTGCGTATTGTGACTTTTTTGCCATTTTCCAGCAAAAAACACACCTTTGGGGAAGCTGGATTTGCTTAACGACCCGTGGTTTGCTTAACAACCTTTGTCATTGCTGGACAGGTAAGAGCTGAAATCCCGAGTAAAGGGTGGGCACCAGCTTGCCTACTCACACTCTGTTACAAGGGTGGCATACCTGTGATCCTCCAGATATTTTTGGGCTACATCTCTCCTCATAACATAGATGACTGGGCTGTGTTGCAGAATGAGGGTCTAAGGCACCTTAACAACCAGAATCAGGCCTGGCTTACAGTCCACTTTCTTTCGGGGAGCTACATTGCATAGGACTTGGAGGCAGGAAGGATATGAGCATGGAAAGGGGGCAACAGTTTGAGTTGATTGCAGCAAGCAATGAAGACATGACGACTTCATTATTTAACATCTTTCCTGTTTCCTTGAAATCTAAATTTGTGACTGAAGCTTGGCAGACAAGGTCCTGGCATTTGCTTGCATTCGGTTTCCTGATAAATTACACTATTGTTCTTCCCCTGCCAACAGAGAAGTTGAGGCCCACCTACTGGCACAGATGTTAAACCAGATTTCCTGATCCTATTTGTCCATCTCTCAAACAGTGATACATATGTGGGGTTGTGGGAAAGCTGGCTTCTTTATGCCTCCCTGGCATTTGGGTGTGTATGTGTGCATCTGCGTATGCTCCTTTTCTGCATGTCAGATTTTCCCTTTTGTTGCATGTCCTAGATGTGTGAACGGATGGCAGGGTATCGCCAAGTAGCAATCAAAAGTGTCTAATAGGGTTGAAAAGCATTGAAATACCTACGCTGGAGGATTGGATTATAAAATTAGCCGAACTTGCAGAAATGGCAAAGCTGACCAGTCTGGTTGGAGAAAAAATGACAAAAGAATTTTTTGAAAGACTGGAAACCTTATATGGACTTTTTGTCGAAAGAAGAAAAGATCGATGATTTCTGGATTTGGGGATTAAAAAGGGATGAAAAGGATGGGAAAAAAGAATAAGATGATAATTACTTGATAGAAAGAAGGGCAGAAAGCATAACTGTATGTTTTCTTTTCATTCCCTTTCCCTTTCTCTTTTTATTGTATTGAAATATATATACATATACATATACATATACATATACATATACATATACATATACATATACATATACATATACATATGAGCCTCGTGTGGCGCAGAGGAGTAGGCGACAGTATTGCAGCCGAAACTCTCCCTGTGACCTGAGTTCGATCCCAGCGGAAGCTGGATTCTCTCTCGGGTGGCTGGCTCAGGTCAACTCAGCCTTCCATCCTTCCGAGGTCGGTAAAAGGAGCACCCCGCTTGCTGGGGAAGGTGACAACTGGGGAAGGCAATGGCAAACCACCCCACTCTATAGTCTGCCAAGAAAGTGTTGTGAAAGCGACGCCCTCCAAAGGGTCAGACATGACTCGGTGCTTGCACAGGGGACCTTTCACCCTCACATACATATACATTTATTACTTTTATGGAAGAGATCGCAGTTGAAAGCCAGCATTCAAAAGATGGGTGGTCAAAGGATGCATGTAAAAAAACTGTCCCAGACAACTTTGTATCCAACTGGCATCTTTGTGATAAAGGATCACCATTTAATAGCATGTAAGGAAAAAAGAAGAAAGGAATTGGTTGGTACCAGCCCAAGATTTATTAGGTCAGGGGAAATACATGAAGTTAGCAAAGTGAAAGCTAAAAGTGAGATAGCTGTGGCACAAACTGTATTTATTTTCCTGCTTAACACACTGTAAATGGAGAAACCCAGGATGCAGAGTCCACAGTCTGGTAGCTTGTGGGGGAGGGAAGAGGAATAAAATGTGCGTTTGGAATATTTACTGGTGCAGCAAGCCATGAACACCAAGCAATTTCTGCAGCAACAAATGGGAGGCTTTTATTATTATTATTGTTTTTTTGTTTTTTGTTTTTTTCCAGAGGAATAGAACTGCACGTAATCTTTTAGTTAAACATGGGAACACAGTACGTTGGGCTAAGCAGCTTCCAGGTTCTTGTATTTTAGTCTTTTGATCTTTTTCATTGCAATGGGTGTATCTGGGAGCATTTCAACCCCCCCTTGCCCAGTTTGTTTTAATGCACATTTCTGTTCATTCCCTTGTGCCAGGGGTGTGCCATTTCCATTGGCTTGAGGGATGCCCCAGGCTTCATCTAGTGTGTGAAAGGCTGCCCTCCCAAGGTGGCAACACCAAGGTAGAGGGTGCATCTGCAAGGCTTAAAGCACCCATTCTGCCCTGCAAAATCCCCCAAATGCAGAAAAAAAGGCCTCCAACTTTGGCCTATCCCATTTGAAGGCGCCCAGGGGGGCAACTAAAAGAAGGCTGAGGTGGCCCCACCCTACAATTTTTGGACTCGTCCATTGGACCCCTAACAGCTGAGTTCTGCTAGTGCCACATCCATATAGCACAGAAGCTTTTTGATTTGCCCTGTTTTTGGAAACAGGCCACATCTCTCTTTCGTGGTCCCAGCCCATCTTCCTCTGTCCCTTAACACTATCTCGGCTCCTAATCTCTTCTCCCTGGCTATGACCTCCTTTTGGATCCGTTTCTTCGTTTGCATTTATTTACAGCATTTCTACCATGCTTTTTGGTCCCCAAGGTCTGTAGATCAAGCAGGCTACAGCTTGTTTATGCAAGACCAGCACTGGAAGTGCAGTTCCCAAGCTTATTCCCAGTTAAGGGAACCTAGTTTATTAGGACTGGCGGGGTGGGGGGAAACAAACTCTGCCTTCATCTTGAAGGAATACTGTCAACCAGAATAGGCAATACTGAACCTTTTTTTCCCCAGTTCCTTGATTATTCTTTCTCTCTTTCCTTGCATTTGACCTCTTTGTTCCCTTGTCCTTGACTTTCCCATGATGGTTTCCCAGGTCTTCGACCAAATCTTACTTGAGCGTATGTGTCTTTCATTCCCCGCCCAGGCCAATTATGATCCTTCAGGTCTGGCAAAACGTAGCAGTGCCTAGCATTCTTACCATGTTCTCCTCTGAAGTGAGCACAGTTGGAAACATTTCGTTGCATCATGGTAGTTCAGCCAATCATGGTGGAGGATGAGCCTTGTAAGGGAAATGTACAGAAGAGCTGTTGTGCTGCATAAGATGAATTGAAAGCAACCTTGTTCCCTGGAAAGAGCATAAATCTACGGAGTCCAGCTACAGGGCTGTGTTCAAGGTGCTTATTCTACTGCAGGGGCTACCCTAGTTTTGCTGCCCTGCGTTTGAACTGTTAGGAAACTTTGGTTAGCTTTATCCAGTCTTTGCGGCATGTTGATATTTATTCTTTGTTTTTGTTTCCTTTGTCTCCCCTCTTCTTTTGATGCTGGCAGCAAACTCTGGAGATGAACCTCACCAACTTGGTTAAGCGCAATAGTGAGCTAGAAAACCAGATGGCCAAACTGATACAGATCTGCCAGCAGGTGGAGGTACGTGTTGGCTACCAATTTGTGGTGGTGGTGAGGGTGTGTTGGTACTTTGTGTCTGGATGGGGTGGGAGAGCAGGTGGTATGTGTATGTAGAAATGGGAAAGGAGGAGGAGGAGGAGGAAAGAATGTTCTTCTCTGGCCAGGTGGTCTTTGAAAGTCTTTGGCTGGGTTCATACAACATGCCAGGCTGGGCTAATTGGGGTTGTGTATTTTGTGGTTTGCCATGTATCGTCTTAGTATGTTGTGTGAACTAGCCGTGATGTTAAGCCATACTATGGTTTTATCTGTTTAGGCATAATAAGATCTAGGAATGCAGTAGTTGTGTTTTGTTAACACAACTGGGCTTAGAATGTTGTGTGAACCTAGCCTTGTGATCTTCAAGGATACCAGTCAAACATTTTTTTGGGTGTTCTCAAGACTGCCTTCTTTCCACTTCTTGAATTTCCTGTGCACCCCCCCCCCCCAATCCCTTCCTTTCCTTTGCTGAAAACCAGATTTTTAATGCTTTCTGGTTTCTTTGAAGCAAGAAGAATGGAGTCCTCCTGATCACGAAGCTTTCACTCAGCGCGTTGGAAAGCAAGACAGAAATATACTGCCTTACTTCTTTCAAATGCAGAACAATTAATAGTGAATTATCTTACTGCTTTGTTTACGAAGGCAATGCCCAGGGAGAAGCCATGGCAATTAGTTTCTTCTTAATGGGTTATTGATGTTCAGTTACTAAATTAAGAAGTGGTTCCTTGAACAAGATACCACTTCTTCTTTTTTTTTTTTAATAATGGAAATAGAGATCATGATTTAGGGCAGTGAAAAACCAAGTCGATACGTTGTTTAGCTTTATTTCTCAGGAGAACCTCCCTCCCTCTGTCATCTTCCTGCCACCACCCTCGTTCTCTCATACAAGTTTCTCTCCAGCCCTATTTCCCACAGACACTTTAATTTTAACACAGCTGCAGGAATGAGGGGTAGAAGTCCAGTGTTAAGATCAGAGACCCCCCCCACCCGCCCTTTCCCATTGTATTTTCTCTTTGGAGGAAGATCTAGAAGGCCATGTGAGAGAAGACCATGGCCACCACCAAAGTATTCCTAGAAGCCATGAGATGGAATCGTTAGACTTAAGCATTGGTCAAGTGAAAGACTAGCGAAAGACTGGTCATCTAAGGAAGGAAGCTTCTTAAGTGTTACTCATGAGGAAGGCTGTCCTCATGAGGAGAAACACTCCAAAGCAAGCTGAGTGGAGCTTTCAGTTCCAGGATTCCATTTCTGGAAAAAGGTGTTTGTTAGTTGTTGATTTGCTGGATTTCGTTAGTTACATTATGTAATTTGGACTTTATTTTAGCAGCAGTTACGATTCATTCCAAACAGGACACTTGGTATCCTTGGAGATTGCTCTAAGTTTGATACTCCAGTATGGACTACCATTGCTGCTGATATCTGTCCTATATCGCACTCCTGGCTTATCTTGCAGTAATAGCAGCCACCAGCAATGTAAATTTCCTCTCAATATTTTTGAAGTAGGACACATTAAGCCTCCAAGATCAACAGCTTATCATGGTTGGTTCCACCAGAAGATAGCTGGCTAGACTTTCTCTTCAACTGCCATGTAGCTCCTTTGTCCATTTAACTCACTATTGTCTATCCTACCACTTCCCACGGTATGGGGATGGCTGTGTATATACCACAACTCTCATAATCCATAGTATACAGAAGTAGGAGCTACAAATCCACACATTTGGAGGACATTCAAGTAAGAGAGGCAAGTTGGCTTGGCTTGATAGCAGATTTTCAATGTTTTTGGTTGCGGGCTTGTTGTTCTGAGCTTTACCTAGGAATGTCAGGAATTACCCTTGAAGTGATCTGTGCATAAAACATGAGTTCTACCCTCTAGCTCTGGGCTCCCCCCAGTAATTAAAAGGAAATTGTTTGGGTTCTTTTATTTCTGAACCAATCCATGATTTATCTAAACCAGAAATAACCTGATTCCAGCAATTGGTTTATGAAAATGGTAGCATATAATTAACTGGGAGCAAACCCAATTTTTCATAGTTGCATTTCGACCTGTACATGCATGAAGAATTGAGAAGATTAAGGTCTATACATGGGGGTGGGCTGCGGGGGGGTGGATAAATCCACCTGCAGACAGCCCTTTTACCAGGAGCGCCATCTGCACAACCCCCTGATCTTTTCAACAGACAAATTTCCATCAAAGAGCAGAAGGAGGAAGGGCAAGGAAAAAGGTGAATGTTGAGGTTAGAAACTCCCCTGGTTGGAGACTTAGAATGGAGGAAGTGCAGGTTAAAATAGGCAGTATGCAGTCTCAAGGTTCAGGTTTGGATGTTACTTGGGATTTTGAGAACAGACGTTCAACATGGTATCCCACTAATAATGTCTTTATCCACTTCTGCTGATATTGCTGCCCTGGGAGAAAGTATTCTGTCAATTGCAGCAGCAGCGTCCGCCCCTTTCTCCTGCAAATGCCCTGGTCTGCTGATCTCTCTGCTGAGGAATGGATTTGATCCTTGTTTGCAGCAATTTCATTTCCAAACACAACTCATTGTGGACGACAGATTGATCTCGTCCCCTCCGCCCGCCCACTGGCCGCCTACTTCTCAGCCATTAAATGGCCTCAGTGTGTGGCCTGAGCTGGCCTGAGCAGAAGCTGTAAACTAATGAAACTAATGAAAAATCAGCAGCAGCACCAGCCTGAAGTGACAGGAAGAAGCAGACCATTTAAAGTTCACCAAAGAATATATTGTCCTCTGGAGCCTATTGACTAGAAGATGACCGTGTGCCGTTGCAGTAACATGCTCCATAGAAATGCACACAGGAGTCATGCTGTGTTCAACCTGCTGGTTCCCTATTCACAGAACTCAGTTTAGTTGAAGAGTTGAACTGTTCTTGCCAAAAGCCACTTCATTTACTAGCCTGGTTACATCAAGTGGCTGCTGCTCTCTGAAATGTTACTCTCAAGGTTTAGGTGCCCAATATAACGTTTGTGCTCTGTATTGATTTAACAACAGCCTTTCCCAACTCCAGGTGAGTTGAGAGTTCAACTCTCAAAAAGTCTCAGGTTCCGGCCATTTTAGGAGCTGTAGTCTCCAAACATCTGGAGACAACCAGCTTAAGGAATCAGTAGTAAGGATTGTTTAAATAGCTTTGCAAGATGCGTCGGGGATTTGCCTCAGACAGGCAGAGATTTGAATCCATCCATTGTGATGAATTCACATCGATCAACACCAGTCCTGGATATGGGGCTTGTCCTGGGTATCCCGAGAACATTGTTGTGGAAGATGCTCCAAGCCACAACTCTGGTGGCTCCTCTTCATGTAGGACAGCAGCATGCAGAGATGGGGGTCCTTGGTTTTAGTTTAAGCTAGGTTGAAGCAAAGCAGGAGCACAGATCTTTCCACCTTGTTTCCTCCCTTCTAAAGTAAGGCCCATTTGTCCCTCAAACCCCTTGGTTTCTCCATTCTCCAGTTGCCGTTGAATGTGTTTCACCCAACTTCACCTTCTGCTTTCAGACTCTTCCACAAGGTTAATCTTAGATTTGCAGAGGCATCTGCTCTCCAGTTTCATAGGCCCAAGGGTCCCGGCCTATGAAATGCCAGTGAAAGTGGCGTATTCCTTTCACTTACCCTGCCCCTTGATCAAAAAGCAAGGCAGATGAAAGGGATCCAAGGTGACTTTTCTCCCCAACCTCTCTGTGAAGGCAAACGGAAACGTTTTTCGCTCTAGCTGCTTGTTGGCTTTTAGCTGCATTTCTGGTAGAACCTTTTCTCTGGGGAGACTTGATATTTGTGTGTGGTGGTCAGGGGACCAAAGAAAGGAGTAGAAGCGACCCCAGTGAGGGCTTAAGTCATCAAGAGTTTGGTGTTTTTAAAAGTATAATATGGGGGTAGTGTCTGTGTGGGGATTTTCAAGGCAGTTGTTGGAAACAAAAAAGGATGGCTCTCTTGTCCCCGAATGTTGTGTGAAACCCTCTCTATAAAAGGATCCTGTGTGGCAATAAAAGTGTAGAAAAGAAGCACTGAAATCTGCATCAGGGGTGGGTTTTGGCCAAACTGAATTTCTGTCCGTGGGAGGCAGTGAGAGTGCAATGGTATGTGAGAAAGGCCTTGAAAGGTGTGGCGAAGAGCTGCTGCCTAGGGAACAGTCCGATAAGAGACAGCAGAGCCCGCAGCTGCATAATGGGCAGAGAAAGAGGCTCAGAAGGGACCCTCCCTGGTTTCTCGGGCTGTAAAGGAGATGGCAGGAGAACTGTACTTTCAGACTTGCAAGATTCTGTTAATGTAGCCTTACAATAAAGTAGAATTAGCTCATCTGGTCGTGTTTCCTGTCTGGTCTACTTGGGAAAGCTGACAGAGGGTGAACTGAGAAAATGGAATATGAAGAAGGTAGAGGAAGGCATGAGTGTGTGTGTGAATGGAGTTCTGGAAGAAAGGCTCCAGCTTCATTCCCTGGAATGGCCCCACTCATCAACGTAATTTTGCCTCTTGAAGGAAGGCAACCCTCCAAAAGGATGTCTTTTCCCCACCCATGATTAAAAAGTCCTCAGCCTACTCAGGTCTGCCTGAAGGCCAAGACTGTTCAGTTGGTACTAGGCAACATGTCTGGTATTTGTCCTGGCCTTTTGATGCTTAGTATCTTAGCTCTTACCTAGGCTGATCTGGTACTTAAGGTGTTCTGCTCTTTCCCCCACCCAAATAATCATCCATCTCTCCATCCTTCCATCTGCTAAATGGCCCTCTCATTGCAATTCTTTTGCTGTGTATAGATCAATTTGAAAGCAAGCCGTGCTAATTAAAACTGACACAAGGAAGAGGTCAACAGTCCAGATAAAATTTGCAGGGAGTTCGGTTCTTCTAAACATCGTTTTAAAATGATCAGGAGTCAGGTAGCTTAGGAAGATGATATGGACCAGGGAAAGGAAGCAAGACGCAAGAGGCGAGGCCTCAGAATGCCAAGAGAAAATGGTGTTTTGATGTAGTAGTAAAATTGGGTCAGTCTTTGGGGGAATACTCTTTCCGTCTGTTAGATTGCGATTTCTGCATTTTTGTGGTTTTAATTACAGCATGACAAATCATCCACAGGAATTCTTGAAACTGACACGTACCGAGTGCAGCTGCTTCTTGCCTTGGCGGCTATTCTGCATGGATTTTAGTAGCCAGGGCTGGACGAACAGAGAAGGGCTTGAGCAAAGCGCGTTTCTAATGTTGAAAATGCAAACAGTCAAAGAAACAGAGATTCGCCTTTTGACCTGTTGCTCAGGAAATCTTTACCCTCGTTCCAAGTTTCCGATTACTACAGAGTAATAATGGGGACAGTGTCTGGCTGCCCTGAGCCATTGGCTTTCTGCCTCCCCCCCCCCCACTCTAGAGCTCTTAGAGTTTAACTGCAGGTGTTGCAGTCAGTTGCTAGGGTTTGACTGCAAATTTGCAAACCCCTGGATCTGCCAAATGGTCACACTTCAGGTGGATGTTGCTTTACAGGCTTCTTCTCCTTTTGAAGTTGAAATGCTATATTTGCCTTGAAGTTGCCTTGCCTATCCTAACATTATGATTGGTAACTGAGGTTCATCTCTCAGCTGAGACTCTTAGATCAAAGCAGGCATCTGTTCATCTCTTAGACTCTTTGGAGTTTATTTTTTCAGCGTAGGGCAAGATAGACAGACTTCTTTGTATGATCATTAGCTTACACACACAGACCCAGACACACATGTATGCATGATCCTGCCCTACCCTTTCTTTCCCAAGCTTGAGCAACATTGCCATGCCCTTTGCTGTGATCCATTGGGACCAGCTCTTGGATCTTGATCTGTTCAGTAGAAGCTGATCTGGGTAGATTAAAGCTGAACTCTATACAAGACCATAACAACTTCACTTGTTTGTGAAGATGAGTTATTTAATTGAAGCTGCTAGATCAGGGGTCCTCAAGCTCTTCAGCTCATCGACCCCTTCATGAAGTTTCAGGTGGTTCATCAGCCCCCATTTATTATATGAAAATAATTTAATAAATTCTACTTTAACTAATATTATTATGAATAATAATCATAATAGATAATAATGACATAAAAATAGGTAATATTTAAAATATGAAAAACATAAGATTTAACAATAAAAAATCTAAGATTTAAAAACCCTAGTTTTTTTTCTGAAACTGTTCATATCAGTAATGGGATGGATGCACCTGATGAGCATCAACAAGGGCACTGATATTTGGTATTGGTGAGTTTTAGTCATAAGTCACCATGCTCTTCCATGTTCAGTCTGTTCCTATTGACCCCCAGACATTTATTGACCCCTTGGGGGTCGATGTAGACCACTTCAGGGAAGCCTGTATAGATCAGATCTAAGGTTTTGCAAGCAGCTCTGAATTGTCATCATGAATAGAACTGAATCAGCTGCTCGGCTCCAATACCCACCGCTGGGTAGCATTTCACTTCTTGCTTTTCTACTCATCTTTAAAATAGTGAAAGCAAAGGGTTAGAGAACAGGGCAGGCTACAGAATCCTTGCTCTACAGCAGGGGCAATGTAACCTCCACTGGTGCCTGAGTATTGCTTGTGAACCTCCCTGCAACCCAAATTAAATAACAATTTGAAAAATCCTAAATCTCACCATGCCAAAAGGTGAACGAGAGCTCTCACAAGATTTTGACTTTCTTGCATGGGATCTTGGGGTGAGATTACTGGTATTACTGAAATTTAGGAATCCTGAAAGATTTGGGACAATTTGGAGTACAGAGTTTGCCCTCTGTGGTTAGCCTAAGACATTTGGGGGTTGGAGACAGGGACATAACCCCAATCCCATTTGCTGCATGGATCTCAGCAGACTGCCTGCTAAATATCCAGCAGGGCTATTTTTTCATTGTAATATGCTCAGCAATTTGTGTGCTTCAGCTTTTTCTTTATAAGTGCATGCATTCATAAACATCCTTTCTTTCTTCTTCTCCCCACCAATCTCTTACTTTACTTTCTCCCCTCCCACACCAGATGCCTCTGGATAGACCCAGAACCAGTAATGGGCACGTCAAATGGGATTTGCAATTTTCTTTTCAATTGGGAAGCTTCAGAATTCTCCCTTCAGGGTTGCAGTTTTCCACTTCATTTACAAGTTTTAAGCTCTGTCAATTGCCCCTTCCAGCACAGCTGAAGAAAATGCATTTTCCCCCCCATTTTACTGAGCTTCCATCTAACCAGTCTTCAAAGAAAAAGAGCAAATGATGCAGCAGGGAAGAGTTTTAATATTAAGGGGATACTCCACTATCTCCTCTTCTCTGCTCCCTCCCTTGGACAGATGACTCCCTCTTAGCATACCTAGTGTCATGCGCTGCCTACCTCTGAATAACGTTCAGACACTGGGTTGCAAAGCAGGCTCTGGTTTATTTCAGGATAGGTACAACGTTGTTAGAAAAAGCTGAGAGTGACAGGAGCGCGCCGGTGCGGGGTTTAAATACCCCGCGCCGGTCAGCGCCCCCTCGCTCTCGGTCACGTCACCCCCCTTTGTCCCATGCGTTGCCCTGCCATTGGTTGAGGGTTTCTAGGATCGCCCATCCTCAGGTTTTCATTCTTCTGCTGATTGCTTTCAGCTGGGCGATCCCCGTGGTATTGCTGCTGATGGCTTGGGTGGCTCCGTGATCCGTTTATCTATTGTTTGTTAGCCGTTAGTCGTTGTGGGTTGATGGCTACTTAACTTGTACCCCTTCACCTATTTCCTTGTCATTGTCATGAGTGCCATTGCGCTGATTACTTTAGCTCAACGGCACTCATGACATACTGCCCCCTTTCCGAATAGTGTTCTCCCCCGGGTTTCTGGGTTTCCCCCATGGAGCTGTCAAAACGCCATTTTTTTTTTTTTTTTTTTTTTTTTTTTTTTTTCAAAGTTCCCGCCGGAGTAGTTGTCGCCCCTCCCTTTGCTCCTCCCTCTACCACGTGCCTTCCCAGGGTGTGTCCATGGTGCGCATGCTCGGGTTCTGACCTGGCGTGCGCATGCTCCAACCACACCCTGTTTGTTTGGCTCAGTTCGGCGAGGCGAGAGGCGTGGCTGGTCGGGTGCTGCTCAGCTCCAGGTAGGGCCCTTTTTTGCTTATTTGGAGTGCGTCGCCTTTGTTGTGTCTCCTGGGCGTTGCCCCCAGGTTGCCCTGTTGACTTGCTTGCCACTCCCCCGCGGCCAGGGGGCGGGGGGAGGGTGCTGGCGATCGTTTGTCACCACCCCGTGGGCCCGGGGCGGGGGGAGTGAGTCCCGGGGGGGGGAAGGTCCACCCAAGTCGCGGGCTTGGGGGGGGCCCCTTCCCTTGGGGCACGGGAGGCGGGGGGAGGCCTGCGGGGGGGGGGGTTGGTTTTGCTGACCTTGATTGCGGTTTGTCGGGGTATGCCCGGTGGAATGCTCTGGTCAGGTCAGGCGCTTTAACGTTGTGCGCCGCCACCCATTCCGGGTGGGGGAAGTGTTTCCACCTGACCAGATAGTGTAGGGTTCCTCGTTGCTTGCGTGAGTCGAGGATGTCCCTTATCTCGAAGTGGTGTTGCCCGTCGATCATAAGCGGTGCGGGCTGAGGCGTGCTTGGGTGCCATCGGGAGGTGGTTGCCGGTTTTAGGAGGCTGGTGTGGAACACCGGGTGGAGCCTCCGGAGGTTGTGTGGCAGGTCCAGGCGTATTGCTACCGGGTTCACTATTTGCGTGACTCGGAACGGCCCGATGTACTTAGGCCCCAGTTTTTTCGAGGGTTGGGTTGACTTTAGGAACTTGGTGGAGAGATAGGCCATGTCCCCCGCCTGGAACGTCGGTTGTTGGCGCCGGTGCTTGTCGGCCTGCTCTTTGTAAGCAGCCTGTGCCTCCTTCAGCGCCGCCGTGATTACTGGCCATGCTTCCGCGATCTTCCGTCCCCAGTCGCTGGCGTCCACCTGGGGTTCCGGGGGTTGAGGTAGCTCCGGTATGGGGACGAAGTCGCGCCCCGAGACCACTTCGAACGGGGTTTTTCCCGTGCTCGTGTGGACGGCGTTGTTGTATGCGACTTCGGCGAACGGGAGCAGTTCAGCCCAGTCGTCCTGGTGGTAGTTCGTATAGGATCGTATAAATTGCTCTAAGGTGGCATTAAGAACCTCAGTGGCTCCGTCCGTCTGCGGATGCCAAGCCGTAGACAGGGCCTGTTGGGTCCCCGTCAGCTTCAAGAAGGCCCGCCAGAATTTGGAGGTGAACTGTGTGCCCCTGTCGGTCACCACACGTGCGGGACATCCGTGTAGCCTGTACACGTGGATGAGGAAGAGTTTGGCTAGTTGTTGTGAGGATGGGACTGACGTGCAGGGGATGAAGTGGGCCTGCTTTGAGAAGTAGTCCTTCACCACCCAAATGGCCGTTTTCTTCTGGCTGGGTGGGAGGTCCACTATAAAATCCATAGAGATTTCCTCCCATGGGCGGGAGGGTTCTGCCACCCGTTGCAATAGCCCCGCGGGTTTGCCTGGTGCCCGTTTGGCCCGAGCGCACGTTGGGCAGGACGCCACGTAGGTTTTTACGTCTCGCCTGAGCGCGGGCCACCAGAATTGCCGCCGTGTTAGGTGTAGGGTCTTGAGGAACCCAAAGTGTCCCGCTTGCTTGGCGTCGTGTGACCTATGCAAGATCGCCTGGCGTTGCGAGTCCGGGACGTAGATTCTGCCTTCCCCCCATGCTAGGTCTTGCGCCATCGTTACCTTGTCGGGGTTTGCCAGGAACCAGGGGTCGGTTTTGAGGGCGGCGGCGAGGTCCGTGCGCATTCCCCCTGGTAGTTGCGGTTGCCTTCTTTCCGTCGCCGGTTGTCCCGCCGTCGGCTGCGCCGTAGCGTCGAGCTGCCTCCGTGCGCCGCTTCGGGTGGTCACGGCCATCCCCAGTTGCGAGGCGGATAGGACCGTCCCAATGGTGTCTGGGGCGGGCTCTTCGTCTTGGGGCAGCCGGGAGAGGGCGTCGGCCAGGAAGTTCTTCTTGCCCGGCATGAACTTCAACTGGAAATCAAAGCGGCTGAAGAATTGTGCCCATCGGACCTGTTTTGGGCTAAGGCGTCTAGGCGTTCGTAGGGCCTCGAGGTTCCGGTGGTCCGTCCAGACCTCGAATGGTTGGGTGGCTCCCTCGAGTAGGTGACGCCATGTTTCTAGTGCCGATTTCACCGCAAAGGCTTCTTTCTCCCAGACGTGCCATCGCCTCTCTGTCTCGGAGAACTTCCTTGACAGGTAGGCGCATGGTTTCAGGAGCCCCGTGGAGTCTTTTTGTAGGAGGATGGCTCCCAGGGAGAAGTCTGAGGCGTCGGCTTGGACCACGAACGGCCGTTCTGGGTCCGGGTGCGCGAGGATTGGCTCCGTCGTGAACAGCGCTTTCAGCTTGTCGAATGCGGTCTGGCACGCGGGAGTCCAATTCAGCACTGTGCCTGGGTTCTTGGCGCGTCTGGTGTCCCCCACCCCTTTGGTTTTGAGGAGGTCCGTTAAGGGTAGGGCTATCTCAGCGAACCCCCGGGCGAAGGACCTGTAGAAATTCGCGAATCCCAGGAAGCTCTGTAGTTGCCGTCTGTTGCGGGGCCGCTCCCAGTTTAGTACCGCTTCGACTTTTGCGGGGTCCATCTCGATGCCGTCCCCGGAGATTCGATACCCCAAATAGTCTAGGCGGTCTTTGTGAAACTCGCACTTTGTGGGCTTTGCATAGAGCTGCGCCCTTCTGAGCTTGTCGAGGACTTGCCTGACTAAGGTTACGTGTTCCTCGTATGTTTTTGTGTAAATAAGGACGTCGTCGATGTAGACCAGGACCCCTTTAAACAGATGTTCATGCAGTACCTCATTGATGAGCTGCATGAACACCCCAGGGGCCCCCGCGAGTCCGAAGGGCAGTACCTTGTACTGGAAAGCGCCTAGGGGGCAGTTGAACGCCGTCTTCCATTCGTCCCCCTCCCTGATTCGGATGCGATAGTACGCCTCGCGCAGGTCCAATTTGGAAAAGACTTTGCCCGTGGACAGGTGGGCGAGCATGTCCTTCACCAGGGGTAAGGGGTATTTGTTGGACAGGGAAGCCGCGTTTAGGCCCCGGTAGTCGGTACAGAGCCGTAGGGTCCCGTCTTTCTTCTCCCGGAATAGGACGGGGGCTCCGACCGGTGAGCATGCTGGCTCTATAAATCCCCTGTCTAGGTTTTTATCGATGAACTCCCGGAGGGTTGCCATCTCCTTCGGGGTCATCGAATAGATCTTTGGTCTAGGTAGGGGGACGTCGGGCAGTAGGTCGATTCGGCAATCCGTCTTGCGGTGGGGGGGTAGTTGGTCTGCCTCTGCTTCTCCGAAGACCTCGGAGAAGTCGGCGTATTGTTCCGGTAGGTCTGCAGTGGTAGCGGCGTTGTCTTGTGTGGTCGCCTCCGCTCGTCCTACCGTGGGGTTGCTTTTGCCAGCTGGTACTGGTGCTCGATACTCGCCGTCGCCGAATGTGAAGGTGCGGGTCGCCCAGTTGATCCGCGGGTTGTTTTTCGCGAGCCATGGCATCCCCAGGACTGCAATGGGCCGTCCGATGGGCGTGACTACGAACGATGTGCGCTCGGTGTGAGTGCCCATTTGCAGGGTGACCGGCTCGGTTTGTAGCGTGGCTGGTTTCCCCCCCGCTGTGGAGCCGTCCAGCTGGTGGAATGCCAGCGGCGTGGGGAGGGGGAAGCAGCGGAGTTCGAGTTTGGCGACTAGGTCGGGGTGGATAAGGTTTTTTGAGCACCCCGAGTCCACTAGTGCCGCGGCCGTGGTGGCTCCGTTGCCGGCCGAGAGTTGAATTGCTGCCAATATTACGGAGCTTTTGTCGTTTCGTTGAGGTGGTTCGCGTTGCTGTCCCGCCGCCTGCCTCGCCACGCGTTTCAGGGCAAGCGGGGAGCATTTCCCGCCGGCTGGTCGGGGTCGGTATTGTCCTCTTCTCCCCAGTAAGCGTCCCAGCCCTCTTCCGGTGTCGCTGTGGCCACGGTCATTCGGCGGTGAGGGGGCGGCCCCGGGTTGGGTGGTTTGGGGCTAATTTTCGGGGCGGGCTTGGGCGCGCTGGTCGGCGGTCGGTTGGCGAAGCAGTCCGCCGTCTTGTGCCCTAATTTGCCACACCTCCCGCAGGGCTCCCGGTTGAACTTCTTTTTAGGGTATATGGGGCCGGCCATCCCCCCGTGTGGTGCGGGTACCTTTTTCCCGACGTAGTTTGTGTCTTCCGTGGTTGTCATAAGGAAGGTGCGGTGCGCGTGTTCGGCTTTCCCCGCGAGGTGGATCCACCCGTGTAACGTTTCTGGGTCGTCGCGGTAGAGGGCCCATTGGAGAACGTCGCGGTTGAGCCCCTTTTTGAAGATTTCCAGCAGGGTGGTCTCAGACCAGTCGCAGACCTTTCCCGCGAGGGCTTTGAACTCCAGGGCGTAGTCAGGGACCGTGCGTGCGCCCTGTTTAAGTCTCTGGAGTGCGCTTTTCGCCCGTACTTTGGCTAGGGGGTCTTCGAAATAGTTTTTCATCTCGTTGATGAAAGCAGGGAAGGTGGCGAGGGCGGGGGAGCTGGACTCGTACAGTTGGACGTACCAGTCCGCCGCCCTGTCTTGGAGTTTGATTGCCACGGCGCCGATCTTGTCGGCCTCGGAGTCATAGGAGTGTCCGTGCCTCCCCATGAACTCCCTAGCGTTGGTGACGAAAAACGAGAGTTTTGAGGGGGTCCCATCGAAGAAGATGGGGAAGTCCTTTGGGGCCCGGGCGTTTTGCGCGGCCCCGCCTCTCGCTTCCCGGGATGTGGTGTCGGCCGCCTGTGCCGTCTGCTGGCTTTCCGCTGGCTCGTGTGGGTTCGGTGCTTCGCTCGGGGTGTGGGCTTGTGCGGGGACGTCATTGGGTGGCGCGGGAGGCATAAGCGCCTGGAGCATGGTCCGGAGTTCCGTCAGCTGAGCCCGCATGGCCGCGAGTTCAGCTCGTGCCTCCTCGTCCACAGCCCGCACCGCCGCTGGGGCCGGTTCCGTTGGCGCGTCCTCGGGGGGGGGGGGTTCATCGTCCCTCCGCCGCGGGTCCGCTTCCTCCTCCGTCTGATGGGTGTCTCCGTCGTCCTCCTCCGTGTCGAGCACCGTGGGGCTGTCGCTCCACGCCCGTTGCTGGGGTGCGATGTGGGGCGCGGGGTCCTCCGCTGGTTTCGGAAGTCGTGCTGCTCCCTCCCGCGGTCGGGTTGCCTCCGTCGCCATCTCCCCTTGGGGTTGGAGCTGAGGCTCGGGTCGGGTGGGGCGGGCGTCCATGGCTCCGGGAGTCCGCGGTGCCTCTGGCCTCGGTCGGTCCTCCTCTGTCTCTTGCCGCGCGGCTCGCCCTCCTTGCCCGCGCCGTTCCGGCCTCATCTTGCTGGTCTTCTCGCCGTCTACTCCTCCCGCGGCTCGTTGTCGTCCGGTGGGGCTCGGCGAGGCTGAGTTTATGACTCTCAGCTTTATGTCATGCGCTGCCTACCTCTGAATAACGTTCAGACACTGGGTTGCAAAGCAGGCTCTGGTTTATTTCAGGATAGGTACAACGTTGTTAGAAAAAGCTGAGAGTGACAGGAGCGCGCCGGTGCGGGGTTTAAATACCCCGCGCCGGTCAGCGCCCCCTCGCTCTCGGTCACGTCACCCCCCTTTGTCCCATGCGTTGCCCTGCCATTGGTTGAGGGTTTCTAGGATCGCCCATCCTCAGGTTTTCATTCTTCTGCTGATTGCTTTCAGCTGGGCGATCCCCGTGGTATTGCTGCTGATGGCTTGGGTGGCTCCGTGATCCGTTTATCTATTGTTTGTTAGCCGTTAGTCGTTGTGGGTTGATGGCTACTTAACTTGTACCCCTTCACCTATTTCCTTGTCATTGTCATGAGTGCCATTGCGCTGATTACTTTAGCTCAACGGCACTCATGACACCTAGCATTTCTGAAACTCAGCTGGCCTTTAGGGAAAAGGCTTCAGCAGTGGCGGAGTTGAAGAGTTACTATGCAAGTTGTCCCTCCTCTATTTGCATTTTTTCCCTTTCCTGAGCAGTTAAATGAGCACCATACAGTATAGGAGGATTTCCTTCTAATGCAAAATGTTAGCATCTTCTAAGGGATGCTAGCATTTTGTCAGAAGCGCAGTGAAAAGAGATATAACTGCCTCTTTTTGTCTTCTCTGATCTTCATGATCGTTATGCTTCCTCCCCAGAGGCTGCCCTTTGCATTGGGGGAAAAATGAACAGATTAATGCTGCCCATTTTTAAGGACATGGAATGCGATGCTGGTGACTCATGGAGGAAAATGTCTCCTGTTTTAAAGATCCTTTGCTCAGCTGGCTTCAAATGCCTTGCAGGTGCCAGGAAGACCAGCATGGCATACAAAACAAACCAACTTACGCACGATTGACTCATGGAACTCTTCCATTGTATGTGTGTTGCGATGTTTGAATGGGGAGCAGGGGTGAATGTGTTCAGCCATGAAGCTCATGGAATGATTTTAATCCAGACACTGTTTTTTGGCTTTGCATTCTGTCGTCAGGACAAAATATAAGATGGAAGCCAAATTTGCTACACACCCCCTCTTGCAAAACTGACAAGGTAAGAATGAATGAGCGTGTTCTTAGCATGTTTCAATAATCTACAGATTTCAAGACAGGCACTGATGCCTATCTGGGTATATCTGAGGAATTCACCATGACGTAGACTTAAGTCACAAGCATACATATGCGCACACAACCCCAAAGCCCTCTTCTCAAATTTTACAGAAAAGACACACCTTTTTGTGTAACTCTTGTGTTCTCTTTCCCACCCAGCAGATGCTTGGGGTTTGATGAGTAGACCAGTGAGATATGGTTGCTGTGGAGAAATTAAATATGATGCAGGAGTGTGTGTGTACGTGCAGTGGCAGCGGAGCACCATTTTTCAGGATGAAGAGTAGACTCAGGAGGCAGTGCTGAGAGCAGGCAAGCAACAGGAGAAGAGCTGATACTTGTTCCTTTTCCCAAGGGCTATTTTAATTGTCACAGTCTGTCCAGTCACCCTACAGATATATCTGGAGTCTCACTTGGATAGGAATCGGCGGTGGTATAATTTTGTTTGGGAAAACACATGGCAGATGAAAACATGACATCTCTCCTCTGCTCAAGATTGCAGGTGTCTATTCTAGAGGTTGCTGGATCTGTGGCTCTCCAGATGTTGCTGAGCTTCACCTCTCATCCTCCAGCGGTGAGGGACAATGAGCGATGTAATCCCACAATGTCGGGAAGACCACCTGTTTCCAACCCAACCACTATAAGCTCTTCTGCCATACAGTATTTGCTATAAACAAGAATGAATCCTTATCCTGCTCCATTCTTATGCATTCCTCCTCCCTGCCTTCTCTCCTGTTCAGGTAAACACAGCCATGCATGAGGCCAAACTGATGGAGGAGTGCGACGAGTTAATGGAAATCATCCGCCAGCGCAAGCAAGTAATTGCTGTCAAGATCAAGGAGACGAAGGTAGGACAGTGATGCTGGCAGGAGTTGGGTGGGTTGGAGTTGTTAAGAGAAGCTGCTGATTGAGTGGGAAGTCCAATCCACTGCTTTTTTTGGGTGCTCCTCCTGTGCAGTTGTTCTTTGGTGTGGCAGAGCCTCAGTGCTCTCTGTGGCTGGCAGGCCTGCTCCCTTTATGAGTTCATAGCCTAATTTCCATAAGATCAGCTCTTCTGTTGCCCAACTTTTCGGTTTCCACTTCAAAATGCAGCATAGCAATAATAACAATAAGAATCGATGTTATGGTCAGATTCCCCGAACTAGCAACAACGGAAATATATTCCCAAATCAAGAAGGAAACTTATGCCACTATGAACTTAATACTCATGAACAGTGCCATGTGAACTTAGCCATTAGAGGAAAAGTTAGCAGCTCCTTCAGTGACCACATCAAGATGGCCTGACAACATACAGGATACCAAGGCTGTTAGTTTTCAAATGGAAAAAGGTGTTATGTGGGTATTATAAATCTCTCTGACTTGTGAACCAGACAGTTAAACATGGCCAAGTGACTATTACTTCTGTGCCACAGGGGTGCAGCTGCTTCTGGATGGGCTGCAGCAAGGGCTGATCCTTGCATTGCTTTGACTCCTTAAAACTCCCAAGATGTGCCTGAAATTAGAATTACCCTTTGAAATCTCAAAAGCTAGAGGACCAGCAGAAGAAGAACCCCAGTGCTCCTGGCCAGAATTCAGTGTTCTCCAATCACCTGCATGACTGATAAAGCTAAAATAAATTCTATTAAGCCCCCCTCTCAAAAAATAAACAAGAGGAAGACAGCTAGCGATTATGATTGCAGACTTAGTTTTTCCCCATTGGTGGAGAATATTTTTAGCAAGGAGTTTTGTGCATTCTAATGTCAAAGCTATGGATTTCTGCAAAGGTCTGGGCAGTGTTTGTGTGCCATCTTAGACTTGGCATCAAGGGGTGAAACAGGAGGGAAACTTGAACACCTGCAAGGGTGTTCTGTCTTGGCTCTGGTTTCAATGGCAATATGGACCTTTGGCTTGAAATTACTTTGGTTTTTGAACTCTGATGTTTCTCCAGAAAGGTTAAGACAAAACTCTTCATTGATGACTTCCTCCTTGGAGGATTTAACCAATGCAGCATTTTTTGAGTGTGGGGGGTGGATTAGAAACTGCTTGACATTTTATTATTTTCCTCTCACCAGGTATTTGTAGCTCCCTCTCCTTCTGACCCTCCCTTCCCTCTTTCTGTCTCCTGATCATCTTCTTGATGAGTTTGGGCATAAATGAACCATCCATCAACCCATTAAATCTCAGCAGGAGAGTCATTTCCTTGTGCAAACAGCTGTTTGAAGCCTGGTCTGCCTGCTGTTTGCTGGAATGAGCACCTTTCTCTTGCATGGCATTGGCTGTGACGTTTCCCAGTAATGAAGAAGGAAGAGGAGCAGAGAGAGATTGGCAGGAGTGGAGCTACCAGTGGATTTTGGCAGGTGGAAGAAAGGAGGCTGCTAATTGTTCTGCATAGCTGCATTGTAGTCACTTTCCTGCTGAAGAAACCCAGAAGATATCAAAGAGGAGGTCACCTCTTAGGAGAGCAAAGACTAAGCTATGCAGAAGAGTCAACTTTCCCAAGAATGTTGTTGTTGTTTATTCGTTTAGTCGCTTCTGACTCTTCGTGACTTCATGGACCAGCCCACGCCAGAGCTTCCTGTCGGTCGTCAACACCCCCAGCTCCCCCAGGGACGAGTCCGTCACCTCTAGAATATCATCCATCCACCTTGCCCTTGGTCGGCCCCTCTTCCTTTTGCCTTCCACTCTCCCTAGCATCAACATCTTCTCCAGGCTGTCCTGTCTTCTCATTATGTGGCCAAAGTATTTCAGTTTGGCCTTTAATATCCTTCCCTCAAGTGAGCAGTCTGGCTTCATTTCCTGGAGGATGGACTGGTTGGATCTTCTTGCAGTCCAAGGCACTCTCAGAATTTTCCTCCAACACCACAGTTCAAAAGCATCGGTCTTCCTTCTCTCAGCCTTCCTTATGGTCCAGCTCTCGCAGCCATATGTTACTACGGGGAACACCATTGCTTTAACAATGCGGACCTTTGTTGTCAGTGTGATGTCTCTGCTCTTAACTATTTTATCGAGATTTGTCATTGCTCTTCTCCCAAGGATTAAGCGTCTTCTGATTTCCTGACTGCAGTCAGCATCTGCAGTAATCTTTGCACCTAGGAATACAAAGTTTTTCACTGCTTCTAAATTTTCTCCCTCTATTTGCCAGTTATCAATCAAGCTGGTTGCCATAATCTTGGTTTTTTTGAGGTTTAGCTGCAAGCCAGCTTTTGCACTTTCTTCTTTCACCTTCATCATAAGGCTCCTCAGTTCCTCTTCACTTTCAGCCATCAAAGTGGTATCATCTGCATATCTGAGATTGTTAATGTTTCTTCCAGAGATTTTAACTCCAGCCTTGGATTCCTCAAGCCCAGCATGTCGCATGATGTGTTCTGCATACAAGTTGAATAGGTAGGGTGAGAGTATACAGCCCTGCCGTACTCCTTTCCCAATCTTAAACCAGTCCGTTGTTCCGTGGTCTGTTCTTACTGTCGCTACCTGGTCGTTATACCGATTCTTCAGGAGGCATACAAGATGACTTGGTATCCCCATACCGCTAAGAACTTGCCACAATTTGTTATGGTCCACACAGTCAAAGGCTTTAGAATAGTCAATAAAACAGAAATAGATGTTTTTCTGAAACTCCCTGGCTTTTTCCATTATCCAGCGGATATTGGCAATTTGGTCTCTAGTTCCTCTGCCTTTTCTAAAGCCAGCTTGTACATCTGGCAATTCTCGCTCCATGAACTGCTGAAGTCTACCTTGCAGGATCTTGAGCATTACCTTACTGGCATGTGAAATGAGTGCCACTGTTCGATAGTTTGAACATTCTTTAGTGTTTCCCTTTTTTGGTATGGGGATATAAGTTGATTTTTTCCAGTCTGATGGCCATTCTTGTGTTTTCCAAATTTGCTGGCATATAGCATGCATTACCTTGACAGCATCATCTTGCAAGATTTTGAACAGTTCAGCTGGGATGCCGTCGTCTCCTGCTGCCTTGTTATTAGCAATGCTTCTTAAGGCCCATTCAACCTCACTCTTCAGGATGTCTGGCTCTAGCTCACTGACCACACCATCAAAGCTATCCCCGATATTGTTATCCTTCCCAAGAATACAAGTGTCATTCTTGGACCAGGTTGGACTGCTTATCCATGAATTCCAGGGACCCCAATCTTCTTGGTCTGGGGGCACATTTGACATTTTAAAATCTCTCTCCCAAAATGGCATCATGGGAAGACTACCCATTCACAAGACAGCTGTCCCATTGGGTGTAGCAAGCCATAAAACCCAGATTTACCAGAAGCAAACTGATGAAAGTTCTTCCTTGTCTCTCCAGGCCTCCAGGATGCTCTGTGTTATTCCTGCCTACATTTGCTGGTTTTTCTGGACACGTTTTCAAAGAGGGGCATATAGACGCCCACAATTACTACTTTCTAGAGCTCACTCAAGACCCAGAAGCATTCTTGTCAATCAGGGTGATGCTAGAAGCTGGCCCTGTGAGTTAGTCTTACTTTGCAACAGGCAACCTTCAGATTTAAAATGAAAAGAACTGTTTCAAAATGCTAAATTCCGATGGAGCAAGACTGTGGTGAGTGCTGAAGGAGCATCCATGGGCCCCATTGTTGGGCTCCAGGTCTCTCTAACTCACAATAGTTCTCTAGATCTGTTCCATCACTTCCTTTCTGAACTTGTTTTGGCAGTGAAGAGGTCATGGGTTGAGCTGGAGACCTTCAGCCCTCAGAGCAAAAATTCCCCCTCTCTGTGGTTAGAATTCCTCCACCATCTTTGCTTGTTCTCTGTTGGAATTCTCTTTGCTGTCTGCTCAGGCAGTAGCAAATGGGCCTTTGGGGAAGTTGTCAATCTGCTCTCCATTGTCAGTCTGGAACTTCCAGCACCGGGCAGCTTGAAATTCACGTTGTTCTTGAAACCAGACTTGGTTCCACCACCTTGCTGGAATAAACAGTAACATGATGCTCCTGGCCAATGCCTTTTCTGTTTTTTTGTTAGTTATGTTTGGCAAACTATGACAAGAGAGCAGGACTAGTCTAGACTGGAGCAAAACATCTGACTTCAATCAAGTTGTCGCTGGCTGTAAATGTACAATTCCATTGCAAAATGTGTCTGTCGTCAGCCTGGCCCAAGACTTCTCGCCTGCCTCAATCAGTCTGAAAGAGAAGAATCCAGGCAAGGTGTTGGGGAAGATGATGTTTGCTTGTTCATCAGAGCCTGGAATTTGGCAGTGCCTGTTTCTCGAGGGCAACTCAGGGACTCCAGTTCGATCAGTGCAAGGAAATTAAAGGGGTTGCCCCAGGGCCGCAACTAGGGGGGGCAAGTGGGCATGTGCCCCGGGCGCCGTGCTGGGGGGTGCCAAAATGAGCACAGAATCCATGTTTGCCCCGGGTGACAGAGACCCTAGTTGCCGGCCTGGGTTGCCCCATGTGTGGTTACAGTACGTTTAAAGCTTCTTGGCTTATGAGATGTCTACAGTCTGATTGTTCCCATCAGATGACTTTTTTTTTTGAAAACCCAAATAGTAATTTGGACATCTTTCTTTCTGGCTTGAAGCTGAAACAGGACTATTTAAGATATGCTTGCAATCACATTCAGTTCCACTTTCTTTGACTAGTTGTAATTTTGCTGTTTTATCTTTGATAACGTCCACTGCATTTTATTTCCCCGCTCATTAATGGTATTGTGACAATAGAGCGTGATGGCTTTTTAAAAATTTATTTCAGTTGCCGGTTGCCAGGCATACTATTTTTCTTGGAGTGCTTTCTTTCATACCTCAGCTCTGATTTGCTCAGTGACAGTTCCCTGGGTGTAAGCAAGAGACCTTTGTGCTGGGGAGAGTTTTCAGGTGGGATGATGTTGGAGCATTGCGTAGAAGGAAAACAGCTACTGGAGCGGCTGCAGCAGGAGAAAAAGAGTTGCCGCTGTTGCTCAGCTCGGTTAGAAATTGGAGTATGGCCACAGGAGGATTGGGTTTGGAAGATGGCCACTAAGCTGCACCTTGCAGCATCTTGAGAAGCTCAACTTCTATTTTAAAACAAAGGTTCTAGTCCTTGCGGCTGAAAACTTTGCGTTCATGGTTTATCAGAGTGGTCTATCCCAGTGTTTCTCAACCTTAGCAACTTTCTGGGAGTTGAAGTCCACATATCTTAAAGTTGCTGAGATCGAGAAACACTCTTCTGTGCAGTCCATCTTCCCTTAAGGTCTCAGAGTAGAGAGATATGAATGTTATATTAGGTCATGTTCTATCCACCCCCCTTGGAAGGAGGGGAATTTCCTCATTCTTTTTTTATGCAATGGATCCTGTATGGTGGTTTTTGATTATATTGACCACTAGGAGGCAGTAGGTGACTGATTTCATCCTTCTGGGGACTCATCAGACATACATAGCCAGATCTTTTGTATGGGTTCAGCCCCTCTCCTGGGAATTGAACTCACGGACCATTGCACTTTAGTTGATTATATACAAGGCATTGGCTTTTGGTGCTATCCAGGTCCTGGTGCTTCATGGTGTTGCAGGAAGATATATACAGTATGTATGTGTGTGTGTGTGTATGTGTGTATACACACACACACACTTATTTGTATAATATAGAATATATATAGAATATGTCACAATGGTATATAGAGTCCACCTTCCCCTTAAGCTCTCAGGGGAGAGAGATATGGATGCTTCATTGCGTCATGTCCCTATATACAAGATTTTACATGACTTTAGATGATTGAACAGGTTTTGGAGATGATGCTTGGCAGAATTTGAAGAGGCATCATAGCTTGGTGATAGAGCAACTGCTTTGCCTGGAGAACTCCTCAGATCTAGGTCTTGGCATCTTCGGTTTTTCAAAAGAATCTGTAGATACCTGGTAAAAGAGACCTCTGCCTAAGACCTGGTATGTTTCTCCCTAAACATTTCATTTCATTTCATTTCATTAGCTGCCCAACTCCAGTGCACAAAGTAAGCTAAATCAAGGGTGGACAGTTACTGGCACCTATTTTGTATACAGTTCCGAAAGCCTCCTTTTACAACACTTGCAATCCCCTCCAGCTACATGATCAAACTTAAATTTCTTGCTATTTGAGGTGGGAAACATATGAAAGCTGTAGTGGCCAACATAGACGGAACACAATAAAAACGACCACGTGCACACACATGCAAAATCTGCAACCTTCTTCAAGTCTCTTGCTCCCACAAAGTCTTGCCTGCCCCAGCTGCTTTGCATCATCCCCTCTCTCACTGTGTTTTCTCCTCTCTCCTACAAAACTATAAAATACATCCTCAGTCCTAAAGATTTGCTAACGATTATGACTGCCATCAAGTTGTTTTTGACTCCTAGTGACCACATAGATAGATTTTCTTCAGGGCAATCTGCCCCCAACCTGGTCCTTCAGCTCTTCCAATGGTGAACTCATTGCCACTGTAACTGAGTCCATCCACCTTGCTGCTGGTCGTCCTCTCCTTCTCTTTCCTTCCACCTTTCCCAGCATCAGAGCCTTCTCCAGAGAGCTGGGTCTTCTCATAATGTGTCTGAAGTAGGATAATTTGAGCCTGGTCATTTGTGCCTCAAGCGAGAACTCTGGGTTGATTTGTTCAATGATCCATTAGCAAGTGGGCAATTACAGGGAAGCAGGTTTTGCCTAACTGTTGGGAAGAAATGCACAGATGGTGAAGAATTACTTAGCAGTAGAAGAAACTTTCCTTGGGAGCTGGCCAACTCTAGATGGACCTCTTCATGGATGATATAGTTATAACTTTCTGTGCTACCCAGAAGGTTAGATTAGCTGGTCTTCAAGCTACATGCCACTTTTGCTTCTTTTCCTAATTTTGCCCATGATCACTGACCATCACTATCTCTGGATCCATAAGAAATGAAATAAACAGATTTCAGAGTTTATATGGGTCACAAAACTCTGCTTTTCCAGGTGCAGAAACTGGGTGATCTGAGCATCAAAACTGGATTTAAAGGAACTGTAATCCAGAGATCACTGAGCTATCTTTAGCATGGGTGGGTTTATTTATTCTAAGCAGTTTATATTGCCACCCAACTTGCAACTTGTGACAGTGGGTGGCTAACATATGATTACCACCAAGAACAAAATATAACCAGCAAAAATCAAAACCGCAAAAAAAAGATAGAGCCCAAATGAGGCCAAACCACATTCTGGCTATTTCAGACATGCTCATTCAATGCCCTGGCCCAAAGTAGAGGAAGGGCCAGGTTTTCAAGGCCAACAGGGTTGGGGCCAACTGAACCTCAGGCGGGTTGCTGTTCCAAAGGGCAGGCACTGTGACAGAGGAGGCACATCTCCTGATTCCTGGTCCCTGTCAGATCTTGTGGGACTCAAAAACAATTGGAGATAGGCGGTCTTGCAAATAGCCCAACCTTGTGCTACAAAGTGTTCTAGAAGTGGTAAGCAGCAACTTGAATTACACCCAAAAGCCTAGTGGAAGCTAGTGCAACTCACAAAAATTGTACATTGGATCCAGTGATAATTTCTTGAGAACAAGGTGGTCCACTGCATATCTACCTCAAGGATGCATCCATCCCTCCTGGATCCAACCACATGTCATCACTCCAGAGGCCTTCACTAGGCAGGATGGACATGGTCTAATACACAGGTGGCTACACTTACAGCCTCAAGGACCCAAGGGTTAGCTTGCTTGTTATTTTGAATTCTGAAATAAATCCTTAAGCCACTCAGGCAAGCTTTTTGCATTCAGCAGCTCTTTTTGACTTTCCACCTCCATCTACTGGGGACAATCGAGGTGGAGGGACTGGAAAGTATTCTGAGCATCTGGGAGAACTCTAATTGGTTCAGCACAAGATTCAGAAGCAATGGGTGCTTTATGTAAAGGAACTACAAACAAAGAGTTTACTTTGAAATATTCAATTTCTTTTCCAATGTGCTTGTGGGGTGGGGAGAACAGAAAAAATTGACGGTGGCTGGGTTCACACCACACTCTTCTTAAATCCAGGTGTGTACAGAACATGCAATACACAAACAAATCAACCTCATCGTGTCTTAAAGTGATGGCTGGTTCACACAATATGCTGAGATAGTGGCTGGGTTTCCACAATCCACTGAACCCATTACTCAGCCCCATTTTAGTCTGCTGTAGCATGGAAATCTAGCCCCTGTGTCTGAGATTTGGGGGAGCAGAATGCTTAGCTGTGAATTCTTGCTTTTGTAAGCAGACGTTTGCCTGAATGTAGATTTCTGAATGCAGGAGTGCAAAAAGCAAAATCAAACAAATAAATCCATAAAAGTTTGAGCAGAACAGAGAGGAAGCTTCCAGGGAAAGGTGGAGATGGTGGAGTTGAGGCTGACACTGGGGCAAGGGTGAATTGTGCCTTCTTTGATGGAAGTGACAGGCACCCAGAGAGAAAGACAGAGAGAGAGAGGCTGCCGCATTTCAACCGTGGCAGGCGTGGGTCTCTTCTACTTTCCCATCACTTATCAGAGAGGGGCTGAGACTGACAGCTTGCCACTTCAGCTCTGATTTAGAAACTGACAAAGAAGCGTTTGGAGAGCTGCTGTCATCTTGGCTTGTTCCCTGCAAAGCATAGCAATAACCCAATAATCCCAGGGAAGGCATTGGGTTGAGGTATCTGTGCAGGCTGTCTCTCTCTCGGAAGGCCAGCCATGATAAAAAGCTACCACCCCACACACAAGCCTTTTATTCATATTGCACAAGAGATGGGATAATGCACTGTGGTTATACAGTATCTGCATTAGGAGTGCAAAGTAATGCAGAATGTTTTATTTATTTATTTATTAATTAATTATCAAATTTGTCACTGCCCACCTCCTCCCACTGGAGGGACTCTGGGCTGTTTACAACAAAATAATAAAAAAACAATAAATATATAATAAAATTCCAATATAAAAGTGCACTTTAAAACAATTTCACATAGCTACTAAATATAAGTAAAGTCCAGATGGCTGTGATCTCATTCAGTCAATTTATACATTGTTCTTTGGGGCTCCAGTGACTCTGGGGGTGCCTAAAATGGGTGGTTGGTGGTTGGCATGTGTCTCCATGTTTGCATTTTTTTTTTTTGCAAGCCTGCCATAACTACTAAACCTCACTGGCTTTCCAGAAGAATGCTTTCTAAGAAGAATAGAAACTGGGAAATGTGAGGTGAACTCTAGTCATTTGTTTCCAAGAACTGCATTTCTGGCTCTCGAAGCCCCAACAAAGAAGAGTGTCCAACTCCTGAGGTTCAACGTCTTGAAATCTCAGAAGCCAACATTTGGGAGGAGGGAGATCATCTGTGGTTTTTTCCAGTGCTTAAATATAGATTTCCCAATGTTGCCTTAGCTTGGCCCAGAACTGGTTATGCAAAACATGTCCAGTTTTGGCCTTTCTGTAGAGAGTGCTATAAAGAAGATGATCTTGATGAGGTTCTACAAAAGCTGTTGCCTAGGCAAAAGGGTCTGAAACATGTCCAGAACACCCGGATAATATTCAGTGACTCAGACAGACACCTCCCTAGTTCACCAAACTCATCAAGGAGGAATTTGGACCAGGTGTCTTGTGTCCGTCCTCATTCTAATTCAATGTATTTAGCACTAACACCAAGTAGAATAAAACTAGAAAAACAAAGAGATAGTCAGTCTCAGTGACACTGACCACCAGGAGGCACCAGGACTCAATGACCAGACTCAATGAGTGACCACTTTACATTATCACTTGTATTTAGAAAGAGCTGAAGGATACAGAAATGATGGAGAGGGATGTAAATACAAACAAGCTAAAAGTATAGCTGGACACAGGTGACTGTTTGATGTTCTACACTAGATTTGCAGACAGAGATTGACTGGACAGCTTCCCCAGATTACTCCAAGAGAAGGAGAAAGTCTCCAGTTTTTCAAGGATGGGACCCTTCCTCCTTATTGTCCTTTGGATGTCTTCCTTTGGGATCAAATGGAAGCAGGGAAAGCTAAAGAAGTGGAGTGACTTGCGGGTGTTCAGTGAAAGTGAGGGTATTCACATCAACTCCTTAGCTGTCTTCTCGTCAAATTAGTGCAAGAAAACCATAGGCCATCCATGAGTATTTCCATAAAATTCTCTTTGTCCCTCTGAAGCAAATTTGAAATTCAGAGAAAAACTGTGGGAGTTAAAAAAAAAAAAAGAATTTCTGTCTCAGGGACTAGCTAAACCTGATGGAGGGATGGACAGAGAGTGAAAAATGTTTCCATACGTTCATTACTGAAGCATTGTGGAACCTGCTAAGGATTCTGTGAGCTGTTAAGAACTGATTATCCTGCAGTCTTGAAAGTCTGGACCCCATTGGGAAGGTCCCTGCCTGAAGTTGCTGCAACACTTCCTTTCCTAGCATCAAGTTGGCAATGACAGCTCCCTGTGGGATCTGACCCCCCATCAGCTTTCTTTCATGTACTTGCTCATTCATGTACTTCACTCCCCTATCCCTTAATTTTAAAGGGATGCCTTAGAAGTGTTTGCCGGCACCTTGCTGTTTCCTCCCAATGTGGTGCACGCTAATGAGATTCCGGTTGTTGCTGTAGCATCCTCTGTTTTTCTTCTCTAAGGTGATGAAGCTGAGGAAGCTAGCCCAGCAGGTAGCCAACTGCCGACAGTGCCTGGAGCGGTCGACGGTCCTCATCAACCAAGCTGAGCACATCCTGAAAGAGAGCGACCATGCGCGGTTCCTGCAAACAGCAAAGAATGTGGCAGAAAGGTAGTACTCCAAAGATAATGGGTCAGTGAGTCAGGTGTGGTTCTGCTAGGAGTTCTGAGTGTCCCCCCCCAGCTGCTGTCCTTCCCAAGGGACCATGATCCCAGGTTTTGTAAGCTCCTGAATATTCTTTGAGTGTGCTTTGAATGAGGATTTGTTCATCCTTTTGGATAGCATGGCAATAAATGCCATACAATGAAGCTGACTGTCAGCGTGTTTGACAAGGCTCGAAGATGGTCTACTGCCCTTAATCTCATGGAACTTCTGGCCTCCTAATATGGCTCAAACTTCTGGCCTCCTAATATGGCTCAAAAGCATTAAAGAGGCTTTTCTATCTACCGTAGAAATCAGCAGAATGTTCAGGCTGTTCACAAGGCTGTGCAGTGCTTTGGATTCTCTTTCAAATAACATAGGAGTATTTTTCTGCCACTACACAACCATTTCTGTGCAGCTTCCAGATTCTGGAGAAAGGAGGGATCTGGACCTAGAGGTTGCAGAAGCACTGTGTAATGGGAAGCATCAATAGTAGTGAATCACACAACTCATTCATCCTCATTAAGGGGGGCCTTCCCTGAGCAGACATCCAGTTACTCATTCATGTAAAGACTGGGAAACTATGCTGGGTCAGAAAAAACAACGAGGGATGGAGCCCACTGGCTTAAAAAGTTTTAAATTCACTCTGAAGTCAACCAAGTTAGGTGAAGAATTGATTGCTGAATTTGCACAATATGTTAAACCTGATTAATGTTACTTGGTTTGCTTTTTGTGGCTTAGTGTGCCCATTTTATTGGTATGTTGTGCAAATCAGAAGTTGAGTTAATTCAGTAACCAGACTGTAGGTATTGTGTGAACACTTCCCGAAAGGGGCTGCGGCGGCTCAGTGGTTAAGACGCTGAGTCAGAGGACCACTAAATCCGGAAGCTCAGCAGTTCGAAACCTGAGAGCTCGAACTGCATGACGGAGTGAGCTCCCATCAACTTGTCCCAGCTCCTGCTAACCTAGCAGTATGAAAGCATGCAAATGCAAGTAGATGAATAGGTACCACTTCGGTGGGAAAATAACAGGGACATGAAAGGAGCTTCCTCGGGCATCCCCTGGGCAACGGTGACCTCACAGGCAAATCCTTTCAATACAGAAGCGCCTTGGTAGATGCTTCTCACACACACACACACACACACACACACAAAACATTGCCTGTGAAGTCCCCCCCCCCCACTTTTCCAACCCTGTTGAGCAGCTTGCAAATTTATTTTTTTTTAATTTCCCAGTAAAGTTATATGCCCACAATATTCTTCAATTACTCCACTTTTTTAGGCTGGAAGTGCTATCCACTGTAATGCCCTTACTTTTCCAGTTAAAGACTGGGAAGGCATGCACCATCTTTTCCTCTTGTAAAGTACTCACCCTAGAAAACTAGGAAATCCTAGAAGTGTCCTTTTCTGGAAAAAAACAATTATTTGATCCATCCCAAAACCTTACCACAGCACTTCCCAAACTTTTTCCTTTTTTACCCAAAACTGCTTCTCAGAAAGTCCTTTTTACCCAATGTAGGTAAAACACTTTAAGTCAATTTAAATGACCCTGCTGAGATTGAGTAATGGGTTCATGCATCGTTACCCAAAGAAAAACCACATTTACCCAATTTTGGGTAATTTGCCCAGGTTTGGGAGGCACTGTCTTACTGGATTCTTTGGAGTGGTATCCATCTTCTGCAGAGGTTTGCCCGGCCTCCGTGGGAGAGCCAGTGCTTAAGACAGTCACAAACAGGTCAGTACTAGGTCAGTCAGTTACCAAACAGGAGACGATGGTAACTTTTTCTCCTGTCCAAAAGAGATTGGCTTCTAGTCCATTACATCATGCAGGCAGAAGAAAGAGGTGCAAGAATCTGAACTTTGATTTCAATACAAATAGATCTAGTGTTATCTTGCATCAATGCAGCCACTGGAATTCTTCCATAATGACTCCTTTAGCTTTCCTGCAATAAATATATTTAATTTTATTGAATATATTCTTGTATGCTTGAAAGCCAGCTTAACCTGCCTGGTGAAGCCTGACATCCCATTAGCATGCACGCTCACACCCTTAATTTGTTCTAGTGTTTGGTCTTCACTATGTCACAGTGAAGGCCAAAGAGCACCTCCAGTGCTATGCGTTCTTTTCTATCCAGAGACTCACACATGGAAACAAATCCAGGTTTACAACAGTTACTGTTCACTTCCTGAATGAAATGCTCCACTCATTCGTGCACCCATGCACACCTACCCACCTCAAACTCTAACTGCCCAGGCTACATTTGAGTTCCAGAAGAATTAAGGTGGGACACCTAGGTAGAACACTGGTTCTTCATGATGGCTTCCAAGTTGTTCTGATACATGTTTGCACTTTCCAACAAGGCTTGAGCAAAGTTTGGCCAGTTCTGTCTTGGCATTTTTCTCACACCTCCTGGTACTTTTTCACCATACCTCATCCAGTTCACAAGGAACTGTCATTTGAGGAACTGTAACTTGTGTCTTCTTTGAAGTCAACCCTATGTGGTTTGTGGGTTTTAGTGGCCTGGCTTGCTGCTGTTCTGCTGACATATGGAGTGAGTAAAAGGAGAAAAAGCAGCTCAGTTCTGGCCTTGATGGGCAGCTGTGCTGCCCATGTCCTGCTGAGCTGACCTGGCTGCTAGCCAGGGCTGGTGTGGTGAGATTTTGAGACAGCAGCCTCATTGGTCCAGCCTTGTATACAGGTGCTGGGGACTAGAGCCCTGGGGGGACACCCACCTCCTCAGTTGCTGGGGGACATGCTGCTGGTCTAACCTAAAAAGGGGAGGGCAGGGGAGGGGAGATCTGTGCATGGAGTGAATGGAAGGTCTGGAGAAAAAAGCTGGAGAGAGAAGTTAAGTATACAGAGCAGTTGTTGGTTCCTGGTTGGGAAGGGAGAAGAAGGGTCCAGGTGGCTTCCTTGGAAGAAGGGAAGTGTAGACCCAGAGGGACAAGAACTCACCCAAGGCCCAAGAATGGGAAGGAGGGACCTGGCTGGCAGCCATAGCAGGCCACTAAAACCCCTATGCCACACACCTCCCACGTGTTGCATAAACTGAAATCTTCCTCAGCAAAACTTTTTCCCCTCTGGGTTTGCTTTGAGCAGATCTCACCCCATCTTCCAAGCATGTCCATTCTCAAAACAACACAGCATAAAGCTACACGGAGTCACCGTGCAATGGCATTGTATGAAGATCAGCATTATAGGCCAGTGGCAATATACTGGCATTTATAGACCGATACACAATTTAGTAATTAACGTGGTTGTATGTGGTTAACATATTCCAACCGTCCTTTCAGGCAAGTAACTCTTGCTGAGATGAACGATCTGTCTTTGCTGATTAGTTATATTGTCACTGTTTTCATGTTTTTAACTTCTACTTCTGCTGTATATTTCTTGGAGCCATTTTGGAGCAGAGTGGCATAGAAATACCAGTAATAAGTAAATAATAAATGAATGAGTGAAATAATGAATCAGGAACTGGGTTAGGTGGGTCAGAATACCCTCATCCAGCTTCCAGTCTTCTGTCCTGCCTAGACCACAGAGGTCTTCCATTCCAAATTCATGGATGACTCTCCCCCATCCTCTTCCTGCTGGTCTCTCCCCCCCCCCCCGTCCCCCACATCCCCTTTGCTACAAGAGTTTACAACATCGCAAGGCTGTTTCCAGTCCTTTCATCAAAAATCAAAGTGCCGCCTGGGAATGACAAGCACCACCTAATGGATAGCATGCTTTTTTTTTTTCTGTCTTTCAGGGTTGCCATGGCAACTGCATCCTCTCAAGTTTTGATACCCGATATCAATTTTAACGATGCCTTTGAAAACTTTGCTTTAGATTTTTCCAGAGAGAAGAAAGTGCTGGAGGGGCTGGATTATCTAACAGGTTTGTGCCGATTCTGCAGTCTTGGTCTTCTGTGGTTCCTTTCCCTGCCTTGTTCGGCTTCCCCCCCAGGTTGTGGACTTTTGTGGGTGGGTAGAGGGGGTGCAGTTTACTTCTTTCCATTTGCACCTTGGAGCATCGGGAGTACAGCCCACTTGGTATTTCAAGGGGGGTTCATTTCTATCAGCTCCGGACAACGGCAAACAAGGACTACGTTTATAACCTTTTTTGCAGTGGTCATTAAGCGAATCACTGCAGTCGTTAAGCAAACCACATGGTCATTAGGTGAATCACATGGTTCCCCATTGATTTTGCTTGCCAGAAGCTGGCCCGGAAGGTCAAAAATGGTGATCACGTGACCATGGGATGCTGCGATGGTCATAAATGTGAACCGGTTGCCATATCCCAAACGCAGGGGATGTTTGGTATCTGCTGCGAAGTTCACATCAGCATGGCATAAAAGTACAAGTTGTCCTCACTTAATGATGGAAATTGGGGCTGGAATTTTCGTCACTAAGCAACATCGTAAAGCACAATGTCACGTGACTGCACCGCTTAGCAATGGAAATTCTGGCACTCACTTAATGACCATTTGTTTAGTGATGGTTCAGACTTATGAAAGTACTGAAAAAAACAACTTACAACCAGTGCTCACACTTATGACCATCACAGCATCCCTGCAGTCACGTGATCATGACTTGGGTGCTTGGCAACTTGTTCACATTTATGACCATTGCAGCATCCCATGGTCACATGATCACTATTTTCGACCTTCCCAGCCAGCTTCTGAAAAGCAAAATCAAAGGGGAACTGTGTGATTTTCTTAACGACCACGTGGTTTGCTTAACGACTGGGGTGATTCGCTTAATGAGCACTGCAAAAAAGTTGTAAAATCGGGTTGGCTTCGCTTAGTAACCGAAATTCTGGTCTCAATTGTGGTCATTAAGTGAGGACTACCTGTATCACTTTGTGCATGTATCCATGGAGACGCCCTGACAAAAAACCCAGCCTGATTGACATTAGCTGCAGAGAGAATTAGCTTTGTGTTACTGTCTGGAGTAATGAAAAGTGGCAGCAGATCCATGACGCAGGGATTGGGAAATGAGCGAAATATCTAAGAGATGTTGTGTTGTGCCGGGAAAGGCACAAAAGATGGCACTGAATTGCGATAAAACCATTTGCTCTGCAGGAAATGAAAGCTGGGAAGCCAATATCAGAACATCTCTTGCTTTCTTCTATTCTTTGGTGCAGCGGTGGACAATCTGGTCTTTGAACTTGCACACACACCCTTTCTTTCTCTCTCTTTTTGGCAACTTCCAGATCTGCTTCCAGCCACAATTACTGAAAATCAATGGTACAGTTTCCTGCCATGTTGAGGGTGGAAGCATACAAGACATGTAAGCTGTTAATGCAGAGCAGGATGTAGGGTTCTTGGTTAAACAAAGAAAGTCTCAAATCCAGGAGAAAAAAAATGAACATTGAACCCTACCCATGGCTTCTCCCATTTTGCATCTTGACTTCGCTCAGCTCCACCCAACCTCCAGACTATTAAAATGTGGCCTCCCAACCACTGAAGGTTGCTGGTCTCTTCTTTACTGCCAGAGATATTACCGTCTTTCGTTGGGCAATGTCAATTCTGTCCTTGCTAAAGGAGAGCCCTTAATTCAATAACTGCATATGATATTGTGTGCACAAAACCTTAGTTTTAATTCTTAACATTTCTAGTTAAAAGATTTAGGGCAAAGAGGGTCAAGAAGTAACTCTTCTCCTGAGACCCTGAATAATTACAAAGCTGGATAGACCTTTGCTCATACTCGCAAAAGGACCGCCCCTGTTTTGAGCAGAAGTGATGGTGAATGGCAGAGGAAATCTTGAATTTGCTGTGCACCAAACTTTGATCATCTCTAAGAACCAGGTACCGAGCTGTAGCATCCAGGAGTGGAATGTTCAAGTTTAGATGAACCAGTGGTATGACTGGGGCCAGCTTTTTATGCATACTTTGTTGTATGCCCCCGAGACTCTTCTGACTGAGGCAGGTTACAAGCATTATAAAATAATAAAAATAAATAATTCTATTTTGAAGGTCATCCAAATGGATGGATGAATGGAGAGGTAGAGAGATAGATGTGCTGCATATATTCATTTCAACCTCTAACAAGAGACTCGGCAGCATTTTGTAAAACCGGTTTACCCAGAGATGGAACATAAAAGATAGGTGTGGACTTGGAGAAGTCATGCGTCATTCAAGCCACTTGGATATCCTTAAAAACCTCAATGGCAGTTTGACCAGGTCAGTTAAAGACCAAATGAATATTGGACAACGAACAATTAAGTGTTCTGCCTTATCCTTTCTCCACATAGTTCACTTGGACTTGTGCCTTGTAATTTTTCTACAGTGCTTCTTGGGTGCATTTAATATGTAATCAACACTTCATTTAATGTCTTTGGAGGAAATAAATACTTCAAAAGAGCTTCAGGATTTGGAAGTGTAGGGTAACACTGCAGATTCCGGCTCTTAACGGTATAGTACAACTGCCAGAAAATCTGCTAGGCTGCAAGTTCTAGCCAATTTGCAGTACAGGTAGTCCTTGCTTAATGACCACAATTGAGACCAGAATTTCGGTTGCTAAGCAAAGTGGTCCTTAAGTGAATCTAACCCAATTTTACAACCTTTTTTGTGGCGGTCATTAAGTGAATCACCATGGTCGTTAAGCAAACCATGTGGTTGTTAAGCAAATCACGTGGTTCCCCATTGATTTTGCTTACCAGAAGCCAGCTGGGAAGGTAAAAAATGGCGATCATGTGACCATGGGATGCTGCGACAGCCATAAATGTGAACTGGCTGCCAAGCACCCAAATCGTGATCACGTGACCACAGGGATGCTGTGATGGCCATAAGTGTGAGCACCAGTTGCAAGTTTGTTTTTTTCAGCGTTGTCGTAAGTCTGAACCATCACTAAACGAATGGTCGTTAAGTGAGGACTTCCTGTAGTGTCAGGCCTTTGAGGTCAGCATGGTCAGGAAACAGGACTTGCTAGGAGTCTTGGAGCATGTACTTTAATATAGCTAGGGTATTGTAACAGAACCTTGAAAGCCTGCCACAGCTCCTGTCCACTTTAACTGACACCTAACGCAATCAAGGCAGAGACGTTTTGAGTTTCTTTCCCCACTCTCTACTTTCCCAAGACTCAACTATCTTTCTGTAATGGCTCGGCATTGTCCTCCCCCTTCTCCGAGTCAAGCACACATTCTGTCACGGCTAGGCTGTAAACTGCAGCGAATCCATGCAGTATAGAACAAAGGTGCATACAGTCTGCTTTCCCCGAATGCTTTCTCGTGAAGAGGACACGAAGCTGCTAACACCTTGTCTGCTATTGCTTTTACAGCGCCCAACCCACCCTCTGTCCGAGAAGAACTTTGCACTGCCTCCCACGACACCATTACTGTCCACTGGATCTCAGACGATGAGTTCAGCGTCAGCTCATATGAGCTCCAGTATACCATCTTCACCGGCCAGGCCAACTTCATCAGTAAGTCACTGAGGGCTAGCCTGTTTCTTCAGCTTCTCTGAGGCCGTGCTTGATGTAGGCTGCTACTCAACCGTACCCACGGCAGTGTAGGTTGCCAGAGCCGCAGCTAGCTTGAATGAATTCTTCTGAGACATGGCTTGCAACCTCAGATTCACCTTCTTCATCTCCTGACCAAACAGGTTGGAGAGGAAGGAAGTGGGGTGGGCTCAAATGTTTGCTGACCTGAAGGAAGGTTTTCCAGGGAAGAAAGTGTTGCATCTCTCATGAATGTACTTCGAGTCCACTGAGATACTTAGACATCACTGGAAATTGCTGGCTGGGAAAAGCAATTTTATTTTATTTGTGTTGTGGGATGGGGGATTTTTTCCATAAGAGGGAAAAGAATTCTGTTCTGCGCTCAATTGGGCAAATATGTAAGCAATGCTCCCCATTTCTGGGGGAAGCACATTAAAATGTTTGGATTAGATATGCTTAGAATCTCTACCCATCTGCTTCCTACCAGCTCCAAACTTGGTTGAGAGTCCCTCTAGTTTTCCATCAGCTCCTAAAAAAAGATTTAGATGGTGGGTGATGGAGGCATCACTTGAATGTTTAGCCCATTCCTTGCCCAGCTTGGAGATGCAGAACTCTAGTCTTGCTGGGCTTCAGACCTGCCCAAACCAGAGCCAGTTTGGTCTAGTGGGTAAGGCAATGGGCTAGAAACCAGGAGGCTGTGAGTTCTAGTCCCACCTCAGGCACGAAAGCTGGCTGGGTGACCCTGGGCCAGTCCCTCTCTCTCAGCCCAACCCACCTCACAGGGTTGTTGTTGTGGGGAGAGGAGGAGGAGGAAGGAGTATTAGGTATGTTCGCTGTCTTGAGTTATTTATAAAAAATAATTAAGGCGGGATAGTAAATAGAACAGAACAGAATATAATCTCCAAGCTAGAGAAGATAGGTAGTTCTACTAGTCAGTCTCATCAGAAGTGAATCAGCGGTTGAGTGATCTGTGGGATGTAGAGTATGAATCCATCAGGGATCTTGGCCTTCACAGTTGTCCAGCAAGAATTATCCTTGTCTCCCCAGTGCCTCGTAGAGAAGCTGCATCCTCTCTAGCGCTTTCTCAGGCAGTGTAATTAATCTCTCCATCAAGCTTTCCCTGATAAGCCACTGAACTCTTTCAAGGCTCCTGGAAGACAATTTGTGGATGCTAAGAGATTTATTGGATTATTGTCCTATGGAACTACTTTGATGTTAAAAAAAATCTTATGACTTACTATAAATTGTATGAGGCGTAGGAGCAAATCTGGCTTGCTGGGCGATAGATGCAGAGTTGAACCCATGGTTAGGCAGATGTCAGAAGTAGCCACTTGCTCTGTGGCTACTGTATATGCTTCAAATTGATTGCTGTAGTGAAACCTGTAGCTCAGTCTATACTTAGGGACTGGGCCCATTCTACCCCAACCTGTTGACTTCTGGACTCAGCCTGAACTCTCAGGGTGACCCTTAGCAACATCAGAAATAGCACAATACCATCACAGCACAGGGAAAAGGAGGGAGTCAACTGCAAGCATTTTAACTCAGTACTGTGGGAGCAACCTTCAGAGTGGCTTGGTGGTTGCTGGTCGCTCTAACGGCTCATCTGGAAGACAACTCATCAGAAAGGTAATAGAGTTAAGCTGCAAATTGTGCAGGTACTGCTTAACTTGATGTGAAAGCAAGAAGGGACAGATGCTGGCTGTCCAAGACAGTTGTTGTTTGTAAGCAATGAGACATGGCTGCAAAACCCCAGCTTCAGACTCTGTCATCCTGCACCTCTTACCTCCTGCTTGCATCAACTTTAAAACCTTCCTCCTCCAGCAACAAAAGCCTCCATGATTTCATTTGCTGGCTAAAAGCCAACTCAGATAATCAGAGAAAGAGCACAGTGCAATTTGTTTGTGTCAGCTTGGAATGCATTGCAGAGTCCTGTTAGAGAGCAAAGAATTCTTATGGTGGCTTCCCCACCCTGTCTGTGGAAAGCAAGGCTGGGACAGTGTTCTAGCTTCACCCTTATGTGCTAGCTTTCCTCTGGGATTTAGCATAAAGAAAAGTTCAGATGACCTCCCTTTGGACACTTCCAAATGGCACTTTCTTGAGAAATCTCAACCATTCAGTAGACACTAGGTTTAATCTGTTATTGGCAGAGAGAGCAGTTCTGGCCAAGCATGGCCCACTGAAGATAAGGGATGATACAGCATAGCATACATGAGCTCAGTGCTAGGGAGGAAGGGGCACAACCTCTCATCTTATGGTCTTGGTGCACAACTGGTGATGTCACATGAGGATAGGCCCTCTCTGCCAGAGCTGGAGTTCCTGGATATGTGGATGCTAGATGGCAATAGTCAATGTAATGGGAGGGAAAGATCATTACATTCATGGGGAACAATCAGGTTCGCTATATGGAATTCAGTTGTGATTGGAATGAAAGTTAGGTTTGGTCTGACCCTGCCTGCTTTTCCAGGTTTGGTCCCCAGCACATCAGTCAAAAGCATAAGTGAAAGAGTTTGCCTGCTCCTAATCTGTGGCCCTGGATCACTTTTCCCCAATTGTTGGCCTTGCAGATTAGGAACAGTAAAGATTGTAGACCCAACAGTTCTGGAAAGGCAGAGGTGGATGAAAGTCAAGCTGAGAGCCCACTGCCTCCAGGGCAAAGATGATGGTGATATGAATGATCAACAATCACTCCATTTCAAGGTCATGGAGCTTAAAGTCTGTTGAAATGTAGCAGGAGGAAGAAGCAATAGGTTTGAACTGCCCTGGGGCATAAGAAGGATTTTGCATCTTTACTTTGACAGAGGGCAATCAACTGTTATGTAAGCTTCATCCTAGCATGCAGTGAAGCTTCTTATATAGCACTGCTGTGTCTCTGAGACCCTTAAGCCAAGTTGAAAGCTAGCAGTTACGTTGTTCCACACTGTGAATTTCTGCCATGGTTTTGCCTGGGAACCCGACAGAGCATAGCTCAGCCTGGAGCTATCTTCTATATTCTATGCCCTTCCTTGGTCTTCTCTTCTTTCCACCCAGGAGAGGAACAATCGTATTTCCTTCTTCTCTGCCAGCCTTAGCAGAACCTGAGCTTTGCCAGAAAGGTTAGAAAGGCTGTGTCTCCAAGCAGACAGCAGGAAGACTGAAGAGTAGAGAGGGATGGAAACAGTAAAACAAGCCTCCGAGGTTTTTGTAGAGCTCCTTAGCTTTTCGAATCATAGTGCAACCGAATCGTAGGGGGTGCTCCAGCAGATCATCCCATGCAATAAAGTCAAGTCTCTGGTGGCACCAGCTGCTCAGAAACGTGCTGCAGCGGCCAGCCACAGTAGCCTCTTTTTGCCACTCCCTGCATTGCACACACAGATGTAAACAGGAGAGGGGCTGGCGCTGCCCTGAGAGCTAATAATTGAAGAGGGATTGATTGACCTCTTCCCTTGCTTCTCCCCAGTCATAGTATAAAAGGCCTCCAGGCAATTCTTTCAGGAACTGCCTGTCTTGTCTAATCATTTCAAACCTTCATTTGGCAAGGGGAGAGCGGGGGAGGGGGGAGCGGGATTCAAAGAAAGCCAGGGGCTCCGGCTGAAACAGGCTACCCTTGATATTCTACACTTTCTGAGAGCAAAAAATTAGCAGCTCATTATTCCCCATCCAGATCTTTGCTGCTTGTGGTGGGCAGGGGGAGAACAGGGAGCATACTGCATGGCATCATTTCCAGAGCCTTGTTGTTTTCTTGCAGATGTTTCATTGCCAGACTAGGCAACATCTTCAGCTGAAGATGATTTGAAGATGCTGCCTAGTCTGGCAATGAAACGTCTGCAAGAAAACAACAAGGCTCAGGGAGCACCAAGGACTCTGCAGTTCAGCCCTGAGCTACAAATATTCGCTTTGACTGGTATCATTTCCAGATTTGCTTTGTCTGTTGGACAAGCTGCAATGGGGAATATCTTCCACTTTGGGGACCAGGGACTGGACTTCAAGTCTAACCAATGAGAAAAGAAACTCCTTGGGACAATTGATGTTTGTACACTCAGAAGTTAGTCCAGTTTTGTTTCTTGGGGTTTATTTCCCAGTGTAGTGGTTAAGGCCCCAGACTATAAACCGGTAGACTGTGAGTTCCAATACTGCCTTAGGCACAAAGCCAGCTGGGTGACCCTGGGCCAGTCCCTCTCTCTCAGCCCTGGGAAGGAGGCAATGGCAAACCACTTCTGAAAAATCTGCCAAGAAAACTGCAGGGACTTGTCCAGGCTGTCTCTGAGAATCAGACATGATTGAATGGATTAAAAAAAAAAAGCTTGCTTAGACCATAGGATTTTTTAAGCACCAAAAATGGTTCTCCATATGAAAAGCCTTCTGGATAAAGTTAAAATATCTGTCCAGTCCAAACTCATGTTTTAATCCAAGGTCTGGACTAAAGGTTGTGGATTGGACAGAATGCCAGCAGGGTAGACAGTACTGTGTAGAGGAGTCTCAAGGTCTGCTTGGTGTAAAGTTGCATGTTGTCTCCGTTTGTGTAAAGCTGTACCTTGTGAAAGAACAAGAGAAAGGAGATGCTTCTGAATTATGGATTTGGAGAAGGATGCTAAGAGTACTGTGTACTGCAAGAAGAATCAGTTCCTCAATGCTGGGCCTACAGAAGACTAGCTGCTCCCTTAAGGCAGTGATCAGCAAGCAGAAACTCACATACTCTGGACTTGTCATGCAAACAGATGATAGTCTAGGAAAAAAATGACTCTGCTTGGCAGGGTTGAGGGAAGGAGAAGGAGAAGAAAGCAGATAAGACTGATGGACGAGGACAAGAAGATCTCTGAGGTGTCACTGGAAGAGCTACAGAGATTGTTCAGGATGGCAAATATTTGCATTCACTAGGATCACCCTGACTCAGAGGCACCTGTACACACCACACATGCACGCATGCTATAATTTGTAATTTGGGAATTGCCAGTACAAAATCTCCTGTTCCTCTGTATGCAATGTTCATTTTCTTTTTGGACACTCCAGAAGACCACATTCTCTAAACTGGGATTACAGGGTGAAGGAAGTAGGTGTAAAATTGGGCCCTGGCAATTCGTAAGAGATGCTATCTCCCGTTTCTAGTACTAAAGCTATCCAGTGTTATAAGGCTTGTAAAGCAAGCCAGATAATCCACTTCCTGCACTTAGGTTGTCCATCTTATCTCCTTACTGGCTTTGTTATCTCTCTGCTGATTTCTGGCCTTAGATCAGACAGGAGAGGTGTGACATTTTTTCAGGCCCAAGGGCAGCCGATGGCCTCCGAGTGTCTTGCTGGGAGTTGCACTAAAAATGCAATAGGGAAAGCCAGAGCATTTTTTTATTTATTTGTTCTGTTCTGTTCCCTTTGGTTTAATTTGTATAACAATATAATTATATATAGTATAGTAAATGGGGTTACTCTCCTATGATATTTTTCATGATTTTCTCCTTGGGTCACATTAAACATGAACTCCAGAAAACTTTTGGAGGTCCATGGGTGAGGATATACATATGGCCCTGAGATCTCAGGCTGCTGTAGATTTTTCATATGCAAAGAACTGCCATTTGAGATCAGGCTATAGGTTCACCTAACCCATATGTATCCAGCAGTTCCTTGTGGGACACGCTTGAGCAAACTACCCCCCTCTGTTTTTCCCCCAGAGTTCTTCTCCTGTACACTTTCCCTCTGGGTAAAAGTTATGAAAACAGGATTAGGACTTCCAACTGACCCTTCCAACTAAGATGTTCATAGGTGGATTCTCTTGGCAGTCTAAATAGGCCTTCATGAGCTTAGATTTCTATGCAAAATTGATTCAATCAGCAATAATTTCTGTGGAGTCCTTGATGCTCTCAGGTTGGTTGTTTTCTTCAGATGTTTCATTACCCAACTAGGTAACATCATCAGTGCTGGTGAGTGTGGGGTTTGCTCCCTGTTTATATGCAGCAGTATATATACAGTCTACTGTATATATTTATCTACAGTAGTTTATATACAGTCTAAAAAAAAGTGTGGCCAGATCAAAATTATCTGATTATCTCCTACAGGGAGCAAACACCACACACATTCGCACTGATGGTGTTACCTAGTTGGGTCATGAAACATCTGCAAGCAAACAACCAAGCTCAGAGAGCACCAGGGACTCCACAGTTCAAGCCTGAGCTACAGATATTTTCTTCTATTGGAATCAACAATTTCTTTTCACACCTGCTTCCTTTCAACCCATACACTCTCCAAACTGCCTGGTGAGAGATTAAGGAAACTGAAAATATGTGCGCCCTCCTCCTCTTGGTTCCTTGGTTGTTCCTGTTGCGTCTAGTGATTGATGTACCTTCTCTCTGGATTCCAAAGAGCTGTAGAAGTGGCCTGGTGTGGCAATGGTTCCAGATAAGCCCAATGGAGGCTAAATGCCTCAAAGGAATAGTTGCTGAGGTGAAGAGGAAGAAGGGATATTACCTTTTTTACCCTGTTCATTGGCCTCTGAAAGGATCTGGCTTTCCATTTTGGCACAAACTAGATGCTGTTTTGATCTGGCCACACTTTTTTTGAGGGTGGCTGTGCTCTGCTTCTTTCTTTTCCCCAGGCCTCTACAATTCTATGGACAGCTGGATGATTGTCCCCAACATCAAGCAGAACCATTACACAGTGCATGGGTTGCAGAGTGGCACGCGATACATCTTCCTCGTCAAGGCAATAAATCAGGCTGGCAGCCGGAATAGTGAGCCCGCACGACTCAAGACTAACAGTAAGCATTTCCATGGCTGGGCCTTTCTTCCTGGTCCAAAGCCAGGAGGGGAAAATACAGGCGGGATGGCAAAGCAAATGCGTGGGGCATGGAAGCAGAACAGAGAAATCTTGTAGTGTGTTGCTGCCTTCTAGAAGAATGTCTTGCAGTTTCTACAGAGGGGGGTGGATCCTAGTCGTTCAGAACCTGGAATGGTGTCAAGCTTGAATGGAGAATGCTAGACTGTTTACAAAGGTCGGCTAACACTGGCTGGGTTTGCACACCGTGTTACACTAAACTAAAATGGAGTTAAGTACTCTGTTCCTCAGTGTGTTGTGGGAAACCTAGCCACCCCCTTAGGTTGTGCAAAGTGGGTCATCATGTTAAGCCACAAAATAGTGTCAGTGTTTGGGCACTGCATGTTATAGGAACATAGCCATTGTGTTTTGCTAACCTGGCTTTAGAGTTCAGAATGTTGTCTGAACACAGCCGCTTAGTCTTTTTCAGCCCTCCTGATGGCAGGCTGCTATCTGGCTTTTTATTCTAGCAGGGGAAAAAGGAACAATGAAGACAAAACCGAGAACGTTTGTGTGGACTGCTGAAACCAAATGAAAGACAGTGCAAAAAGTGATGGGGGGGGGCACTTTAGGGGCCCTCATTTCCAAAATAAAGCAAAATCCCTAGTGACGTCTGTCTGACATTTGTATTCCACTTTGAATGACAGTGAAAGCAATGCTGTTTCTTAGAAGGTCTGGCTAACTTTTCAATGAATAGAGCAGATCACATTTTCAAAACTGGCTGGAGAGAAGCTTTAGGGCAGACCTTTTCCATCTTGAATCTCAAGATAATGGATTGCATTTCCCATCACTCAGGGCTATGATATCTGTAGCGAAATTTTCTGAGGAACCTGAAGCTGAAGGAGCTTACATCAGAGGGTATTAAAAGTCCTGAATCCTACCATAACACAGGGAAATTTATGGAATAAATATTTGCCACTCCCTTACCCCAGTAGCACTTACTGCCATCAGGAAGACCATCCAAAGAGGGTTTGGTGAGAAGAGAGGAGGGCTAGAAACCTTCCTTTGGTGAACATCTCAAAGTTAACTTGAATGAGGTGAGAGAGATAGGCCAGATGTATGGGAAGAATGGAGTCAGAGGAAGAAGGACAAAGTTGTATCCAAAAACCTATTATTGCAAACCCATTTTAGAGGATATTTAGACCCAACTTCAGTTGGCCTGTAGGAAGTGTGTTTTTATGGATGCCAGGATCCTTCCCGCTTTGATATTTCAGTCTTGCCTATCTTCAGTGTTTGACTGGGCATTTAAAATGATTTATTGCCTCCACTGCTCCCTTCACTCCCTGGAAAGCAGAGTGTGTGACAAAATAAAAACCAAATCAAATCTTGCCTATGAGTTGAGGAGAACAGCTCAGCTTTGATGAAAATTTCCTCTTTTTGTTTGCTTGTTTGTTTGTTAGGAAAATGCAGCGCTCACAGATTTGTGTGGGTTTAAAAAAGGGATGAATTGCCGGCTTGATGGATAAGCTGAGCCCTGGCAAAAACCGCTCCTTTGGAGGGGTGTTGACTTGTGTCAATAAATTGCTAGCAAGAAAGGGTTGTAGGGGGAAAAAGGGTATGAGATGGACTGCCTTGTCTGTCAGTCAGCCGAGTAATTAGGAGGTGGCAAAATGCTCCACATTGCAGAGAAACTCCATTTGTTAAATTAACCAAACACCCAGTTGAGAATTCTTGACCTGTTAGCTACGTTTGTCAAAGAAGGAGCATAAACTAGGAAATTGGGGAGCTTCTGATTGTATCGCCAATTTGTAATAAGACCCTGTTAGCAAAAGTAGACTTCACCATCTTTCTTGGAGTTGGGTAGCTTGCTTGTGCTTTTAAGCCACTTGCATCTTCCAGCGTGGGATGAGCAATACGAGGGGAGTCTCCATTCACAACTTGTGGTGCTGAGTTGTCGCCCAGCATGGGAACTAAGGTTCCCCAGAGGCTTCTTTGGGAGATACCTGGAAAAGAAGGTCTGAAATCCCAGATTCCATGATCCTTTCTCTTGGACCAGTCTGCTGGGACAGAAAGATGGAGTGGCTCCTCAGCAAGGCACATTTTAGAACAGGGGATTGTCAGCAAGGCCCGTGCAGGTTACCTTCCTCAATGACACCCACAGGACTTTAAGACTTTTTATGCATGATATTTTTGAATTCTCATATGAGATCTCCTACCTTCACCTAGGAAAAGTAATTGAGGGAGCTGGGAAGGTTTGGTCTTCAGAAAGGAAGGTGGAAGATGGGATATGGTAGCACGTGAAAGCAAGTCAATGTCCTTCCATGTGCTACCATATCCCATCCAAAGTCCAAAATGTGTTCTGTGGCCTCTCAGAATGTGGGACAAAGAATAGAGCCTTAAATTGCAGGAAGAGGCCTGTGGCAATGTTAGGGACCTGTCACCCAGAGCAGGGGTGTGGTCTCCTCTGAACATGTTCAGGGAGAAGCTGGACAGATGCTTGTGATGCATGGTTTCGTTTGGGCTCCTGCCCTAAAGAGCGGGTCTCAGTTACCCCTTCCAACGCTGATTCTAGGAAATCATCTGAGATTTTGGGTGGGAGATTGCCAAAATCCTGCAACATTTCACCCATTTATATTGAGGCATCAACACTGTTGAGCAATATTCCCACCTATTTGCAAAACATAGGTTCTCTTCCACTCCGGGCAGCTTATAACCGCTCTTAGAAAATCCAGAACATTATAAAAAGCAATTAAAGAGGGGAGGATATATAAACATGCAGGAGCTCTCTTGCCCAAAAGCTACTCCAGAGCAGATAGTCTGCCAGCCTTCCTGAATGCCAACGAAGATGTGCTTTGACAGACTTCAGCTGAGCTCTGCTTCTGCTGGGGAATAACAATTGATTGGTTATGTCATTCCTCCCCCTTCCCAGCACACATGTTCCTGTCAAATACTGTTCAGAATTTTCCTAAATCTGGTTGAGGCCAAGTCCGTAACTCTGCCAAGCTGGAGGGTGAGCTTGGCTCACTGCAGGTTCAGCCAGGTTCATTGTCCATTGCAGGGTAACCAGAATTGTTTTTCAGGAACTGCCAACTGCAACCACAGATTCCCAAAATCAACGGTGGGTACCCATCTCTTGGGGTGGCTCTGTTGTTTTTACTTATCAGATAGCACAACTTTCCCAAACCAACGGCAGTGCATGGAGTGGCCTTCTTGGATTGGTCCAAAAACCACCTGCAGATCCTTCACTGTGCAGGAGCTTGGACCAAATGTGCCTACGTGAATTGCAATCTCTTGGCCTCTGGCAGCCATCAAAATAAGGAAGGCAAATTAATGGACATAGGTCAGGGAGTCACACGCCCCAAACTTTTTCAGGCTGAGGGCTGAGCTTGGCCTTGTAAGGGATATGCTAAATCCTTCCTTCTCCTGCAGTGGATGAGATGGGGAAAAGAAATCAGATGGCTTTAATTTTAATGTAATTTAGACATTATCTAAACGTCGCACTGTTGAGCAATATTCCCATCTATTTGCAAAACATAGGTTTGCCTGCACTCCGGGCAGCTTATAACCACATTTAGAAAATCCAGAACATTATAAAAAGCAATTAAAGAGGGAAGGATACATAAACATGCAGGAGCTCTCTTGCCCAAAACTACTCCAGAGCAGATAGTTTGACAGTCTTCCTGAATGTCAATGTTTAAACAGTGTTAAAAAAAAATCAGTAGATTTTGTAGGATTATTTTCCCATGCATTTACTCTCCCCTGCACCCACTTTGGTTACCTTAAAATGATAGCTTGAAGCTCGTATCTTGAGAGGCCCTATGGGTCCTATCCAAGACTTTGGGGAGGGAAGAATATGGTAACCATGAGCACATAGATTGTTCTCCCCTGCCTTGAGAAGTCATATTCCATATTCCTTTGCACTGAGCTAATACAGTACTAACTACCAGGTTAAGGGCAACTGAACTAGGTAGAAGCCAAGATCCCTTCCAATTCTGTGCAAAATCTATCAAGTCCTATCTTCTTATCACAGCAGTAGCTGTTCAGGTGCTCTGGGAAACTCATGGTTGAACTGTGCCTCTGTTGACTGTCCCCTGGCATATGGATGGCCCCACTGAGTTATTGCAGTTTGTGGCCATTAACGCTTACCACGTCTGTTGCTTGCAATTATTTAATTACAGCCAGGACAATTCTTCCTCTTCTTTTGGCCCTTTGGTTGTGAAATAAATCATAGCGTGCAATGAATCAGGAAGGGATCTTTCTGCAGAGCTGAAATACAAGCAGTGTCCAGCTTTTAGTAAGTGGGAACCCAAAGAGAATACAGCTTGTTACATCTGCTGGCAACAAGCTGCTCAGTCTGTTTGGCACAACATAGGAATGACTTTCAAAAATCCCTTGATGTCCAAGATAAGGTGATTGACTTTGGATTTCAGTTCTCTGTAATTCCTTCTCCCAACAGTGGTGCAAGGAATCTTGGACCACTGAGAAAACCTTGCAGGGTATCTAAGAATTGCTTGCACACATTATAGACCTATCTGGACTTTGATGATTCAGTATAGCTTGCAGCGTTGATACAGTTAAGTGGCATCAGACACTGATGGACTGCTTGGAGAAGCAAAAGGGTATCTCTCCCTGCACCTCAAGTTTTTCCAGTCTTGGGAATTGTGCACTTCGATGAGTGAGGGTTGCATTTCATTGCCACCACCCAGCAGGATTCAACAAAGCTAATTTTCGGCCTTTGATTGGTTTCTGCAGCCAGAGCCATCCATGTGAGGGGAAGGCCCTCAAAGCTGAGGCTTTCCATCAGTGGTGGAAAAATGACTGTGAAGCCACGAGGGCGTGCTTTCCTGTACAGTGTAATAACAGTATTTTTGCTGTGGGGAAGGACTGGCACTGGTTGTGGATGTGGAGAGAAAAACTAAACAATATCCTGGTATTCTCTGCAGCTCCACAAGGCTATTATACCAGCACTTAAGGGGAGTGTGCTTTCCCCTACAGTATGCCTGGGTAACTCATATTAATGCTAATAGAGAATAAAGGCTGCAAGGAATTTGCACCACTTAGATTTCATTGTTTTTCCTGCTCTGCAAGATCTTATGTTTCATTTCTGCCTCTCAGAAACATCACCTGGGTTGTCTTGTAGCAGATCTAGAATACAAGGCACAATGGTTAATGGGGAAACTAAACCTGGTTTCCAGTGGGGTCAGTTCTGCTGAAATCTCAAAGGGTTGCTTGCAGAATTAAGTTCCTTTTAATTGCATGTTGCAGACAAGGGTAGGCACCAGTTCAGAAACAGGTCCTCAAGAGAACCTGATGACTTCAGAAATGTACACCTTGGTGGTAGCATCCTTCTAGTCATGATGATCTGGGAGCTTCCATGATCCATAGTGGGCTCCTCTGGAGTGATTTCCATGTGCCACAGAACCACATGGGAACATATTTTCTAGATTGTTTAACCAATCATTTCCCACCCTTTAGAAGGAATACTCACCCTTGGAATCTGAGGGGAAAATAATAATAAAAAATGGGAGGTATCAAATAACAAAATGCTAAATTAACTGCTACAATAGCTGTAATTAAAACTCAAAAGCCAGTGTAGAACCATCAGTCACGTAGACATTGACCAATCAGTAAACTGTACAGGAAGTTGGGGAACTTTTGTAACTCTTTTAAAAAAGCCTTTGGGTTGTGTTGGCCTTCAGTCCTTGCTTCCTGTTCTTGCAGGCCAGCCTTTCAAGCTGGACCCTAAAATGGCTCATAAGAAGTTGAAGATCTCCAACGATGGGCTCCAGATGGAGAAAGACGAAAGTTCCCTAAAAAAGAGTCACACCCCTGAGAGATTCAGTGGAACAGGCTGCTATGGGGTCGTGGGTAATGTGTTCATTGACAGTGGATGTCACTACTGGGAGGTGACCCTGGGAACCTCCACCTGGTAAGTGGGCCGCGTTGGGTAAGAATGGGCTATCCTAACAGGTTGCATGGGTAGGTCAAGGCCCTGTTCTTTCTCACCATTCGTCAATTCAATGCAAGAGACGTCATCAATGTATTAGCCCCGTTGGTATCCCTGTTTTCTGTCTCCAAAATATTAGAAGACATATTGAATTTGGAGGCTTCCTTAAGTGGGCTGTGATCACCAAAGCTGATGTGAGAAAGCAAATGCTAGCTTTTCAGAGGCCATGAGACCCTTCCTACTTTCGCGGTTGATAATTTGAGTATTAGTATGACTTTTAAAAAAAAAATGACACTAAGGTAGTGGTTAATGGCCCTTCTCAAGCCAATGGTCCATTAACTCTTGAACCCCTTTTGTAATCAGTACGTTGTCTTTTATCCCAGAAAGTGACATCTTTAAAGGGGGGGGGGGCTTATTGTGCTTATTTGTCTTGATTCTTAAGAAAGAGATGAACTATTAAAGGCTAGTGGCTCCTTAATTCCATCTTTCCTGGAGCACCCCCTGACCAGGCAGTTGCATTTCATTGTTGACACGGTGTCTTGTTATTTTGAGGAACAAAATGCAGGAAAATTGTAGCATAGCATTAAAGTAGAATACATGCACAGAGAGACACAATTTATTTATTTATTCTAGATATTTCAATTTTGGACATTTCAGCACCTCCCAGGTATATGACAGGGCCCTGCCTTCTTCATGTGATCACTCAACCCATTATAGCATCAGCCTGCTCCATCCTTGTAAACCATGCCACTAGCTACCAACCCACCCAGATTTAAGAAAAGTGCAATAGATGTTATGGAGATTGCTGGTGAGGAAGGAGGAGGCCCCTTCCAGGGGGAAAAACACATGCACAGTGTAGAAAGCCTTGGGCACCTGGCCAAGAGGATCAGAGAGGACCTGCCTTAGAGTTTCTGGAGTTTTCCCCTTAGAGTTTGCTAGTTCTGCTTATTTTTGGCAAGATTCTGTTATAGGGTAGAAACAATAAAGACTAGAGCTTCATTCCTGACTCAGCCTGGTTTCCTTGCCTCATTCCTGACAACAGAGTATGTAATAATTGTGCTAAAGTGCTATATGATGTGCGTCTGTTATTATCTTGGTGCCAAGAAAAGCAGAGTTCCCACACAAAGTCAGATGTGGAGTCCTGATGTATTGTGCTGACCTGTAAGAAATCTTCTATTAGTTGCCCCTCATCTCCAGCTATGGACCTCAAAGAAACCAGCTATGGATTGGTACTCATTGACAGTGTTTGCATGATGGGCTTAATCATGGTAAACTAAATTAACTCTATTTTCTGGGTTAGCACAATACACCAGGCTGAAATAGGGTTGGCTACTTTGTGGCTCAGTGTGTCATGCAAATAACCCCAGAGAAAAGACATGCCAATAATAGGTGCCTGCAGAGCAAGATCATTTCAGGACCACGGAGAGCTCTTTGTATGGAAATGTAAGCTACAATAGTTTAACTTTGAAGAGAGCTGTTGTTTCAGCATTGGCCCTTGGCCACAATGGTTTTAAGAAAGCTGGCGAGTCTTTAATTCCTTTCCTGCTGGCTGCTGGTTCAAGATAAAAGCTGTGGCCCTTTCTGAAGTCTTAAATGCTGCCATGGCTATGAAGATGGCATCCTTGGAATCTGAGCTCTCTAATAGTAGGATGGCTATATCTGGAAGCTGGGATTACACAAAAGGGGGTACTGAATTGGGGCAACCTAGGACTCACTTTTCTTTAGGACTTTTCTGGGCTTCTGAATTTAGGGATATTTCACCACCATCCCTTGATAGGCAAGATCCTTTTACAAAGTCTATAGGGAGCAGAAGAGGCTGTTGAACCCTTGCCCAGTAGAGTAACAGCAAGAGTCCATCACACATTCTCTGCAAATAGATATGTCACTGGTACGTAGTTTTTCAGGAAGAGCTATCCTTTCTTTTGGGAAACTCGTGTTTCTCTGAAAGCCATTTCCATTCGGCCTCTTCTGCTGGAGGGCTTCATTTAAAAGTGCACTGGCAACAGGAGCAGCATAGGCTGTGCGTACTCTCCCAGGGTTCATGAGCGATGCACCCACTCACTCTGCACTGCAGGGAAGGAGGGCACAAATAATTGAGCTGGGCTATGGCTGTGATTCAAAGCTACCCTCAGGCGTGTGTCATACAGAAATTCACTGATCAAAGGCACAGCAGGGACCTGCGGCTTTCGGTAGTTGCAATTGAAATGTCATCAGCCCCCATCTCCTGCGTGCAATTCTTGTTGCCCTTCTCTAAGCCAATATCCATTCTTCTTTTGTCTTCCTCCCACAAAGCCTGTGAGTTCTGTTTAAAGAGAAAGCTGTTTGCTAGCCCATGGAGCCAGTTAGTTACTTCAAATCAGGTGTCCATTAAAATACTTTATCAATTCCTTGGGTCTTTTATTATGTTTTAACAATGTTAGTGAAAAGCTCCTTCATTGGAGGAGCGGAGCAGCTGAATCAAAGGTTCAGCTGCTTTGCTTCACTTGCCCCAAAGCTTAGAACGTATTGTAACATTTGATAAACACAAAACTTTTAGTAATGCCCAAAAGTGGTTCTTCCACTTTTTCCTGTGATCTTATTAAAAAAAAAGGGCCTTTTGTGATTCCTTTGGACATTCAGGACTTGAATTTCCCTTGTTGCTGTAGTAGTAGTAGTTATTATTACTATTATTATAAGAAGTGGTTTGCCAAGAAGCAATTTACAAATGCAAGTGATGAGACAATTCCTCCTTTCTGTGGGCTAACAAGCAAGATAATAGGGCACACAAGGGGAAAGGATATGGAAAGAGGGAGAAGACACAAGACTAGACATGAATTCTTATCTTGACTAGCTGGAATCAAAGCAGGCCAAATAGCATCATACATGGCTACTAGCTAGTTGACTGACTGAGGAGAGTCCAAACTGGCAGGTTTCTCAACTATGAGATTCACTGGCCCTGTTTCTCACTGCTGGGCAACTCTTTGGAATTAGATAATCAAGAGAGGCCCTAGAAAACTGATGTCTTCACACAGGGAGTGTTATGGCCCTGTGTGTTCAGCACATTCCAGAGTAGACCTTTTCCTGATTGTATCAGTTAATTGAGACTTGCACTTTGAGGAGAGTTTTAGAATGCAACTCCTTGCAAATTTTTATTTTTCTCATAAGATTTTCACACAGGAAAGGATTCCAATTGCTGAGCTATAACATAGACCACGTAAGAGTCTGTTATTACACATGGAGAAAAATGCTGGAGCTTGGACTCTGAAACATCTCCTAAGGACAGCATTCAGCATGAAGGCCTTTGTGGGCATCCCTGATCATCTTATTTTGCTGCATAGGTAGCAAAGAGTAGGTTTCTCACTTTCAGTCTTAGAAATTGCAGCGAGAATCTATGCCTGTTAGGCTTATGGGTCATAAATACCACCTTGAATGGAATCCTGGAGGCAGATTCAGGAAGATGTTGGGCCCCAGAGGTGCTAGGATTCTAGCACTTTAGGATTCTGGGCTTTGTGAAGACTTGGACATCAGGCAGTGATGACTGTGGCTAAGCAACACAATACAAAAGGAATTGCAGGAAGAAGGCAGGGCAAAGAGACAGAGTTCTCATGTCAAACCATAAGATCTCTCACAAAAAAAAAAGTTTCCTGGGATCCCTGTTATAGAAATACAACCCCTTTCAAGAATGGTGTCTGCTTCATCTGATATATGCAGTGGATGTAGAAGGTAGGAGGAGCTTCTGTGCTGAGGCCCTGTAGAGAAAGACCCAACTTAGCAAGGCAAGAGCTGAAGATAGTGAAATGCACCGTAATAGCTGGACTGTGAAATAGGAGAGCACACTTCACTGTCTTCCCATCATTTGCATTTGACGCAGCATGAAATTAAGAATTCTGCACACCTGCTTTAACAACAACTAGGGGTTGATGGGCATAGCTGGGCAATTACTTTTTTGTGATGAGAGATTTCTCTGCCCTCACTCCCTCCCTCCCTCTCTCATACACCCCTATATGTGCATGCAGAACCACACTTCATTTTGTTTGATTGATGTAGCCCACCTTCCAAGAGATTCCCATGGCAGCTTACAAAACATTACAGTGAAAGAAGAACTAAAACAGGGAAATTGAAGCCACCAGTGCAATGTAGAAGTGCTGCAGAATGACAAACACTAAGCCATGCAAAAACTGTGCAGGGTATTTAAAAGTCTGGGGAACTCCAAGTAGACCTTGCTTATAAAATTTACTTGATTTGCTCATTTTTGCTCCCAGAAAGTCAGGGTGGGATGCGTGTCTGTCCTCCCTATTATGATCTATCTGCAAAACAATTCTGTGAGATAGACTTGACTCAAAGAAATAGCAGTGGGTGTAGAGTCAGCTGAGAGCCACTTTGATGTAGTGGTTAAAGCAGTGTTTCTCAACCTTGGGAACTTTAAGATAGGTGGACTTCAACTCCCAGAATTCCCCAGTCCACCCATCTTAAAGTTCCCAAGGTTGAGAAATACTGGGTTAAGGTCACCAGGCTAAAAACCAGGAGACCTTGAGTTCTAGTCCTGCCTTAGACATGAAGCCAGCTGGATGACTCTGGGCCAGTCCCTCCTTCTCAGTCCTGGGCAGAAGAAGACAAGGGCCAACCACTTCTGAAAATGTTGGTTAGAAAACTGCATGGATTGGTCCATGTAATTGCCATAAGCCAAGACTGACTTGAAGGCACCCCAAAATAAAGTCAGCTAATGAGCAGTGTCGTTGAACAAATGTTTGAACCCTGTGGATGCCCAGCATTGAAGCCACTCTGCCACACGGATGAATGGGTGATCTCCCATAAGTGACTCTTGGTCCCCTTCTTGTTTCTCCAGGTACGCCATTGGCATTGCCTACAAATCAGCCCCTAAGAACGAGTGGGTCGGCAAGAACTCCTCTTCGTGGGTTTTCTCCCGCTGCAACAACAGTTTTGTCGTGCGGCATAACAATAAGGAGATGCTGCTTGACGTTCACCCCCAGATGAAGCGCCTGGGCGTTCTCCTGGACTATGACAATAACGTGCTTTCCTTCTATGACCCAGCCAACTCTCTCCATCTCCATACATTCGAGATTGCTTTTGTCCTGCCTGTCTGCCCTACCTTTACCATTTGGAACAAGTCATTAATGGTGGTCACGGGCCTTCCTGCCCCAGACTTTATAGACTACCCAGAACAGCAGGAATGCAACTGCCGACCCCAAGAATCCCCATATGTATCAGGAATGAAAACCTGCCATTGAGGATCCATGAAGTCCCTTCTTTCCGGCCAAGTCTCGGGAACTACTGTGCAACCAGATGGGGAGGTGGGCTCATATGTGTTGGGAGGCAGTTGGCAGCCCACTAGCTTATTGCTTACTGAAATTCCACCACTCATGGTGCACCCTGTTCAAGGAGTGTGGGTGGTGTTTCATGGACCAGATTTTTACAACTTAATTTTATTTTTTTGATAGCACTACTGAATCGTCTCCAATGGAGTTGGCATGTCTTGTTTGTTCCTGACAAGAGGAAGGGCACCATGGCAGGGTATGGAGGTGGGTCATACCATCTCAGCTGCAAGGGAATCAAAAGGCCAACAAGAGTTTTGTTTTGTCTACAGCCAGAGCATTCTTAGGGTCCCCATCAGGTCTCTAACCTATCATTTTGGGAGAATTGGAACCAGACCAAATTGGAACCCAAGCTATTGCCTAGGAAGCACAGGTCTGGGTCACCTATTACCCCATGACAATTGTGCATGGGGGAGGGGGCAGAATGAATTTAGCACTCTGCAAATGTTCCTCCTGCACATTAGCAGACACATGGAAAAGTGAGTCAGCCCTGTCCCAAACATTTTCTCATCAAGTACATTCAAGCACAGTGGTTATACACAAGGATTGGCCCATCAACTGCTGCATGTACATCAGTTCCCCTTGGCAGGCATTGCACTGAACATGCAGAGGCATGAGGAGAGCATTTGGTGCTCTGTGAGTGCAATCCACTTCCTTCCAAACACAGTCTAAATGAATGGAGATGAGATCCGTGTAGACCTATTATATGCACCCAGTGTGAATATGTTGGAAAAGCTTAGCTAACTGAAGCTCTGCGCATGCACTTTTACTTACAGTGGGAGCCCACTGTTGCTGGTGGCAGACTAACTTTTCTTCCTACCCAGAAGTGCCTTCTGGGTCAGGAATTTTGTAAACAAGTGAAAAGTCCAAAGAGTCATGAGAATGCATTTTATTCAGAAATGAGTGATGTGGTGCTGGCCTAAAAGCTATAATAACTTCAGGAAGTTGGCCTTTGAGATGCAACAGATTCACTTCTTTGGCTCACAGCATACAGGTAGTCCTTGACTTACGACCACAATAGGGACTGGAAAATTAATCATTAAGTGTTATGGTCATTAAGCAATGTATTGCATGACTGGACTCGATTTTACATTTTTTGCCACGGTCATTAAGCAAATCACATGGTTCCCCATTGATTTTGCTTGTTGGAAGCTGGCTGGGAAGGTCACAAATGGTGATCACGTGACCCCGGGATGCTGCAACCGTCATAAATACATGCTGGTTGCTGAGCGCCCAAATTTTGATCACATCACTGCAGGGATGCTGTGACAGTCGTAAGTGCAAGGACCAGTCATAACTCACTATTTACAGCGCCATCAAAACTTCGAACATTCGCTAAATGAATGGTCATAAGTTAAGGACTACCTGTGCTTTGCCTGGAACTTTACTAGGGGAAAAGGGGCCAATAACCCCCCCCAACCCAACCCTGGGCAGGAAACATAAGAGGAGGGATTTAGATTTAGGACCATCTCTGAACCAACAATTTACTTTGTGAAGTTAGCATTCCAGACTGGTAGAATCCAAAAGGATTCCTCCATTCTATTTGCTGATGTCCCTCAGTTTGCCCCATCTCTTGGTGCAGATCATTAGATCTGGGTTTGGTTGTCCCTCATTTTCCTGGGACAAGGCATCCTTGCTGCTCCCACCTCTAGTCGTTCCTGTCTTAGGGAGAGCAAATCAGGTGATTCAGTTATGTCACCTGGTGGGGCAGACTAAACTTCAGCCTATTTTGGGGGGGGGGATTGCAAGGGTCCAAAATGGATGCAGTCAACCTCCCAGAGGTGTAACACATCTGTTTGGCCTTTAATTTAACCCTATCCCCTAAATTGCTAAACATTGCACTGCCAGACATAGGCCATCTGAACTGCTGAATTTCTTGGCATGGCTTGGGTACCTCAGATCAAGCCCTGGGGGCGGCATGGATCCCATGAAATGCCCGCTTGTGATACAGGAAAAGATCGGAACTATGGTCTTCCAGACTGGGGAAGGCTGTTTTAGTTTGCAGCCCCTTGTTGTGGATTCCGGGAAAGTCATACCAGACCATTTGGTGTCTGGGGACAGAGTGGCAGCAACTGCCATATGGAAGAAAGCTTGAAATGGTTTGGCTTCCTTCTTTGCTCAGTATGCTCAACATTTGGGCATTTTCTTCCTTGGGGGAATGTGGCTTCTGTTGCTTTAGGGGTCAAAGAAAAACATTGGAGAGCATTATATTATTCAGGTTTGCATTGTATTTGCCCTCAGGTTCTGTCATACAATGCAGGGAGAAGTTAATTGAGATGTTGGCAGGTCAAATGTAATGCCATTGGAAGATTTCAGTGGGATGCCACTGTTACAAAGAAGTAGCCATCATGCCGCAGTATTTGGTGTTCTGTAGCTACAGGAAGGTACCCAACAGGGTCTCCTCTACAGCAATGGCCAAGACTTTTACGATTGCTGCTAAATTTGTCACCCCTAAACATGTAAGGTCAATGGCTACAAAGATCAACTGCCTTCAAATTGCATGACTGAAATGGCTCTTTGTTTTAGAGAGAGGGGTTTTTGGTCGGCTCAGTCTGAAGAGGTGACCTGAAATAAATGGGAGGGCACCCCCACCACCAATGTCCTTGTGCCCAAATATCAAAGTCCAAGATCACTGTGATGTGGTAGTAGTGTTCCTGTTTTATTTCCTGCCAACTTGTGTACACATTATTGCACAGAATTCAATAATCTGTCATAAACTTCTGAGAATCTCAGCCATCATTTAAAAAGCAAACAAAGAGTATCTTAGATCACTAGCCTTTGTCGTTAAACAGAGACTTGAAAATGTACAAGCAAAAACATCTCCAGAAGGCCCTGCAGTTAAGAGATGGAAAATATGTACACTTCATAACTTTCCTTTCTCTGACGCACATCTCTCAATTGTGTTCTGTACCCATAATAACCTCTCCTTATCCCCATAATCTCTTCTTGTATCTCCACTCCAGGTCTCTCTCTTTGTTTCTTACCAACCAGCCTCCCTTCCTCATTGTTCTGCAACAATGCTCAGATTCCACCAGTAGAGATGCGACATTATGCAAGATGAAAAATATAGCTACAATGTATTTTGATGATTTGCTCTAATTTCAGGATGCCGTTTCTTGATATTGAGTTGGGAGGAATTATATTCCTACAGCATGGAGAGACACTGAACAAGTTTCATTGTTCTATTCATAGATGCTTCCTTCTGTAACATTTAAATCCCTCCCTCCCTCCCTTCCTTCCTTCCTTCCTTCCTTCCTTCCTTCCTTCCTTCCTTCCTTCCTTCCTTCCTGCTGCACATCAGAACTACCTCATTGCACACACTTCCAGATGGAAATAAAACCAGGGCTTAGTTTATGGTTAGGAATTGGAAACTTGATGCTTTCTAGACATTGTGGGCTACAGTGCCCATAAATCCTAAACACCGGGGATTATGGGAATTGCAACCCAAAATATTGGAAGGACCTCAAGTTGCCTTCTTCTGGTGGGGAAGAACTGCTGCCTTCCCTCCGTTCTCCACTCCTCATCTGGAGAACCGAGCAGCAGCCTTTTGGTTTTCCTGTTTCTTCTACCACGTATGTCTGCTTGGCTCTTTTCTCCCCCATCACCAGTGCTCATGTTTTCTCTCCATATTCTACAAGCATATCATCATCCAGGCAGCTTGGCCAGGAAGGACATCATGTAGTCCAGCCCAGCCCTAGAGAGGCAAATGAGTTAAAAATTGCCCTTTCCTTTTTTAATCGGTCTGGCCTGGCTTATCTCAAGACACAAACATGTCCAAAAGGGGTCTGGAGGCAAAGCTGGAGCTTGTCCAGGGGTTAGAATATTTTTCAAAAGTTGGATGAGTCCAGGTTTGGATGATCTGCCAAGAAAAGATGGGTGTTTGGGAGAGAATGGCATGGAAATGAAGTCTGTTTAGAGAGCCATGGCATATTCTGCTAAATTATTATGAGCTGAATAAATATTATGCAGCATGAAGTCTCTCCAGGCAATGACCTTAATGAAGGGAGAGTGAGGCGCCTTTGAACAGAAGTCTTCCAGGGGTTCACAATACAGCTGCTTCTGTATCTTTCTCTGGTCTGACACCTTGAGACAGTGTCCTGACTTGACCCAACGCAACCTGCTGGGGCTATCTCATACTGTCTGTCTTCCCTCTTGTGTTGACCTCTGATTCCAGCTGGCAGATGTTTGTTCTTGGCCTCGGGCCGTCCTCTCATTCCTTTCACTTGTCACATCATTGCCCTGACCAGGCTGCTGCTGCTTCTGGGCTGCGCTTCATTTTCTTCTGGGGCTTTCTGCGGAGGAGTCTGAGCGCTTTCCCAGGGGTCCAGCGTCCAGCTTTGAGAGGAGAGGATCAGCTGAGTCCAGCTTGCGCAAAAGGCAAGCATGTCCCAGCACCATCTGATGCTGCAGGATGCATTTTCATCAACTGAATTGCCTTTCTGACTGCACTCGCAGGAACGGTTGATCAGAAGGAACCAGAACTGTTCCTTCCCCATCTAACAGTTTGGGCAGTTGCCTTCTTTAATGGAGGCACAGTAAGCTGTTGCAACTGCTTATGAATCAGAACATTATATGTGTTTCTTTGTCTGGGCAAGAGACAGAAAATGTGTGCACTTTTGGGAAAAGAAGCAGCCATTCCAGCTGTAGTTGAAGAACACCAGGGTTGGCCTCTGGAAGCATAAGGCCCTCGTTACAGGTAGTCCTCACTTAATGACCACAATTGGGACCGGAATCTCAGTTGCTAAGTGAAGTGGTCATTAAGTGAATCCAACCGGACTTTATGACCTTTTTTGTGGTGGTTGTTAAGCAAATCACTGTGGGTGTTAAGCAAACCATGTGGTTGTTAAGCAAATCATGAGGTCCCCCATTGATTTCGCTTGCCAGAAGCCGACTGGGAAGGTCAAAAATGGCGAACATGTGACCACGGGACACTGTGACGGTCATAAACGCAAACCAGTTGCCAAGCGCCCAAATTGTGATCATGTGACTGCAGGGATGCTGCAGCAGTCGTGAGGACCAGTCACAAGTTGGTTTTTTCAGCAGTGCTGTAAGTCTGAACTGTCACTAAATGAATTGTTAAGCGAGGAATACTTGGATCCTGGCTTCTACTATGCAGCCAAAGGTAGTGCAAATAGGTAAACTGGGCTTCCATGAAAAGCTGGCTCATGCATTGGTCAGAGATCCCAAGTTGCATAGTTGACTACACCCATCACTGAGCAAAATATTTGTGTGCAAGCCACCCAGCAGTCTCTTAACTATAAGGTGTATGAGTCATTTCAGGTAATGCTTAACAGATTCAAGCTGATTCAAGGGGCACTTTTTAAAGTCCCCCAATAGCCACGGAGGGAAGGTGCCAATAAAGCAGGGCTTTGTAGCAGAACGGCTCTGATCCAATGAGAGGGAAATAGCCATTTCGTTTTCCTGTCCAGCCCTTGTTCTGAATCAGCAGTTTGATGGAGATAATGAAGAAAGCCAGCCAGATGCTTGTGTCAGGGCTCTTCCCCTCTCTCCCCGCTCCACTCCAGGTTTTAAAAATGTATAATGGAGTTTGGCAAGCATGTTCTGGTACTCTATGCCACCTTTGAACCTCAGCGTGTTAATGTTCACTCTGTACATGATTTGGTAAGTCCATGTGCTAAGTCAGTTTTCCTACAGTAATACGTTGCAACTAATATGTGATGCCTTAGTGGGGAGACGTCATGGTGAAATACTGTCTGTCATAAAACAAATTTCTGGGACCGTGTACTGATTATGTCCTGAGATGGAAACCCTTTTGGTTCTGTGGAGTTTCCGTAGGCCACTCAGATTCATCCCTCATCCTCCAGCCCAAATAAATGATCCAAGAATCAAGCAATGTGTCAACTTTAGCAAGGTGGTGAAAACAATTTGATGTTAGATATAGTGTAGCCCCTTCAGTCAGGAGGTCCTCAGGTTTCCTCTCATGCTCATGAGATGGTGGCACTTCCTTGTTCCTTCCTGTCTGTTTCAATGGGTCAGAGAGCTCTGGAGTCCTCAGCTGAAGCATTTGTGGTGCTTCCTTTTCTTCTACAAACATTGGTTGGCTCTTTGTGACACCCTCAACATGCAGTGCTTGGCTACCTGTATCATATTAGCTGCATTGTAGCTGGAATTAGAGGATGCAGTGGTATTTTGGTTACCATGAAACCTGTCAGAGGATCTTTTCATGTGTAACCTAATTGGAAGCTTGCAGCTACTCTGTGTGTGTGTGTGTGTGTGTGTGTGTGTAGAGTGGAACATCTGGCTAAGCCACAGAGTTGTTTTTCTGCCACACATTATTCTAGTGCTGACAATGAAGGTTACAATCAGAACAGAGTTAAATGGGACATTGCAGACCCCCATCCTCTTAGTTAGAAAAGGGTTTCCTGTTTTATCTATCTTTCTGGTTGGGGTCAAAGAGGAACAAAGGTTTGTGGAGGCATCACTTAATGGCAGAGCACTGGCTTTGCATCCCAAAGGTTCCAAAGTTCAGTATCTGGTCTCTCCAATTAAAAAGAAAAAAAGAATCAGGCAGGGGTGATGGTGAACAGCCATGCCTAAAATGCCAAAGGGCTGTTGTAGAAGCAGCAGAAAGGAAGATACAGGAGAGGAGCAGGATCCCTAACCATCTGGGCCCAATATGCACATCTGGAATTTTGGGTGCAACCTTCACAGAATAGTTGGTGTTTAAAGAAGGGGAGCAGAAACATTGTTTGAAGTACAGATTGTGCTAGATAAGGAGCTTACTAGATGGTAGAAATGTGTGGGCAGGTGTGTTCTGAAATGGACCAATCGCCTGAACAAAGAACAAGGTAGCTTCCTTTGTAATCCACAATTAGAAGGTTCAGTGATCTTCTGCTTTGAAAGAACATTTGAACTGACTCACATGAATGAAGCCATCCATTGTTGTCAATGCTCTTGGTGGCTACATTACCCCTGGAAAAGTTGTATAAACCTGGCATCTGTTGAACATACATTGATCCCTCCAATATGTAACCACAGTAGATACAACTGGAGTGCATCCAGCCTACAGAGATCCCAATGCATTATTTCAGTGTAAATGTGGGGGGAAATATTCAACCCTTCCTACAGTGACACCTCAAACTCAGTTGTCAGCTTCCACTTGCTTGCTTTAAGAGCCCAGTTAGATCAAACCAAAGATTTCCCAAGTCCGGCATCCTGTTTGCACACAGTAGCTAACCAGATGCCTTTGGGAATTCCAGGCAGGCTGTGAAAACATCTTCATCCTTTGTCTCAAATTAGCAACTCACTTGTTCAGAATGGTGTATCATAATGTGCGATTACAACATCCTCTTTGAGTTCCAGCTTTTGAAAAGGAAATGCTTCCCTCAGGCACTGTGTTTTTGCATGTGCTATCCATAGTTGAATGTTCATTGTGTACAGTCATCCTGGAGGTCTCTAAAGGCTCAAAGGTCCTTTTGCTGTACGGTCTGGTGCACATTGATACAAGAAGAGTGGTAAGTTCAAAAATCCCTATAGCCATACTGGAATCTTATTCAAGCTCCAAGCAAGCCTACTCTTTGGTCTTCTGCCAAGAAAAACATGGGGCAGAAACTGAGGATATGAATATCATAGAAACAAAGATGGGATTTGTGCTGTGCAATGTTTTCATTTTCCGTATCTTTGCTCTCACTGATAGCCACAGAACCTTGCAATTCAAAGCAGTTTCTACTACACTTGATTGCCTCTGTTTATGCTATAAGGGAGCTATTTTCTATGCTGCTTCCATGGAGCCCTCTGTTTCTGCTAATGTTTGTCTGGGGGGTGGGGGAAACATGACATGCATTTTACAGATGTAGAAATTGCCTTGCCACCATTGGCTCGCTGTTGAAATGTCTGTCTGCTGCTTGTACATCCTGTGTTGATTTTCTGCTGGGATGAAACTGATTGATAAGTAACCAAAGCTGATGGCACTGAAAGCATTAGGCTTTAGGATTCTTAAAGTGTCAAAATATGTCTGCCACCAAGTCTGTAATAATAGCTGCACTTAAACAGTTGTGTAAGTGCACTCACTTCTTATTCAAGAAGCAACTGTGTGTCTCCATATAGCTAAATGCTCTCCTTTGGTTCCTGAAACTTCCCAGGTACATAATTAGCACAGAACATCTCATCCCTCTGGCTTTAGACAGAAGTACCCAGAAGGAGGTCAAATTAGAATGAAACCAAGCATTGTAAAGCATATGTCTGGGGGGGAAAATGCTACATTTTGAGTCCATAAACAATCTCTCCTATCAAGGAGTAAGTTAACAATGGAATCAATTTTTCTGAAGGGCATTGCTTTCTCCTGGACCTGAGATTTCCAAATGGAGATTGGACAACCATCCACTTAGAACACTAAGCTCTAGATTTCATAAATCAAGTTGGGGTAGATGTGATAAGATTCCAAGTCAGTCTGGGATTTAGCTGGCTTCTGTTATTGCCAACTCCCTTGCTCATATGATTCTGTCCCCTCACCCTGACTTGGCAGACCCAGGTATGATGTTATACTGGATATTGGGAAAGTAGCTATCAGTTTCCTTGGATGTCCTTCCAACTTGGCCCATTATTCTAGAATACTGTTCCCAAGCCATTGTTGGTGACTTGGCTATGTGCTATTTATGTATCTCACATGTCTTTTCAGAGCTTAAGGTGCTCCCTTCTCCTATTTTTCCCCATGACAACAACTCTGTGAGGTAGGTTGGGCTAAGAGAGTGGCCCAAAGTCACGTTAGCTTCTGTGGCAGAGGCTGAGTAGAACCTGGGTCTCCTCACTCCTAGTATTGATGAACAGCTTCATTAATACACCACACTCAGCATCAAGTGATATTGATGGAAGGAGCAAGCTGTGGTTCTCTTTTCCCTCCGTAGAAAATGAGGCAAGAGCAGGAGTGATGTCCAGGCTGCTCTGAGGAAAGAAGATTCTTGATGAAACAAGAGCTTAGTTCGACATACAGTACATTTGTAAAATATTCATGGCAGAGCAAATACAGTGCTGGCCAATACCATAAAATTAAATGTTTTCTTTTATTATTCCTTTACTTAGGGCTTTTTCCTGTCAAACATTCATCTTGACAGTAGGGTGAAACTCTGGCATTTTCAAAGCTTGAACATAGTGCTGAGATCAGGCCAAGAGCAAACTATGTTTGCATGCTTCTGATAGACATCAACCACCAATTTTGAGTGAAGCTAATAGGAGAAAGGCCATCAGCTTCTCTTGTATTTTGGGATGGACAGGCAAGGAGAAATAAATAAATGCTTCTCACAGTGTTTTCATAGATTCATAGAATTGGAAGGGATCATTGAGGCCATCAAAACTGACCCTTGCTTTGTGCAGGAATCTAAACTAAAGCCTCCATGAGAGGTCGAGGACTAGCCTCTCCTTGAACATATCCAGCAGAGGACAACCCACCACTTCTCTGGGCAGTTGTTTTCACCATCAAACTGATCTTACCGTTAGGAACATTTGAACCAGAATCTGCCTTTCTCTAATTTTAGTCCATTATCCTGTATCTTCTCTTCTACTGTGATAGAGAACAGGCATTGGCCTTCTTCTTCTGGATGACATTTAAAAGTGCATCATCTCTCAGTCTCCTCAAAGTTCAGCATACATAATCACTTCAGTCTCATCACAGACTCTAATTTCCAGTCTCTTGAACATCCTTATGCAATTTATCCAGATAGTCCTTAACATGTGCTGCCCGGAACCTGGTCCAGTTTGTCTTAATTATTCTTAATTTTAATGCTCAAAATTTGACATTATGTTCCCAAAGTTTCCTTCCTAAAAATAAGAGGTAAGAGACCTGCTCTCTTTGCTGCAGAAGCCCATCCCCTACTTTGATTTAGCAATCAAGGGTTACTCAGCTGAGAGGTGTAAAGGCAGCCTGCACAAATTCTGAGAATATCTATTATTTCATTCATTTCTAGCTAAAATTCTGCATTGCATTTCAACGGAGACAGAGACTGGATTCTGATTCAGTGGAGTCACTTACCAGGGTGAGTAGCAGGTCCTCCAGGTTTTGAGCCATAATTTACACCTGTCTTGATCAGCCTTACCACTGGTAAGGGATGCTGAAAACAATAGTTCAACAACACTGCTAAGCATTACTATTTTGATGACTGCAGTACAGGAACAAAAACACTTCTTTTCCATGTCCTTGGTTATATATGTGCTCCATGTCAAATATCAACCAGGATCATGTCCTGCTGACAGGGAAAAAATACAGAATTAGGAGCTGGCCCCATGGTTATATATTGCACGAGACTAGGAGGAATCTGTGATAACATTGTGGGGACTTGGGGAACACTCAGAGGCCCTTTCATCTCAATGAATGTATGTGACAGCAACGGACAGAGTATTGACTGGATGACTAAAACCACCATCTCCACACTTCATATTTCTAGAGATTCATGATTCTTGATGGGTAACTTTGAGCAAGTCATACCCTCTCAAGCAAGCCCACTCTACAAGTTGTTGCAGAAGACTGAATGCTCCACTGAAAACCCAGGAGATCTTAGCTTACTTATGCTTTACACAAAGGAGGTCCCAGGTTCATCTCCAAGTAGAGCTGAAAGACATGTCTGAAAATCTAGACAGCCAGAGCCAGCCACTATACACAATACTGAGCTACATGAGTTAGTGGTCTGACTTGGTATAAAGCAGTTTTCTTTGTTTGAAAACCTATGGCAACAGAGTTGACCAACATAGATTAACAGCATTAGGCCAGGAAAAAAAAATTCAAGTCCCCAGTTTCTCAGGTTTAAAACTCACCCATTCCTGTAGCTTGGGTGGATCTTCAGTTTGAGACATCATGCGGTCTTGCCCAGAGAATGCGCCAGAAATCCATTGGAGGTGGTAATCTGTCCTTGGAGATGTATGTATTAAAGAATTGCATGTACATTGCACTTTTATTTTTTAATGGAGCTCCAGAGAACTTGGATGGGCTTTCTAAGAATCTGTCTTCCAAAACCTGATTCAACCAATAACTGCTTGACTTGTATAAAGAGGCTGGATTGTGCATTACTCAGACCACAGCTCTGGCCTCAGATGGGTCAGTTATGCTAGACAGACAATAGCCTGCCTTAGTAGAATGCATTTGTATATGCAAATGGAATCTCCATGTTTGGAAGCAGGGACTATCTGAATGGATGGAAGGGAGGTTCCCAGAAGATCAGCTACTGCTTTCATCCATTGCATGTGAGATTCCAAGGCATCTAGCGCCCTGGTCCTTCAGAGCTCCTGTCATCCAAAGCAGAGATAGCTTAAAAACAAAAATAAAAACAATAGGAGGCATGTAAGAACACTAATCCAAGAAACCCTGGGACACAGAGATTCAGGATTCTGGATAGAGACCACAAATTCAGGACCCTGGACAGCTACCATTAATTCAGAACTAAATGCAGGAATTTTCCAGCCAAGGTAGAACAAGTTATTTCTGAGAAACTGGCAGAGTTGTATACTGGCCAGGAGAGCCTTCTAGTAAGTCTTGCACCTTTTTTGTTTGTTTCTTTAGAGTCAGCACTCCGTCAGGATTTCCTAGGTCACTGCATGAATCTTGAAATCTGTGTCTCATAGTAGAAGAGCAGCAGCAACTCCCTGGGATTTTTGGATGAGCCACAGAAACCAAGATGGATGGCCTCATTTTCTAAATACCAGGGATTAATTCCACCTCCACCTCAGATCTGCTGCGTTTCTAGGGGTTCTTGATCTTGTGCTCTGACATCTGGCTGAGCACTAGTTTTTTGCAAAGTGGCTTAGATTCACCTTGATAAAGAACTCTGCACCACCAAGCTGAGGCAATTCTTTTCAGCAAAGAAAAGTGGCCACATGATTTGTCTCAACAAAGTGCTTTGCATTATTTTGCATGCCATGGCTGTCACTTGCTTTCCCAGAAGTGCCAATTGAGGCAGCTGAAGCAAAGTAATGAAGTCACTTGATTTCACTCTTAAAAGGGAAGGGGCTGTGTTGCATAGTAAATAACTTCAAGGGGTGCTTTGCTCAAGCCTTGGTTGAAGGCATGGTGCCCAACTCTTTTGACCATTGTGTGAAACAGGATTCTGCAATAGTTGGGCTCTCACTTTGATCCAACAGGAAGGGAACAGGACGGGTTAAAGCTCAATAGTAGAACAAATACTTTACATGTAGCCTAGTCCTAGATTCAATCTCTAGCACATCCAGGTAGAAACCTCTGTCTGAAACACTGGAGATATGTTGCCAGTCATGTTCCTCAAGCTAGAGTTCTCCAGATGTGTTGGGACTCAACTGCAACTCCCTTCAACCATGGAAGACACTTGCAGTCACAAGAGAGAATGATTCCAAATTGAAGATCGGTGAAGATGATATTGAGCTAGCTGAACCAAAGATCTGCCTCAGTAGAAGGCAACTTTGTATGAACTTCCCTGTGTGGTTATTGAGATGTTCCAGACCCAGCCTCCCACTTGAGGTAAAGTATGTCCTTCTCTGACAGGCGGTACTCAAGGCAACTTAATAGTGCGGCATGAATTATTCAGCTCATGTGCTTTGCTCATTTTCTGCTACTCTAAAAACAAAGTGTGTTCTTTTTATGCTTCTAACATTCTGTTTTAGCAATTAGCAGCTGTTGTGCCATGACAAAGGCCAAACAGATCAGAGTCATCCAGCAAAACTACTAAAATGTGTCAGGAAACAACCAGCCACCCTGGTTTATGAGTGGTGCCTGTTGTCTTTTGGATCTTGGCCAAATGCTAAATAGCTCAATTACATTGCAGATGATGTACCTGCCTTTCAGAAGGTTCTCAATTCAGAAATTATGTTATGGTTTGTAAACCATGGTTTGTGGGTTAGCAACCCAGCCAATATAGTAGTTCCTTTTTAACAAATCATGCTTAAACAAACTGTGGCTTAGCATGATACAAAAACAAGGTCAATATCTCAATATTGGGAACTTTTTTTTTTTAGTAAGGAACCAAGGTTTCCTGGATAGAATTCTGTGCTCAGGATATGGTTTTATGCATATGCAGTATAAGAACTGCATCCATTGAATATTGATAATAAGGCAGCTTTTTCTACAAAATACAGCAATGTGAATATAAGAAAAAAAAACCCTGAGCTTTTTTGTATTATATCAGTTCATACCTCTTATTTTGTTTCAATAACTCCAGGTCCAATTTTTTTGCTCACTAAACTTGGAGCATTCTAGTTCTGAAGGTGTAAAGCCAAAATATTCAAAATAGAAACTATAGTGAAGGTGCTGATGTGACCCACTCCTTGTTTACCTCTCTTGCAGCTTTTTCTTTATGAATTCTTCACCTCTCCATTAAAAAAAAAAATTCTCACACCTTCCACTTAACTTGCCTTCTGTGACAGATGCCCCATAAGGCCTATCCTATTTCAATGGAATAGAAGGATTGGTCTGACGTTTGTTAGCAGCAAGTTTTACAGAAGAAAAATGCCATGCAGCTTCATGCCCTGACAGGGAAAGCCTGCCTTATAGTAAAAACCACAAAAACTTCAGCTCATTGATAAACCTGGTTCATGCACATCTTCTAACTGCATTACAATGGTATAGGAGATCGAACAACAGGGAAGAAGTGTGGTTCAGATATCAAGAAGAATCAGTTGTCCATTATCCTTAGATACATTAAAACTGTTGCATTTTAGAATTGGTAGAATTGGAAGGAATGTTGAAGATAATTTACTCTTTGATTAATTAAAAATCAACACTTCAAAATGGAGGCTACCATATCCATGGCAGAAGACCATCCCAGCTTCTACTGAAAGATTTTAAGGGAAGGGCAGATTGTTCCATTTTAAAACGGCTCTCCTAATGTTTTCCTTTTTTAAAAAAAAATCCATTTTCTGTTTTACATTTCCATCTTACTTTCATCCCTTGGTTCTAGTCCTGCTCTCTGGAGAAGTCTGCACTGTCCTCTGCATGACACCCCTTCAAATACTTGCAAATAATTATCGTGCCTCCTTAAGATGTTTTCTCCAAACAAAACATACACCCAGGTCTTTTAACTGTTCTGGGTAACTGTCAGGGTCCAGCTCAGCTGAGAGTGGGCTGACATCATCTTTAAAGACTGGTGGTTCATTGCTTTCTAGATTAGGCAGGCTTTTGAGTTCTCATCAACAGGATATCATTTGGGCAAGCAGAAGGAGAATCGACTGTGCACCTCTTTTCTAAGCAAGCAGATCAGATTCCAGAGTGCAACAGCTCTGTTAAAAACATCATTTGAGTGCCATCCTCAAAGCATCAAAAATCATCAGCTGAAAAATTCAATCAGGCAGAGCTTGGGAAGTTTTGGAAGTCTTAAAGGGGGTGCTTTCAGAACTTTGAGCATGCCATTTCTTTCTAATAGAAGAGAATATAAGTGGCTCACGGTTGAACTGTGGAGTCCTTGGTGCTGTCTGAGCTTGGTTGTTGGCTTGCAGATGTTTTGTTACCTGCACTGATTATTTAGTGTACTGAGCAGTACCCTGATGGTGTTACTGTAATGGTTGCCTATTCTAAAACACTATCAGACTCATGAGCAGGAATTCAAAGATGTCTGATTTATTAAAGAATAGTGTGCAGGATCACAAAGAAAGCTGAGAATGATGAAAGCACGCCAAATACAAACTAAAAACCCTTGGTGCAAGTGAAATCCCTCCCCCGTGGAATCTTCTCAAGTTCACAATCCCAGGTGCTCCTAACGGTTTCTGATAGTCTGCGGGAAAAGTCCTTGAACAGAGAACATAACCCAAACACATTCCATTGTACTGATTTCACCTACAGAGCTTGGTACAAGGTCTCACAGCAGCTCCCTCCCAAACAGAAACGCGCGTCAGCGCCATGGCATGTGAAACGCTATGATGTATAAACTACATTGAATCAGTGAACATGACAGTTACCTAGTTGGTTAATGAAACAACTGCAAGCCAACAACCAAGCTCAGACAGCACCAAGGACTCCACCATTCCTTTCTATTACCCCAAATTAAATGAAATGGCATGAAGTAAGGCCAGTAACCTTATGGCCCATGGCCACATGTGGATCCCCAAACCTTTTATTTGGCCCTGGAACCACTTCTGACACAAATGCAGAACATGCACAACCTAGTTTCCAGCCATTTTGTGATGGAAGCAACAAAAACGGTGGGGTAATCTCTAATTAGGATTCACATTTTTTTTAATCTCCAAAAATCCTTCCCTAAAATCCTGCCCTGCCCACTCTGGATGATCACCCTGTCCACTGTGATCCTAGTCACCCAGAAAACGTTAAGTAAGTATGGCTCCCAGCCATTAAAAAGTTGCCCAGCCCTGATATAATGGAAGGAGAGCCATCTTAGACTATGGCAGCAAAAAAACCAGGAGACTGGTAGCCCCTTTTCTGACTAATCCATTTTATTAAAAAAAAAACCCTAAGCTTTTGTTTGCTGCATATCCCTTCATTAGATGCATAGACTCCACAGACTCCAGGACTGTACATCAGTCTTCCCCATGATGGCTGGGGAATTCTGGGAGTTGAAGTCCACATATCTTAAAGTTGTTGCGGTTGAGAAACTCTGAGCCAGCCACTCTGTGCAGCTGGTGAAGGGAGATGCAGCTCACAAAAGTTTAGGACTTTTAATCCAATGGATTAGTCAGAAAAAGATGCTACCAGACCCCTAATTTTTTTGACAGTCTTGGCATAGAGAGTACATATGCTTTGGTGAAGAGACAGAAGGACAGCTTCATTTTGAGTGTCAGTATCAAAGAAAACTTGATACAAAAGTTTAGAAGAGCTTGCGTTGGGATAGCAGTTACCTCTTCTTGGAGATCTGATGGGAGAGACTAGATCAAATCCCAAACAGGAACAAATGTAATGTGTGTTTTTATTTATGCTCTATATTAGAGATGGAAACTTTGTTTAGGCCAAGAGCCCACACTGGGCCTCTGAGTGACATGCTGGTGGCTGCATTCCAGAAGGTGAGCAGGGCCAGGCCAACTAAATTTGATTTATTTTAAAATGAATTCCACTAAATACAATTAATAGACCCTATGTATTTAACCCTTCCCCTTTCTGTTCCATGAAGAAGTATGATATAGTAGGTATATTCAGAGGCACAACATGGGTGATACATCATGTTTAAAATAAAACTAACTATAAATAAAAAGGGATTTGAGAGTGGAAGCCAAAGGTTGGGGAGATTGCAAGTGATTTCCAAAGCAGAGTGTGTGAACCCCTGCTCACAATATATATAATTATAAAACAACCTACTACCACAGCAAACAACCTAATGTCAATATTTTTTTTCTAATGAAAGCTCTGTTCCTTAGATAGATCAGTCAACCTCAATAAAAAAAAATCATTCTGCAAAGGAAAAGCTAAGGCAACTATCACAATGTTGCCTCCCCCACCTTTTTTTTAAACACAATCTAAATTTTATGACTTTTGAATGTGCAGTGGATCAAAGTTTTATCTAAATCAGTATTCCGTTTCCAACATTAAATGGCTGGATGCTTTCAAGCAAAACAGGAGAACAGGCATGCCCCCTGCTAGGTTTTTCTAGCAGCAGATAGTCAAACATCCACAGCTGCTGAAAATTGCAAATCTATTTAGCTATAATGTTTTGAGTTGAATAAATCCCTAGAATCCCTTTTATGTGCGGTCTTAACTTAGTTAAATGCCCCCTTTGCATCCCTTTTTAATGCAAATAGCAGCCCTTGATGGGACTGTTAATGATCAGAATTGCAGAAAGAGGCAAGGCAGAAGTTTGGTACTTTCCTTTAGAGTTGATAAACATTTACATTTGAGGTCGCTATAAGCATCTGAAGGAACATCTTTCCACACCCTTCTCCCCGCCTGCCCCCATCACAAATAAATAAACAGACTGATGTAAATAGACTGGGGAAGGCAATGGCAAACCAAAAGTGGTGTCCCCTCAAAGGGTCAGACATGACTCGGTGCTTGCACAGGGGACCTTTCACCTTTTCACATGTAAATAGAAGACTGCATCCTAATGCAAATAGCAATTCCCCAGGGGTGCACTTTGCTAAGACCCCAGCGGAGTGTCAGCTTATGATCAAGGAAGCAAGATTCATAGGGAGTAACCAGTTTAACGTGGGGTGGGGGGAAGAGTTAGGATACAGGACCTTGGAAACTGAATAAGGAAAACTCCAGCCCTCTTGTGTAAGGAGCAGCTTTATAGGGGTAGTAAAATCTACCCCAGCCTGGTGCCTAAGGTTAAAGTAGGTCTTTGTGAGTTGTTTAAATGGCTTTCTTTCAGATTCCTTAACTGACAGACTTTGTAGGAGACTCTGTGTTAGTCTATGGCAGCCAACAATCAGGAGGAATCTGGTAGCACATTTTCTGACTAACAAATTTTACTGACATTTGCTAGTCGGAAACGATGCTACAGTCTCCTAATTCTTAACTGAAAGACTAACACCTCTGTTAAGAGTAAGACTGAAATGTCCATCCGTTCTTCCGTCATATTTCAAAACTCTGTTTCTCAGATTCTGAGGAGTTCTCTTATGCTAAGAAGCCATCCCTTATTCGCCTTGCTTCCTAATTTACACAAATGTATCATATGAAGACTGCCCTCAGCATTGGCTCATTGAATCATGAGGACTTGTCTATTCCAAAAGTTAGGTTCACTTCCTAAAAATGTGCAGAGTAACTTATTAGTAACTTCACTTTGCCTTAATGAGCTTAGTAAAATTAAGGAGCTTAATTTGGACTTTTCTAGATACCCCACCCTAGTCTCTGAGTCCTTCCTGAACATTGTATTCCACTAGACTTGTATATGCTAGAATGAAGACCTCTTGATAGATCTGACCATCAGCCTCCAACCTAAACTGCTGATTTGGTGTATTCTTTTAGAAGAGACCCAACCAGTTCATTCAAAGATTAGATTTGTAAGACGGTGCTCAGTCTGGCTCACCAGGTTACACAGCAGGGCATTTGAAAACAGGCAAGGTAGTGCTGGAATTGTAATTGAATTGCCATTAGATTGGTAGCAGATTGTCTGGCAGCTGACAGTGAGTGAAAATGTTCCTTTCTGTCATGTTTTATCACCATGAAAACCATTTGCAAGTTGCTCTAATTACAACCCTAATTGCCAATGTGATTAGGGGGGCCTGCAGCTGTTCATTAAATGCATGTCATCCTTAGCCAGCAGGCTGCAAAGGGAGCATTAACTTAATAGAATTGTGCACAAGGTGAGGGCAAGGAAGTCATACCCAAAGTGGATTGTTTAAGCTTCAGGATTTCAAAATCAGACTTCGCTACAAGAGGGACTCCCCATCTGGCAGCTTCTGGAATATGTCTTACTGGGATTTTTGGTGGAATTTTTGAATTGGGAACTGGGCTTGTATAAGATGCAGAGGCCCTACCATGAGGCAAAGTGGAACAATGGCCTTAGGTGAAAGATTCTGGGAGACCATTGTTACTAAATACCCTAAATTAACTATATTGAGGACTATTGTTTCTTTATTCAAGATCAATAGCCTTGGTGTTATCCAAAGAAACTATTAGATCAAGATCTTAACTTTACATCCCTAGACTTTTTTCTAGATAGCTAAGTAAATGCATTTTGCCTCTTGTTTGTCCTCTTGACAACTCTGTGAAAAAGACTCCGCTCCACTCCTAGTGAATATTAGTATTGAACATGATCCCTTTTTTATACCAGTTCCCCCAAAATGGCCTCAGATGTGGTAGCAGCCTATTACCTTGACCACATCTCTTTGCTTCATCTGGAATGATTGACCAGGTCTCATTAAAAGTACTTAAAGTTAATGATGGAAGCTTTTATTAGAATGAATAACTGACAGAAGCAGGAATATTTGGAACACAGATGGGATGCTGCGGAAATCTGGGAGATGTCTGCTGTGCAGAGTGAATGTAAAAGGATGTTGGTATCTTTCTTAGTAATATGCCACTGAATCTTTAGATTCTTCTCATCTCTGTCCTGACTGCTCTTATGATGGTGAAGGGAGGAGTTTGAATCTTGACAAGTGGCCAGTCTAAGTTGTAGCCATTTGGCATACCTGAAGTCCAGCCTTTCTCTCTGGAGTGAGCCAGCTAAATATAGCAAAGAAGGACTAGAGCAAAGGATGCTGTAGATCCAATAATCAGGAGGAAAGTAGGGTTGTTTTCAAAGCTTGTATTGCTGGTGAGTAGAGAACAAATCTGACCTTTGAATAGCAGGCCAGAGATTGGTGCTAGAATCCAGAGGAAAAAAAATATAACATTGGTTTAATTTTGAAAAGGTGACATTTAAGAGGGTGAATAGGCTTATGCTCAAAATACTTTAGCACCTCCTTCTGTGTTAAAAATGATAGCTCCACAGTGATTCTGGAGGAGCTGCCAGGGGCAGGCCCAAAGCTTTGGATGGGGGTCCTTGCACCCTTGAGGACTACATTACATTGCTTGCTCTTCAGATTGGTTGGTCTGGAAACGAATATCACAGTAGTGACTTTCCTACTTAGTTCCAGATCCAGAGAATGAAAAGGGCTGCATTTTTGAGAGCATGTGAGCAGGAAGACATACCACCAATATAATACTTCAGAGCACTTACAGATTCAAACCCTCCTTCTCATTTTGCTTTCACTTCCATAATCCTAGAACTTAAGAGCACCAGATCTGTTTCTGTTGTCCCTCTGTTGAGTTCCAAACAACTGGTGTACAATTTAAAAGAAGATAGGCATCTGCAAAAATCAGCGAGACTTCCAGAAGAAAATGAATATGTGAAATAAACTCAGTTCAAAAGGGAGTAGTACAACAGGATTTCATATGAACTGATATTGCCAGCTGAGCACTACTGGGTTGGGCTGAGCCCACCCATCCCTTCCTGACTAGATGGCCAATGTTGTTGGGGCTGACCAGAAGCAGCTGTGCAGAAGTTCAGAGCAGATATTTCCAATCTATCTGGAGGGGCTGGGATCATTTTTGTGCAAAGTGGGGGCTCTACTACTTGGCTGCAATAGAAATACAAATCACTAGCTCCAGTTTCTGTTGCCAGCCACATGACTACTAGGAGCTCACTAACGAGGCCTATGCCATCCCCTGATTACTTTGTCTTCAATCTAGTGTTCAGAGATATTTTGTGAGGATTCCCTAGCCAGAATCTCTGGTGCATTCAAAATAGCATGGCCACAGAATAGAACTAAGGAGAACAGTTCCTACAGACGAAGGAACAGGGAGAGAGAAACCTGTGAAAGTAATTAAACTCACACTTAGCACAGCAAATAGAATAGGCTGTGGAAGCAAGAGACAGCTGGAAATGCCCCATGTCTCATTAAGTCCTTGGGCCCTGTTTAGACCCATCTGTTCAAAACAATTACTCTTCAAATATTCCATGCAGGGGTTCCCAGAGAAAACCTTCATACATTAAACTGACTCCCACTGTTGTTTGTTCTTCCTGATTTTATTTTATTTTATTTTTTGCAAAAGTTCTTCTTTCCGTAGCCATGACTCCTGGCTGTTAAGTCCTGCACATCCATTGACAACTATATTTCCTATATATAGCCAGCTCCTGCTGGCTGAGCTAGGCTGGTGACACAGAATGGGTGTTGAAGGGACAAGAGTGTGGTGGTAGCATTGCAAAAGATGCTTGATCACAGGATTTGAAAAGGAAAGTTTTGCTCAATGGAATACAGTTCCTGATTCTGAGCCCTTGGGCCTTTCAGTGTATGACAGAAGATTTTCATAAGCAATTTCCAGGGTAAGGTAAGCTTTATAGGACCTTTCTGGCCAAGGAACATGCTCTATGATTTTTCAATTCTGAGAATAACCCTCTTCCTCAAGTTTGGAAAATCAGATGAGAGTCCTTTATGAGTCCAGGTGGCCAGCATCTTAGGTGCTGGTTGTTTTCTGAGTCAGCTTCCTTCTGTTGTCCTAATGTAGTGTTTCTCAACCTTGGCCACTTGAAGATGTGTGGCCAAGCATGGCTGGCTGGGGAATTCTAGGAGTTGAAGTCCACACATCTTCAAGTCCTAATGAGAGAGAGGAACTGTCCAAGGTCCTGCTGGGATATTTCCTGGATGACCTCTGGCTTTCTTTAATTTGTTGTATCTGTTGCTCTCTTCACTGACTTTAGATACATGTTTCAGTTCTCCTGCAATTGTAGGCAGACCTAAAATGAGACATGAATGGGAAAGATGTCACTATCACACTAATTTCCAGAGGGAGGACATGTTCCACTGCAGAGACTTATCCAGGTAGTCACTGAGAATTGGATGTGATTGAATGGATAACCAAAAAGTAGTATATGGGACATGCTCCTGGATTCATCCTACCCATTACACCTCTGGATAAGTCCCAAGCTTGAAGTCAGAAAAGATGCCTGCAAAGGTAGGGAAAGCCCATGTTATCTTTCCTAAATGGTACTGGCATTGCAGGGACAATAAAATAAATAAAAACATTACTCTCCCAATTGATTATCATAAACAGGCATCTACCACATGGCTTGGGCTACTTACTCATAATTTCTCTAATAAAAGATGCAGCCAGCACAGTCTGTCTATGTTATGAACAATAGATTTACAGCCAATTTCATTAGATGTCCTCACTGACAGCCTTGATTGATCAAATGATTTTGCATGTGAAGAAAATAACAAATTCTGCAGTGGCAGGGAGTGACTTATGTTTAGTTGTATATTTTCGATTGCAGACTCTTGGCTTAGTGTAAATATTTTCTCCTTAAGGTAAGACTAATGGGAGACATTTCTTTTCTGGATCTCGTCATTATCTTAAGACAGTTTTAAAATACCATTTCCTGATTAAACTAGAATAGATTTCTGGTCAATCAACAGCTCCAACATTTAAATACCAAATGGAGCTATGTGTAGCAAAACTTTCAGACAGGATTGGCTTCTTTAGAAATGAAAGGTTTGCGATAACCATTTGCTAGGAATTAATTTAATTTTCAGTGCTGGCTTTTACAGTTACATTTGCATCCCTGATTTAGAATGTCAAAGAGTTGTTTACAGTACATGAGTCACAAGGTGATTAAAGGCTCATGTAAACGAATCAAGAAATTGAGCTATTGTCTCAAGCACACACTATGTTTGAAGACATTTAAAGCTTTCATTTTTAATTTTGCAAGCTGCCATGAATATGTCGCACTGGCTCAAATTATGCATGTCCCAATATTTCATGTGTATAAATTCCTGGGCATGTCACGCTGGTGTTTTATAGCATGAGAAGAGAAGCTTAATGCATCAAGAATATAATGGGGAGCAGAGCAACCTGCAAAGGACGTAGTTCATTAGTGGGCCACGTTGTGAAGAAGGGGAAAAAGAGGTAATTAAACATCATTTGAAGCTTTAGGACTGTCAACCTCAAAAGCTAGAATATTCAACGTAGAAGCAAATGTGAGAAGTTAATTAAGCTGGGTTGGAGAAAGGTGCTAATTATCCCCAATAACAAGCTGAAAACACACGACTCACTTAATTGGAAAAGGAATTCCTTGTAACGTGAAAGACATAACTCAATTATCAACTCATAGGATTCTATGCTGTGTATGCTAATGAGGCGGTAACTAGGATGGCAAGAAGCTATGTTTGCTCATGTTCGTCCAAAATGGGAGGTTTGTTTTGGCCTGGTGCCCAACATAGTTAGGATTCAGAAAACATTGATAGTCACTTTAGAACAGTGTTTCTCAACCTCAGCAACTGCTTTAGAAGATCCAATATGGCTGCTGACTAGTCTGAGGGACAAACAAACAAACATCTGGAGGCCTGCAGTTGCACAATTTAGCTGTTTGCCTGGTCAAATAATTCTCAGCCAAAGAGACTGAACAGAGAGTGAGTCAGCATTAAGCTGGAGCCCTTTGGGGCAAAAGTAGGTGGCCATAATATCTCTCAACTTATTTGCCTCCTTAGGCTGAGGTGAGAATAAAAGGGTCGTAGTTGGGAGAGGAGGCCAAGCGCCGTGTATGCCTCCTTGAATCTCTTGGATGAAGTCTGGGGAAAAACAGATGCAAAGGCATTTGAAAATGAAATAAAGCCCCAAAGCCTTTTAGTTTATTTTGTTTAATGCTACTGAACACCACTCCTATGTTTTTAAAAGCTGCCGCTTCCTTTTTAAAAGGTGATGTGCTTGTTTTACCAGTGAGATATAAACCATGTTGTGAATCTTATTGTTAAGTCCTGGGCAGGCCATCAGACATCTGGCTGCTGGACCTCACAAGGATTTCCCAGCAAGAAAAGCAGCATGAACACTGAACTGCTATGCCATACGATTAAAAAAAAAATCAGACTTTGTGAGCAATAGAAGGTCTATCTTGCCTCCTTTGGGTTTCTGTGCTGCCCATGTATAAAATCAGATTAGTTTGACATAACGCACTGAGCTTTAATGAGGCTTAGCTTGCTGATGAACCCAGCCTCTGTAGTCTGTAGACTATGATTTATTGCTTTACTCATGCAAATATGGAGTCCTGTACTTTCTCAGACCATGGTAAAATGAACCATGACTTACCCTTTTGTGTAAACCAGATTATAGAGCTGGAGCTAAGGAGATCACCAAGTTTCACCTCCTGCTCAGGGCAGGAATCCAAATTAAAATATCCCAGGAGAAGAGAATATATGTAGCTCAGTGCTGAACAGTGGAATTCTTGGTGCTCTCTGAGCTTAGTGGTTTGCTTGCAGATGTTTCATTACCCAACTAGGTAACATCATGAGTACTGATGATGTTACTTAGTTGGGTGATAAAACATCTGCAAGCAAACCACAACTTAAAACATCCCCAACAGTTTTTCTGTCTGGCCTCTGCTTGAATCCATCCTACAGTAGGGAGCCCATCACCTCCCTAGGTGTGGACAATGAGTGTCAGCCCTTCAAGGTAGTCCAGACCAGGAAACCAATGTTATGAATGCTGATACTACTTTCATTATAAGGTTACAGTAATGGACTCTTGCAAGTCTGAAGGTGCCTCTCCCCTCCCTGCTTTCATGTTCAAGAGAACTAGGGAAGGTCAAGTCTGAGTTGCTTTCTCAAATTCCATTCCTACTTTGGATTCAGATTGCTCTGACCATGGTCTTGGTTGAGGCTCTTCTTCCTATTCCTCAAGGTTATTCTCACAGCCCATTGCAGCAAGGAAGATGACCTTGATGGAAATATGTAGGAACTTACCTAGGTTGAAATGTTTTTAAGTCCAGAGCAAGAAGACGATTTCAGAAGTGGCTCAGACAGACATCTCCCTAAGGGGTCTAAGAAGGAGGAGGAGGCACAGCACAATCAGACTTGCAGGATTCTATTATTACAGCCAATCTCAATAAAAGTAGCTTTAGCCTTCCTGTGGAGTTGATTTCCTGGTCTGATCTACAGTCCCTAGTGGGGCTGATACTAGGGAACTGGTTTCCTTGAATTCCTCTTATCATCAGGAATTTCCCCCTAATATTTGACTTGAACCTGCCTCCCCTGGCTTTGTTCTGTATTGCAGAGATCCTGTTATTGGGTTGTTTCCAGTGCAACCTGCTTCCCTTTACCCAAGGGTCTTTTCTCACTGTTCAATCTCCAGAAATCCCACTGAACTATCTCTGACTCTTGGGTGCTCAGCCAGATCCCTCTCCTTCCCTTATTTTTCCTCAGCGCAAATCTGCTGGGCAACGGCTGGGAGCTTTAATCATGGAAGAAGAACACGCTTTCAATATGCCTTCAATACCTGAGTTGAGTTGAGATTGATTAGATCATTACTCGCATATAGCCAGCAGGCCAGGCATTCATGCCATCATGCTTGCCAATTAAGGAAGCTGGGCTTTTGCCACATTTTTTTGGGGCCTTTAGATCCTGCATGCATGGCTCTTTTGTTACGTGGATAAGGAGTCAGCTTTCCCACAGTCCAAAGTGAAGAGAAGAATGTGCCAAAATGTGAATGAATACTCAATGGTTGAGACTGGTGGTTATCATTAATGTCCTGGAATTTCTCCTTCCTCTGCCCTTCAGTTAATTTCATAATTCAATTAGGATGATCTCCTGTGAAAGACAGACAGTTCTCTTGGCTACGTAGCTCAGAAGGTGCTTGTTTCTGTGGCTGGAAAGCCTCTGTCTATTTTCCATGCCTTTTGCACCCATCTAAAGGTGCGGACAAAAATCACTGGCCAGTGTAAGGGGAACTATCTCTGCCAATTTAATTAATATCCATCAGCCAGGTTAATAATTAGCAAATGGCTGGGTGTTGGGTCTTTCACTTGGGTTGCTAACTAAGCTTGAAGTCATGATGGAAAGGGAGAAAAGCTGATGTATGGACACCCTTAGACCATCTAAGACTATAGCAGCAGGATTTTCTTTGGCTCCATCCCTCTTCCTTTCATTCAGTCTCTGAATGCCTCATTTTCAGCAGCATTTATAGTCCATGTCACCAATTTGATGCAGAATTTCTCTGTATGGTTCATCTGCTACTCAGATTCTAAATCTGGACACTTGGATCTTCTCATTATGCCCCGTGCTGATTGTTAAGTATGTTTCCCCATCTCTTCAAACAAAAAGCCCAGTGTGAATGGGATATTGGCCATGCAGGCAAGAGCAGCTGGCTTTACAAGATAAGCTAAATTGTTTCAACTGTTGAGGGGAAAGCTGAGTTAGAATATCTCTGGAAGGTGCCTTCTTGATATTTTGGGATTTTGCCAGCAAAGTGGCTACCTGAGGATCTGCTTCTTGAGTTAATATCTACCCCCTTCCAAGGAGAGTCTTTTAAAAGTGTGCTTTCCTCTCTTCAAATTGTTACATCATGACCGAAGTCTGCCTTCTCCAAGCAAGTGCCCTCCAGATGTGCCATGACTGCAACTATCTGGGAATTCTGAGAGTTGCAAGCCCAGCATTGCTGGAAGGGTGCCAGCTTAGGGAAAGTTGGCCAAAGGAAGCAAGGGGTGACAGACCTTTCAGAGTAGTGTTTTTCAAACTGGGCAACTTTAAGATGCCTTCGAGTCAGTGTTGACTCCGGGCGACTGCCTGGACAAATCCCTGCAGTTTTCTTGGCAAGATTTCGAAAGTGGTTTGCCATTGTCCTCTTCTTCTTAGGGCTGAGAGAATGTGACTGACCCAAGGTCACCCAACTGGCCTCATGCGTACAGTGGGACTAGAACTCACAGTCTCCCAGTTTCTAGACTGATGCCTTAACCACTACACCAAATTGGCTCTCTATCTTAAAGTTGCCAATTTTTTTTAAAAAAAACACTTTTTTAGAGTAAATGGAACCAGAGAACTTTTGCTTTGGGTAGCAAAAGAAAATTAGGGCTTGTCTTGACTATAGGGTTGGATCCAGGCTTAATTCTGTTTTGAACAGGGACGCTAAAATGAATGACTAAAACTGTATCTATTTTCCTTTTCCTTCTTTGTAACGTTTAGCTCTGAGTTTGAATGGAATAGCTGCCCTGTCACCTACCTTTTTTTCTCCTTGTCATATTTCATTGTACTTTATGACGAAGTTTTAATTGAATATTCTGTAAGCCAGCTTGATTACTTTTTTTTACAAAACTGAATGACTGAGATAAACATCTATGAATAAATCAGTCACTTCAGATGGGAGTACTGTCAAGGTAATTCTTCCAGTGTTAGAATTAGGATAGAATCTAGAAATATGCTGCAAATGTCAGCTGGTTTCATAATTTGGAGAAAGAGCTTTTTTGGGGCGGGGGGGGAGGCACTGTTACCCAAGATCACCTTAAACTTTCATGGCAAGCCTGCCTTTCTATAATTTCCCAGTTTACAACAACATGCATCTTGAGCCAAGCTGAAGCTGTTCATCATCCTGGTGGACTATAACGCACAATAGCATCCTTGAGATTTAACAAGGCCCTTCCTGAGAGTTGTCCCAGAATTGTCCCAGTTAACAGATCACTCTAAGGGTGGATGGTGGTGGTGGCAGCTCAGCTTTCGTTTAACCAGACAAAAATGGCATTGCTGGGCTGACTCATTTTTCAGAATTGCAAAGTAGAAGAGCCATGGTGTGCGTGCGTGTGTATGTGTAAAATTACATTTTTTTTGGTCTCTTGCTGTTGAAGGAGAAATGGAGATTTGGAGGGTCATGGCTGAGCATAAAACACCAGATGTCTATATTGTATGGTCTCTGCTTCTCCAAGCCAGATGTGAGCACTTCTGGAATGGGCATAGGGATTTGCCCTTTTGTTGTTATATCTTTGCACACTGAAGACTGCAGTTCCTGAGATTACAATGTTATGCTGTTCCTCCCCTCCCCTCCCCTCCCCTCCCCTCCCCTCCCTTCCCCTCCCCTCCCTCCTTCTACCTTCCACTTTTCACCATCCTTCCCTTCCCTTAGCTCCTTCCTCCCTCCCTCCCTCCCTCTTCTCTTATTAAACCTGCTCCTCCAAAGAAAGACTGAAAGCCAAGCCTTCTACCTTTATTCACAATGTAATGCTGAATTTCAGCAGTGCAACCCTGGAAGTCCTTTATGGGGATCAAGGAGAAAAACAAAGCAGCCCATGGCTTGCAGATCCTTGCCCTACACCATAGGAAACCATCAGTGAAGTTAGTTCTTCTGCCAGTAAGTGTTTCAGTAACCTCTCCTTTTCTGTGATATTCTCTCTATGGTAGACTTGGAAGTTCTTTTTCTGCTAAGAGCCCCTTGAGGATAATTTGCAGGAGTTGTAATGTGGCTCTGGATGCAGAGAAGAACATAGTGAAGAGTGGCTTGAGGGAGAGCCAGAAGTGGGTGAAATGATGGCTGTAATTTGAATAACAAAGCAATGGGCAGTTCCAGAGCTCCTGTTCGCCCTTAGTATGGTTCTTGATCTTTAAACCAGACTTGGGTTGACCAGCCTTTCAAGCAGAGGATCCTTTCAGGTGGAAATAGGGCTGCTCCAAATTTCTACCCCCAGGAACCACCTTAAAAGGCTGGAAATCATTAAGGCAGTTCACAAACTGGTGGCAGATTTGGGCAACACTGAAAGAATTATAATCCTATTAATGAGGGAAACAAATAATGATAATGATAATAATAATATGACATCCTAGGTTCTTGGGAAGAACTCGATGCAAATGAAGACCAACACCAGCAAAAGAACTGGCAGATTCACATTGTTGTTTATATAATAATAATAATAATAATAATAATAATAATAATAATAATAATAATAATAGAAAGCAAAGATAGTACCAATAGTAATAGGCATCTTGGGTGCAATTCAAAACATCTGGAACACCACTTGACACCATCAGCATTGACAAAATCACCATCAGTCAATTGCAAAAGGCAACTTTACTTGGAACAGCTTACCTCCAGCGATGATATCTGTAATATTTTTAAACAACATCTGTCTATCCCAGGTCCTTGGGAGGGACTTGATAGGGGGACAAAAATGCCAAATCCAGTCTAAACATCTGGCTAACTGTACAACCAACCATAATAATAATAATATTAAAAATATACTTTTGTCTTCTTTCTAATGCCTTCCACATGCTTTTGGGCTATTTGCGCACAGTTCATTTGATTATTTGACTAGGTGCCAGTAGAGACTTATCTAAAACAATGCTGAAACTCAATGGTGGATCCAAACTCAAATCTGGCCCATTCCACATGTGAGGGATGCACCTAAGATTAGTGCTTTTTTGTGTGTCCCTCTGACGATGTGAGAAAGGATCCAGCCTTCTTGGAAAGCTGAGCTGATCAACTTGTTCCACAGGGAGGAAGTCTTCTTTCCTGATGCCTTCTCTGGAACCACATGGTGAGTGTTTTCCCATTGGCAGGCACTCCCATCCTCTGCAAACTCCCACCTCTGGAATTCTTCCTCCCTGCAGAAGACAACATGCCATGGCTTCTTCTCCCCATCCTTTCCTTCTGCATGGATGAGCAGCTTTACTGTTCCAGCAACCGTGGTCAGCTAGCTGCCTTGCTGTTCCTTCATCACTAAAGCTAATGCAGTAGGGTGAAGAGCAAGGTGGCAGGATGCCCCTGGCCAAGTAATTTTGGTACTCTCCCCACAGGCTGAGAGGAGCACTGGCCAGGAACAAGTGGATAGATAAGGATTTTTCCTGGTTGCCATGCGGCGACATGAAAATTATTGTAGGGCAAGGGCTGTAACAAACCATCTTCTGTGAAGTAGGACACATCATTGAATTTAGACCTTTAACTGGATCTCTGCCAATATTACTAAATAGTACGTGTGGAGTTAAGAAGTACAGAATTAATAATGCCATCATTTTTAGGACCCAAGTTCCACCTTTGTCACTGAGAACTATGAAGAGTTGATTTGTTCCTGTCTACCTTTTTTTGATCTCTCAGAATTTTTTTTTAAACTGCCATCAGGACAGGTGCACTAAATCTGCCATAAAAACTGCTTTGTATGGAAGAGGAACTACAAGATGAACTAGGTCACCCAAGTGTCCTTGGCCTATAGATGTAAGGTTGAGAATTGACTTTGATACCCTCCATTAACCTGAGTCTTGGACAATTTGCGACACCTTCATGCAATAGTTCCTTCCAGGAACAAAGGTGCCCTCCCTGCACTAAGTATGAAATTTCTGGCATCTAAGCTCATGATTCTGCAGGAGGAGGAAAGGTTTGGGGGAATAATAATAATAATAATAGTAATTTTGTGATTAGTGCAGTGGATCTGTCAAGCTTAAAATGTTTGGTTCAACGAAAGCTATTAATATACATGCATTATCCTCTTCCATTAAGGTGAAAATTCTCCCACGCTGCTTTGATAAGGTACATTTTCTTCTTAGAGTTCAAAAAGTAAGGCAACCACCACAAAGTAGGTTTCCTTCACATCATGTTCTTATGGCTACCTTCAGAGGAATTGAGGAATCTAAAACTATCAAGGTACAGAAAATTTTGTTTCAAACAATGGGACTCCAACTCTTCACCCACCTACCCAAATGGCTGTACAACAAATGGTTCTTTTCAGAATTCCAGCCAACCAGGACCTTTCCTAAGATATTCCATTCCATTTCATTCCACCCTGCTCCATCCTGCAATAGCTGGTCAGCTGACTGTGTCCACTGAGCATATTCAGTCCTCTTTAGGCCAGTGCTGAACTTCTGCAAACTTTAGGCTTGTCATGCAGATGCAGATGCTTGCCTTCCATGCATGGAATTGCCATTTTATCTACATAAAGATTAGCTCTTGGAAGTTTGGGATCAGTAGGCCACAATTCAGGTAAGCACATCCACATGATGTGCCTACCTGATATGTGGTCTGCTCATCCCAACCTCAGTTTGAGCAAGATACTAGACCATAAACTGCAGGCCAGGTTCACCTATGACACTAAGGCAAACTGTGGTTGACTAGTTAGTGGTTCCATGTGTCATGCAAAGATAGGCAGAGTTCCTATTTCGTTCCCAAGGGTACATCCCATTGTACTCAGTAAGTGTAGAGTTGCCACCTAGAAATGCCTAAGAGCTTTGGACTGGTGCCCAGACATTCCATGGCCTATCGGGGATTCAGGCACTCCTCTAACTATCTTCCTTAGCCATGTGCTTCATTGTACCTAGCTTAGTGGTGTCATGAGCTGCTTCCCCTTCCTGCATGCTCATTTTCTAGCTCATTACACAAATAAAGGGCAGGAAGATGCCACCAGCAGATTTTTGCCAAACAAAGCAAACAGCTGTCCTGCTTGACTTGCAAATATCCCAACTATCTGGTTTTGAGAAAGGCTTGTTGGACTATAGCAAGAATAATGTACTCTAATGTTGTTTGGCTCACACCCAAGACATGGCAGTGTCCAATTGTATCTTCATTGTTGTTGCAAAACCTGAAGTTGCTTGGGGATCAGTGAGATTGGAAAGCAATTACAACTCCGGAACCTAAGTGGGAAGATTTCCAACTCAAGATTGTCTCCATGGAATATGATTTATTTTGAGCCTACTTGTCACTGATCCACTGTAATACACGGCCACCTCAAACTTTTTAAAGCAACTTTTCAAGTTAAACAAATGGTAGGGTGAAAATGAATCTTTCCCCACTCTCAAGTGAACACTCCCTGGATTGAAGGACTGAAGGAATCCTTTTGTTTCAGGGTGCAAAAAATGTGTCCTTTGGTGCCCCCAATAACTTCCTCAAGGTGCAAAGAAACACAACTGTTGAGCCCTTTTCCAGGTCTTTGGAAACTTGGGAGACCCAAGGCACCAGTGGTGTCTTCTAAAACCTCCCAGCCACCACCCCATGAAAAATGAGCTGGTGGTGGAAGTTGTACTTTGACAATGCAGTCCCCTTACATTCTTTCAGTGGCTACTGTTTCAGAAAGCTAATGTTACCTGTAGAATCAAAAACAGCATGCTCTAAATCCTGGATGCAACATTTGATGAATGCCGTCACCTTGTTTGGATGTTTCCTAACTGCTCTGGGCTTGATCTAGCAACATCCTCCTTATGCTGATCAGGAATGAGAACCAGATGGCAGACGTCACAGGTCACCTGCTCACAAACTTCTCCCTTATGGGGATATGTCTTTCGATTTAAATTTGCCATTTCTAAATTTGCATCTTTTGGTATAAATTAGCATCTGTGCTTTCATGAAAATCAGTGTCTCTTTTGTTGCTATTAAGATGTATAAGTTTCCCTAGGCAAGGGCATAGAGATATGGGCTGGGTTCATACACCGTGCTAAGCCATGACTGGCGCAAGCACAGCTTGCACAATATGTTAAACTAAAATCTAACCAACTATGTTATAGGTAAAGGTAAAGGTTTCCCTTGACATTAAGTCCAGCTGTGTCTGACTCTAGGGGGTGGTGCTCATCTCCATTTCAAAGCCGAAGAGCTGGCGTTTGTCCGTAGACACTTCCGTGGTCATGTGGCCGGCATGACTACATGGAACGCTGTTATCTGCCTGCCGAAGCAGTACCTATTAATCGACTCACATTTGCATGTTTTCGAACTGCTAGGTTGGCAGGAGCTGGGACTAGCAACGGGAGCTCACCCCGTCACGCGGATTTGAACCACTGACCTTCCAATCGGCAAGCTCAGCGGTTTAACCTGCAGCGCCACCACGTTGTTATAGCTTAGGCTTAGTGCAAGGTGTGAATACAGTCAATATCATACACCAAACCCATCTTCTGCAGGTTTCTCACCGAAAGCAATTTAAGCCACTTCAGTGAGAATCTCTCTTTTTCTTCAGCCCTTTCTTCCGTTGTCAGTTCTTTGTACAGTATATGAAATATATTCTAGTGAGTAGGCAATTTAACATAAAGGTCAAGCAGGGTCACCTGGGAGAAAACATTTGGAAGGCTGAGATTTTTTTTTGTTGAATGTTTGCGTGGCATTTTCTCTTAATCCTCCACTCCTAGGTTCTATAGTTTTTCCAGGCCCTTGTCAAGGCAGTGGAGTCCCAGAGATCTCAGGAGAGGAATGAGGATTAGAAGCCTAATTCAAGGGACAGGGGTGGGGGGTAAATCTTCTGTAGCTAATTTATCTGTAGCCACTTTGCATTCCTAGCTATTGATGAAGCAAATACAGCACAAAATGGATCCAGAGAGGATTTTAAAAACTCTTTCTTCCTCTGATATTTAATTATTTCATTTGTCTCCTGTCCATTTCCTAAATAACTCAAGAGGCTATCATCTTCTCTAACAGTCTCCCATCCAGTTATGGATCAACATCATCTCTTCACCTTTTATTATAGTTATGGTAAAGACAAGGGGTGAAAAATTTGCACCCCCTTGTAATTTTTATCATGATAGCAGAGAAGGTTACCAAATGCATGGAAAAGTCTAAGATCAGGAGGCTCAGTTATGGATGGCCAAAAGTTGCCCATCAATGCCTCCTGGTTCCTGGGATGCTCTCTGGTTGGACAGAAGAGCAACAGATGTTATTGGATGGATTCTACTGTAGCCCAGACAAGTTCAAGCTGATAATTCCTCATGAACCAATGGAGAGTTGCAAAATGAGTTTCCTATTATCTTAAAATGAGGTTAATACAGCAACAAAAATCACTTTATGTGTCCTGGATGCCTCAGGAAAAGTTCAGAGTTGGTTATAATCACTCTCCTTTTGCAGATGCAACTCATGAGTTGGAACATTAACTCATACCATTTGGTCTTGTCCTATTATTGTTGCATTTGGGGCAGACATCAATGGAATTGTTAAGATAACTTTCACTTAGTCACTATGTGTCAGAGATACTTATAATCTTCCTGATTATATCTCCATTATTTGGGGTCTTTCAAGGTATCAAGAACTGTGGGTTTTTCAGGCATGAGGGTTGGTTAAAAGTTATTAAACAACTTTTGAAGGAGAAATACTGTATATACCTGAGAAGCAGCAATGGATTGCTGATAAGTGTTTGTCAACATTTTAATTAGGTTTTTTTTTACAAGAAAGCAGTGGAATTTGGTCAAAGGTTTTGACCAGGGTTTATAAAATAAGTTCCAATTTTCCCCCTTGCTATGCTTATCAAGTTTAAAACTGCATTGATCCTTTAACCCTGTGGGATGTTTCTGTACTTTTCTGTGACACTCCATTTAGTATAATGACATTAAAAAAATAAATTCAAGCAATAAATATGCCTGTGGCTTAAAAATTGGCCCTGGTCCCTGTTACAAGAATCTCTGCTTCCAAACGTCCAGCCCCCCTCCTTTTTCAGGGGGGTGCCTTCAAGTCAGCCTTGATTCCTGGAGACTGCCTGAAGTAGTCCCTGCAGTTTTCTCAGCAAGGTTTTTCCGAAGTGGGTTGCCATTGCTTTCTTCCTAGGGCTGAGAGAGGGTGACTGGCCCAAGGTCACCCAGCCAACTTTGTGCCTAAAGCAGGACTAGAACACCCGGTCTCCTGGTTTCTAGCCTGGTGCCTTCACCATTACACCAAACTGGCTTTCTAAGTAGAATCCATAGCTTAGTGGTAAAATATCTCCTTTTTATGCAGTAGGTTGCATGTTCAGTTCCCAGCTGAACATCCCAGTTAGGGATGGAAAAATTCCAAACTGAAATACCGGAGAAATGCTTGTAGTCCATGTTGACAATATGGAGCCAAAGGAAACATTTCAGATGTTCCTAATTCCTGGTAACTGAATCTGATCAGGAGTTAAATCCACAGGACACATTTGGGTCTGGTTCTTCACGGTTTTGAGAACATGGACCTTTTAGCTGGAAGGTGTTGGGGATGGACTTCAACAGCATCAGGTAGTCCACTGAATGTCCTCCTGTTAATGCAAATGCTTCCTGACCCCAGAGCTTCACAGAATCCTTCTTTGGACCCAATAGGAAATGAAGGCAAAATTAGAGCAGGCTGAGTGAGCCCTGGCTGGACGTGATTGCACTGCCAATAATGAACAGAATTACAAAGCAGGAAATATTTGTCCCATTGATAATGGGATATTTGCCAAGCTATTACAGGTAGGTTGAATGAAAATATTGACTTTGCATTTTATAAAGGGTTTGGCAATCACAGTTCAGGAGAAAAAGCCTGCAGCCAGGACCTAGAAAACTCTAGGCTTGATTAAAACTCTGTCATTTTCTTGGGAGGGGATGAATTTTAATTCCCCCAGGAATGGCTCTGAAGGGAAGATTTCTCTTTTAAAACCAGAGCACCATGAAATGGTTGATCATGAAGGGAGTTCAGGCTCACCGACAGGTAGTAGATAATGCTTGTGAGTGATTAATCTTCAGGCTGATTTTCTCTGCTTTATCATAGAAGTGAGTGAATGTGCCCATCTGCACTGAGTGTGTCCATCTTTCTCCTGTTACTGAATGTGGAGCAAAGAATGTTGGTAGGTGTGATTCCATAGACCAGGTTTGCATGCAGGAGATCTCAGGAGGATTCAGTCCACAACATAGCCTGTAAAAAAGATCAGATAACAGATGGAAGAAAAAGAATAATTATTTGCATAGGATCCCTTGTCCAAAGGTCTCAGCATAAGACCTCTGACGTCAGCCCTTCCAGGCAAGCCAGACAGGAAACACAACCAGATGAGCTAATTCTACTTTATTATAAGACTACATTAACAGAATCTTGCACGTCTGAAAGTACAAATCTCCTACCGTCTCTTTTACAGCCTGATCAATTAGGGCAGATCCTTCCTAAGTTTCTTTTTCTGACCATTAAGCAGCTATGGGCTCCTCCCTCTTTTATCTGACCATTCCCTGGGCAGCATCTCTTCTCCTCATCCCTCAAGGTCATTCTCACATACCATTACATCTGACCAGCTGGTGCCAGTTTGGATAAGGAATATTGATGGTGATAATGAAGGTGATTAGGCTTTGTTCCATCAAATAAAAATAGTACAGAAGGTGCTTACAATAATGTATAAAATACTGTATATATAACAAATAAATGAAAGCCAGAATAGAAAATATAGGACAACTATAATACTTAACAGGATAATACTAGAGCCAAAAGAGAAAGACAGCCCCAAGAAAGTCAAGTTCAGTTCCTGCTGACTATTTGAACACATCCATCTCATTTTCATGGCAACAAGATAAAAATGGAAGGCCATTGCCTTCCTTCTGGGTTATTCTATTGATATACATGTCTCCAGGTAGCCTCCCATCCAGACCTAACCAGGTCTAACTCTGCTTAGAGTTGTTGTTGCTGAGGATTGTCTGGGTACTGTTGTAACAATAGAACAAATGCCATCATTCAGAAGGCTTAACTGAAAAAGGACCACAGGTGGATAAAGCAAATAGACTTTGGGCAGATCACTTCCTCTGATTCCAACTATTCCACATAGATTTTGTAAGGAAAAACTACCAGGCTGGTGTTGGAGATTGGCAAAGTTGGTGAGATCTATCACGTAGAAGGAATGGCTTGCTACTCAAACCTGAAGCTTCCTTGCTTTATTGTTACTGATTTCTTCTTGTTTACCACAATCTTTGGATTAGGATTTGATCAAGTAATGAAAGAAAGCCAGTTTGGTGGTGTGGTTAAGGCATCAGGCTAGAAACCGGGAGACTGGGAGTTCTAGTCCCGCCTTAGGCACAAAGCCAGCTGGGTGACCTTGGGCCAGTCCCTCCCTCTCAGCCCTAGGAAGGAGGCAATGGCAAACCACTTCTGAAAAACTTTGCCAAGAAAACTGCAGGGAATTGCAGGGACTTGTCCAGGCAGTCTCTGAGAATCAGACACGATTGAATGGATTAAAAAAATAAGTTTAAAAAATAATGAAAGAGAAAGAAGGAGAAGACTTTCAGCCATAGTCCATATCTTTATTTTAGTTACATTTTGTAGTGGTTGGGCTTTTGCACCACGTTTAACTTAGTAACAAAATGAACCCATTTCTGGATTTGCATAATGTCTTGAATCCTGTCTTAAGGAAATAGAAAGAGTTCACATGATACGTAAAGCCACAGATAAAATTAACCCAACAGAATGCTCTGCTCAGTCCTTAACTGACGTGGCTAAACGTGTTGAGGAAAACCAACCACACAAGAGGGAATGTAGCTGTTCTGACTTAACGATTCATTCTGTTAATCAGCCCCTTTGCCTGAAGAAGACCTTCAGCAGTCTTGGATGCCCAGACAGCCTTCCTGTCTCTTGGCTCTTAGAGAAATTCTGCCCCTGGACTACTAGGAAGGGATGGGGTGGTATCATCCAGACCATCGTCCTTGGTAGTGGCACTGATGAATTTCACAATCCACTTCACTGGTGATATTTATCCCCTGACTGGGCTGCCAAAGTCACTTTTCTCAGGAGCGTGATATTTGCTCCTTTTAAGAATTATGTCCCTCTACCAATATAATGTAATTATAGCCTACGCCTGGCATTCTCTCACCTCAAGGCCTGCAGGGAAGAAGTGCCTTGTCATTAAGGCTCATATCAAGGTGTTATTCCTATGCACTGAAACAGGGTTGGGAGACCACAAAATGGGACAGAGGAATTGGACAGAAAACCCAACCATTAGTCAAAAGATGTTTCATGCTGCACCACAGAGCTCCAGCTTTAACAAATCCATCTCTCCCTGCAGTGAGAGTTCACATCAGCTTAGCTGCCCCCATCCAAAGTTTTTATTTTTATGTTGGGTCGTCAGAAAGGAAGCAGAATGGTGCACATTGGATAGTACCTGAATTTAGACCTCAGGGTGTAAAAGAATTTCACCAGAGAGTCTGCTGGTAGAAGACTTGGGTTTTTCATGACCAACCAGTCTAGAGCTGAAGGAATGTTACTGGGAATTAAGTATCGCTAGCCTTTGCACTTCCCTGGGGCGGGGGGGGGGGGGGAGTTTTGAAAATGTGCTCTTCAAGCGTGTTGGGAGTACAACCCTCTCCCCACCCCCCGCAAATTCCTGCTGATGAGTGGTGGAATTCAAAGTACCTGGAGAGGCCCATTTACCAGTTTCCCTTGTCTTCTTGGATAGAAATGTGATCAACAGATCAAATACCTTGCAAAGTAGCTTGTCAAGGACCAAAGGATGGGCCTAAACTCAAGAGCCAAACATTTGAAACAGCATCCATAATTTAGACAACATTCTGGCTAGCGTTATTGTGATTGAAGCAATGGCTGCCTGCAGCCTTTAAAAGTAGGTCTGATGAGGGACTGGGGAAATAATAAACCCACATCTGGATTTCTTTAGGCCAAGAAAATTCCATAGCTGAAAATTCCATTGGCCACATGTTAACCAGGGGTGGGTGGTGTGGGGCTGGACAGAACATTGTGCTCCTGCAGTGGGAATCACTAGAGAGCATAGTACAGGTGACGCAAGAATTGAAAAGAATGGGAATCAACATTTTTAAGCAAGGCAGAAAAAGGGAGACTGGTACTGAAAGAGAAAAATAGTGTGAAATTATTTTTCAATAAGTTCTGATCAGGTTTTTGATTCCCCCATCCCAGGGCTGGTGTTCTCTTAACCCTTAATTGCTCAGGATGGGAAAGATAACTTTTATTGACCTTGAGAGGTGAGTCTATATACCTGAGCATTTTTTGTCTGGCAGGATATTGAACAAGGCTATGGATCCTACTTCATAGAAGATAGTCCTTTATTTGAAGGTGTGCCTCTGTTACAGGGCTGTCTGATTCATATCTGGTTTAAAGATAATAAAATCTTGTAAGACAGAGAGAGCATCTAGCACCTTTCTTCATTGTATTTGTGATTTTATTTTATTTATTTATGTGTCTTTAACATAATGGATTGTGCATAAGCACTAGAAGGGTAAGATAGGATTTTATAGAAATTAAGAAAGGTCATTTCTGGAGAAATCACTGGAGGACTTAACATCTTCTGGCAAGCCCCACAAAATCTTAAGAAGTTGTGAATCTCTCCTATTGTAGGGAGACATTTCAGCCACTATGTAGGACAGACAGGCAGGAGACTAGCAGAGCGCATCCACAAACACCAACTAGCAGTCAGAAGACACGATGAGAACTTCTTAATCTCACAACATATCAACAGACTCAACGATAGTTTCAACTGGGAAACTGTGAGCATCCTAAACCAAGCCAAATCCGAAAATGCTAGAGATTTCCTGGAAGCCTGGCACTCAGACAAAGCAGCCATCAACAGACACATAGAGGTAAACAACGTTTACATACCATTCAAAAGAGACAATAGAAAAGCCAAAAGACCAGGACACTCCCTTGCCAGCAATCAACACCCAGATATGCAAAAATCAGCACTAGGATTAACACCAGATGAACCATCAAACAGCACAAGACACCCTAATCAAGAAACTGTTAACTCAGGCAATCAACCAAGCAGCAAACAACAGCCCAATCAAGGAACTCCCAAGGAGAGAACAACACCCCTACCAGCACAAGCAGGGCAAGCCACAGTATATAAACTGAGAGCAAGGCCCCCTCCCTCTTTGCACTGAAGACGTTGCCTAGTCTGGCAATGAAACGTCTGCAAGAAAACAACAAGGCTCAGAGAGCACCAAGGACTCCACAGCTCAACCCTGAGCTACAAATATTTGCTTTGATTGGTACATAAAGAGAAGCCATAGGGAAGTTTATTTATTTGGTTTCTATAGCCACCCATCTCCACAAGTGACTCTGGGTGGGTGGCATACAATTATATAAAAAAAAACAATTTAAAATGTAAACAATACTATAAATAAATAAATAAATAAATAAATAAATCTATCTATCTATCTATCTATCTATCTATCTATCTATCTATCTATCTATCTATCTATGGTCACCTATGGTCGCCAAGTAAACCATTGCAAGGACTTCATTATCCCTATTTATATGTAAGTTCTCCTTTGAACTCTTTTTTTCTTTCACCCAAGAAGGGTAACTTCAAGAATTGTCCTTGAAAACCTCAAAGCTATTTGTAACTGTGTCAGGTGACTTGGTGACATGAGTATATTAATTCCTACCTGCCCAGAACTTTGATGAAAGTCCTTCTTTCTGGGATGTTTGTCTGGATAATCCAAGCCATTTCAATCAATGTTGACTGCTCCCAGAAGAAGATAGGGAGGGTCAGACCTGGTTTGTTCTTCCTATCTGCAAATCTCTGGGTTATAAAACAAATCCCAGAAATCACTAGGAAATTACTTCCATATTGCTGCCAGAAAAAGTATACAGATATATTCATGTAGTCACCAGGAGCCAAGCTTGGCTTGGGCATCATCCAGCCACCACTGTGGCAATAAATCAGTAATGAATTCAGACTTTCTGTCAGCATAAAAAAATGCTAGATGATGCTATAAAACATTATGAATCACTAGCAAGGAAATACCCCACAAGAGATTAAAAGAACATTCCCCAATATCTACAATATGGCTGTTGAGCCCCAGTAATCTCTCTTCCTTTTTCCAGGCCCCATGAATGTTTAACTCTTTCCCTCCTTGATATAGTCCCCTGCCTCAAAATCTGCCCTCAAATCTATAGGGAATTATACATAAGGACAGAGATAGCCTTGCAGAAAATATGTAGCAGGAAAACATGAACTTGGCTCAGAAAAACAGGAAGGAGTGAGAAAGAAACTCAAGATTGTCCCACCTTCACTGTCTTTGGCAGCCTTTCTTAACTTTTTGACCCTGGAGGAACCCTTGAAATATTTTTCAGGCCTTGGGGAACCCCTGCACATTCAGGCTGAAATGTAAGCCAGAAGTCACAAGATTATTCTATTTGCTCATGGGCAGGCCTGTATATGTGCACTAACAGTGTTCTTAAACTAAAAATAAAGAATAAGAATGACCTCTTTAATGTAAAGTTGCCCGAATTTGAAATAATTTTCTAAATAAATTGTGATCTCCCAGGGAACCCCTAGTGACCTCTCGTGAAAGCCGAGGGTGCCACGGAACCCTGGCTGAGGAACCCTGCTCTTTGGTATGAGGGGAAGGGAAGAAAACTCTGTCACACTTTCAAGATTCGGTCATCATAGCCTATTTCAATCAAATAGAGTACTACTTGAGATGTCTATGTCCTGATCTGGTTCACCTGGCCGGGCTGACAGAAATAAACAAGCACCGCAGAATAAATTCAGAACCTAACCCTCTCGAATATAGTATTTGGCATAGCAGTGGGACTGTGGTGGAAGCTAACTCTCTTTCAGATGAATATTAAATAATTCAAGAATAAAGCAGTGGAATCAGACAAACTATTAAAATAAGTATCAGGAGACATTCCCTTTTAAGACCATTCTTTCCCTTTCCTCGTGAAAACTTTCCACTGAGAAAGCCTTGAAAGAGTCTGATGGGATTAGCTGTCAAGAAGGAGATTGATCTTTTGCTTCCAGCCGGGCATTTGTCACTGTTTGATCCCCTTTTTTCCAAAGCTTGACGAGGAAAAGATGGATGGGGAGCCCAGCAGGCTGATGTCTGCAGCGCAAGGAGCGAGCTGAAGAAGAAAGGGCAGGACAGGGAAGTAGCTTTCCAGCTGCCTTAGATCTTTTGGTGTGACTTCTTCATTCAGAGGGTTTTCTAACCCTTCTCCCCCTCTGTGCCCATGTGACAAAGGTCGGTGAACAAAGGTGAGCTGAGATAAAGAGTCCTATGTTCACACTCCTTTTTTGTTGCTTGGATTAGCCGTGACATTAACTGCTTTATTTATGCTTCGTATTTAGCCTTTTTAAAAGAAAAACCAAACATAGAAATATCAATCATTCCCTCAACAGGGATAACTACTAGAGTCTTTCTCACCTTCCCTCCTGCAACATTTAGAGACCTCTCTTTTGCAAAGCTGCTGTTTGGGCCCAAGGCAAAGGGCAGATTCTGAGAAGCTGTTTTTATTGGGATGGAAAATCGCAGCACAGAGAGCGAACAAGGCCTCTTTGGAGTCTCGTGTTACCCATTAGTTGCAACCCCTTCACGGATTGCCCTCTGAGCTTCCTTTGAGATACGTGCAATGGCATGCAGGTAGTCCTCGACTTACAACTGCAATTGGGACCGGAACTTCTGTTGCTATGCAAGGCAGTCGTTAAGTGAGTCACACCCAATTTTACAACCTTTTTTACACAGTTGTTAAGAGAATCACTGCAGCTGTTAAGTGAATCACGTGGTCGTTAAGCAACTCCAGCTTCCCCCATTGACTTTGCTTGTCAGAAGCCAGCTGGGACGTCACAAATGTTGCTTATGTGACCTTGGGATGCTGCAACCTCATAAATACATGTCAGTTGCCAGTGCCTGAGTCTGTTTTACCATGTGCATAAATTGTACTCCTTGGAGATTGGTGGCCTTTTTTTGGGGGGGGTGTTTCCATAACATAGTATTCCATTGATCCAGTGATGTGTGTGTGGTGAGAACAGGCCCAGGGATAAATAGATATCTTGGCTGACTTTTGCTTCTGGCCCTGTCTTCTGCTGCAGCCTCCTGCATCACCAAATGCAGCCCCCAGAAGATTTCTTTCCTCCAAAAGATACACCTCTTGACCAACACAGAACCACTGGTGTGTCTCTCGTGCTCAAAGGTGGTTCCTTCTGACCAGACAGAGGCCAAGAAGCAAGTTCAGGCAAGGCTGTGTGGGTGAGAATGCCACAGATCTTTTGGAGAGGCAGTTGAAATGCTTTTCATCTCCCCTTTTTATTTCCCAGCCCTCCATAATGGCAGTGTGTTGTAATCAAATTGGTGAAGCACATAAATGGGCAGGCTATTAATTTTAATATTAGCATTAAACTTTTACCGCCATCTTATATCAGGAGGAAACATTCATAATATTGATTCAAAAGACTCCCTGGAGCCCAGCAGTAGAGCTGAAGCAAGTAAGACTTAGCTTCTTCTGTCAATGAGTGGAAGGGATTATATTGATGATAATAATAACATCTTTGTCAGAGTGTCATTTGGCATGGAAAAAGCAGGCCATAAGAGCACAGGTTAGATTTTCATTGCTCCAGTAGAGAATCGGCAATCTCGTTTAGTCCTGAGGGACATCAGCATCATGAGTTGTTGAAATCTCAGAAGACAGTGAGATGATGTAAAAATAGAACACAAGGCCTGTCTCACAAACTTGTGAGATTTCAATGTCTCCCAAGAGTTCAGCCACAGTTTCACCTTCACAGATGGAAGAATAGGATTCCTAATCCTGTAATAGGACCTTCTGGAGGAAAGAAGAAGCCTTTAGAATACTTACTACATTACTTGCTACTTATTTAATCACTGAGGAGCAGCAAGGCAAATTCCATAGATGTGTCAGCCCTGCCAAGTAGACCAGACCAGGAAATCAACTCCACAGGGTGAAAACTACTTTTATTGAGACTGACTATAATAAAATAATCCTGCAAGTCTGATTGTGCTGTATCTCTTCTCCCTTCTTATACTTCAGTGAATTAGGGAGGTGTCTGCTGAGCCACTTTCAAATATTATCTGGATGTTCTGGACTTAAAAAATGTTTCAGCCCCTTTTGCTGAGACAACAGCTCCTGCATACCTCCATCAAGGACATCATCCTTACTCTCTACAAAATGCTACCTGTTCATATAGAGAGACGTGCAGAGAAGGTAGGCCCTACTCAGAGATGTTGGACTACAGTTCCCATCTTCCCATCCGACAGATCTAGAAATGTATGCTTGAGCCAGTTATTCTAAACTTGAATCAACTTTGCAGGGTTGATATGGAGGAGAAGTCAAAATAACAAAGATGCTGGAGATGGTGCTTCTAACAGTATCTAAGTCTGATCTGCATGAAGGATAATGGCCAAAATTTGAAAGTCAAACTATCAGTCTCTCTTTCTCTTCTGTTTTTTTTTTTAAGGTCTGATGTGTTGCGACTCCTTTGATGAAATTTGCTCATCAAATTCTTTTACAGCAATGCTGGGTAGGATTCATCAAGCCTTGGAAGTGATTAATTCAGCAAAGATAATGAGTACCCTCGTCGACCTTGGCAAATCTCAGAAACTAAGCAGAATAGAACTGGTTAGGACTTGGATGAGGAACCACCAGGAAACACAGAGATGAAATCTAGACTGAGAATAAAATATAAAATATAAAAATATATAAAATTACCTCCCTAAACCCACACAGGTAGAAAACTGTGATGGATGGGTCAGCTGGAAAGGGGTTTGATTTGTTTTGTATGCTATGTTGGATAGAATTCATTAGACTTCGGAACTGATCGATGCAGGGAAGATAATTAGCACCCGTAATAGAATCAGAATGGATTGCAGAAACAATAACATTTTTTTAAAATCCATTGCCAGAAAGCAGTGGCTGGTGTGTGTGTGTATGTGTGTGCATGGCTGTGTGTGGAATAAAAAGCCAAGCAAATAAAAAAAGATAACCCTTTTTCTGTTTCAGGAGTTTGCATAATCCCTCATTACTGAACGCTAATGAGGATTGACAGAGTCCTATTCAATTTGAAAGATAACCATCAAATGTTTCTATATTAGGAGAATAGTTCAGCTCCCACCATATCCAGAAAGACAGATCAGGCAGTGTCAATGCTGCCGGAAAGACAGAGAGAAAGAACCAGATTTTATTTTTGCCAGTTGCCATCAGCAGAATTGTTCTCCTCCTCTTCCTGTTAATGCAACAGAATCAGCCAAAAACACTTAAAAATCAGAATTCTTTGGCAAGAGACCCACGCTCAGGTTCTGCCCTTTGGCCAGATTTTTGTTGTTGTTCAGTTGTTGTCATGTCCGACCCTTACATTGGGGCCAATTTCAAAAATATCAAGATGGGGGGCCACAACTACACAACTGAAGCCCTGCCCTGTTTTATGCGCCTGGTGTGTGTGTGATGCCCATAAAAAGGAGTTGGTTTTCAATTGCAAAAGTTGCAGCCTCTGTCTTGACTTTTTTGACTCCACCTGCAGATGCCTGTTCTAATATAATTCCCCCCAGCTTTTGCCACTGGCCATGCTGTCTGGGTGTAGAGAGTGAGAAAGATGACCTTGATGGAGGTGAAAGGGGCTGAAGCATTTTTTAAGCCCTGGGGAACAAGATAACATTCAGAAGTGGATCAGGCAGATGCTTCCCTAATTCACTGGAAAATAAGAAGGGGAGGAGGTACTGCAGAATCAAGACTTGTTATTACAGCCAATCTCATTAAAAGTAGTTTTAGCCTTCCTGTAGACCTGACTTCCTGGTCTGGTCTACCTCATAGGGCTGACAGTGAGACTGATGGAAACTCAACTAATGTCAAAAAAAGAGAAAAGTTATTGAATATGTGGGTAGAGGTTGTATCAACAGCATTTATGATTAACTGGATTCAGCTAAACTGAAATGAATAAAGTAGGGTCCCCCCACCCCCAACCTCAGCATTCTTTTTTTTTTCTTTTTTTTGTCCTGGTCTTGACCAGTTTTCAAGTGGGACCAGCTGAGCTACCATTCAAAAGCTCAGTGTGGCTTCTGCAGTTGTACAAAAAGTTGTATTGCTTGTTTGACAGAGTTGAACACAGGATATGGTAAAAAAAAGTCAAGATGGTGGCCACGAGGGCATAGTCAAAGCTTTGTCTGTGTTTAATCACACACAACACAGAGAAAAAACAGGCAAAGCTTTGATTGGAACCTCATGGCCACCATCTTGAATTTTTTGACTTACCCAGCAGACAGCTCCTCCTCCTCCTCACCACCACAGTGCCACAGGGTTCCTCTTGGCAAAGAAATGTCGTTCCTTTTTCATTTTTGTGATAACATCTCTTAGATAGTCAATGCACAACTACATCATTTCCTGACTCTCCCCCTCACCTCCATCCTTATTTCTTGCCATTTAATTCTTCTGTTCCTTTTATCAATGGCTCTTAATCACTAGAACCAAGAACAGATTCTCCACATTTAGGAATAGTATATCTTTGTAAACAGATGCTGGAAGCAAGCAAGAGGAAGCAATCCTTGTCCTGAAATGAGGGAGCGTCGCTTTGATCTTTCTACTTCTTAATGAAGAAATAGGTCCCTCGTGAGCTGGATTGTGAACTGGATCAGCTTGCACCATTTTTTCAGTGTTGGAACACTTTGTGTTGAAATTCAGATATCGTTGGGGAAAGAACAAGAAGAATAAATAAAAGAAGGTGGCGGGGTGGGGGCGGAATCTCCATCGCTGAGGAAAGGACGAAAGGAATTGCCATAGGTCTGGAAGTCTGAGATTGTCCAGCAGGAGAAAAATGTTGTTTCCAACTTGCTCTTGCAAAGTCAGAATTTCTACCAGAGCTGTTTGTTTATGTGTGCATGTGTGTTTATATATGTGCGTATCTATATTTATATAAAGGTACGTACACAGATAAGCACATATATACACAGGCTGTCAGTGAATTGGTGTCCCGCTCCCTCTGCTGGCCAGCTTGTGTAAAAAGCTCTAACTGGGTGTTGATCACAATTGATATTTTCTGAAATAAGATCCTTAACATCACCACCATCAGCAACAGTTCTTACTTTTAAAAAAAGACCAGCTAAGAAGTTTTCCAAAGACAGGCAAAGAGAGTGGAACCAGAAGATTGCTCTGCTGCATTCAGGATGTCAAAAACCATAATGTTGTTTTTGGGATGCCGGCAGTTGGAGGCCCAGGGGGGCCTTCCTGAACAGAATGTAATCTTTGGGAGGTACAGATATTGCCAGGGAAAGTACTGGAAGATTCGGGGCAGATTGGAGGGCTGAATTCCAGGGGTCTGCAGCTTAGGTAGTCCCAAATGATAGTTCAGAATAACAGGTGATGGGCAGCTGCATTTGGTCTTGGACTGCTTCTTCAAATTACTTTCTCCCTATCTCTTTTCCCCCCTGCTCCTCCTTTTCCTTTCCTTTCTCCATTTTCTTCCCTTCCCTTCTGTCCCACCCTTTCTCTTTTCCTTCCTTCCTTCCTTCCTTCCTTCCTTCCCCTCCACTCCCTTCCCTTATCTCACCCTCTCCTTTCTCCTTCCTTCCTCCCTCCCTCCCCCCTCCCCACATGATTCTTAAGTAAGATTAAAATACCTGTTCAGAACTCTCCTCCTTAGAGTGAGAAAATAGTCACTGGATTGCTCCAACCTCAGGAGTATAGAAGCAGTTGTAAAGGTTGGAATGGTGGAGAGTGGAGTGAAACCTAAGTGCCATCCCTGGAAAACTGCTGAGCCCAAGATGTGAAGCACTTACCTGCATCATTATCTGGGCTCAAAACCCAGCTTGTTCCATGGGCGACTTTAGGTTAATCAGTCTCTCTCAGCACAATTCTGCCTTAGAGGAGTGTTGGGATAATGATAACTATCAGTAACACAATTAGATAACTCCATACACCATCCTACATTTCTTGGGGAAAGGGTGGAGTGTAAATCAATATATTAACAACCAAAGGAAAGTTGACAAACATTTCAACTCCACGCATGCACTGTGGTACCCTTGGCTACAGGAAGGGAACCAGAGCAAGAACTGGACACAAGGTCTCACTGATGCTTTAGAAGATGCTCGGTTTTGCTGGTGAGACTCCCAGCAGGAGAGATTCCTGAAAGTTCAAGCTCAGAAGCAAGATGTGGACCCTTAAGAGAATGCTCAATAGATGGGTTATTTCTTTTGCATGCAGAAATCCCCACCATCTCTCGCTGAAAGTAGATCAAGGAGCAGATGATGGAGAAGAGTTGTGTCTGCAACAACAACCTCCACAACACCACACCTCTGGGGTGTTTTGTCTATCAGAGGAGACAAAACTGTGCAAGATGGAGAAAGAAGCTGATTTGCTGCTAGGCATATTCCTAAATATGACATTTTAAAATGTGAATATTCTGACATATTCCTGAAAGTTACTGGAACTTCAGTGCTATGTGATCCAAAATTTGCATTAGCAGATAGCCATTGCAATTGCTATTGTTTGAGATGTGCTAGCAGAGAACCCCTAACAACATGCATGGCAACAGTCCAGCCCCGGAAATACAGTTAGTCCTCGACTTATGACACAATTGGGACTGGAACTTCCATTGCTAAGTGAGGCAGTTGTTAAGTGAGTCACGCCCAATTTTACGACCTTTTTTGCTGTGGTCGTTAAGTGAATCACCATGGTCGTTAATTGAATCTGGCTTCTCCCATTGACTTTGCTTGTCGGAAACCAGCTGGGAAGGTTGCAAATGGCGATCATGTGACCCTGGAATGCTGCAATTGTTGTAAGTGGGAGCCAGTTGTCAAGTGCCTAAATTTTGATCATGTGACCACGGGGATGCAGCAACAGTCATAAATGCGAGGACCGATCGTAAGTAACTTTTTTCAGTGCCATTGTAACTTCAAACAGTTGCTAAACAAATGGTCATAAGTCGAGGACTACCTGTACGCCCTTGGTGTGTTTTTTAAAATACCTACATAAACTACTGTAGGTGCTTTACCAGTTCAATCGACCAAGTTAAAGTGAGGAAAGGCATTTGTCATCCCAAACAGAACTGACATTGATTGATTGCTGCTGAGTGACATTTTTTCTCCTCTCTGCGTGCTAATGCAAGGAAATCAACTGAAACCAAAGCAGGTGAGGCTCCAAGCTGGGATCCAGCTGGTATATCAGCACAGATCGCTTTCTAAACAGGGAAATGGGTTGTTTTGCACTGGGTCATCAAAAAGAAAAGTGTTTTTTGAATCTTCAGTGTGTTTTGCTTTTGGTAGCTGAACAGTGCAGGACCTCAGGAGGAGATGGAGGCGGTTGAGAGCAATTGAAGGAACTGTAAAATTGTGTAGTTTGAAGGGGCCATTTCTGTTATTGAATTTAAAGCCTGGCTCAGGAAGAAGCCAAAGTAAAACATGCCCACAGCCAGCCTGTCTGAGCAGATCTAGTGGGACAGCTTGTCACTGCCCTGGGGAATTGGGTCCATGGTCCAATGGTTTGCACCATGACTACATTTTTCCTAACACTCCACTGAGTTCACTTTCCTATAGCTTCCAGTGGTTATTCTGTGTTCTGTAGGTTGGGACAATACAGAACATTTATTGGACTTCCTCTGTGTGACCCCCAACAGATACTTGAAGGGGCCATCACATCCCTCCTCCTATTTCTCAAGATGGTACAGGCTCCCTTCTTCAATCTCTCCTGCAAAGACTTGATTTCCAGGCCTTGAGAAACTTCATTGCTCATCTTCGCAGTTCCCATTTGTCTGGCACAGGATCATTCTCTTGCCTTCTGTAATGCTGGTGAGCTATAAAATAAAAACAAAAGAAACGCTTTCCTTGGAAAACACCTTCATGGTGACTGAAGGTGACATGAACATGGGGACCAAAAGTCAGTGATGGGTTGAAATGGGACATGGGTTGAATCCTGAACAAGAGCACTTCCCCATTATTGTATAGGTCAGATTTCTGCTTAATCCACAGAAATGGGAAATTCTGGATAAATAAACTTAGCATGGATGTCTAGAATCCAGTCCCAGATGTGGTGAATATTGTTGGCTTAGACAGATTTAAAAGGAAACCTGATAAATCCACAGAAGACAGTTGCATCTATCAAGAGGAATTAGTTGTGAGGGTTATATCAAGCTTCCATGTTCAGAGGCAGTTTGTCTGTATTATTCTTGTTAAATATCTCAACCCTCAGTGTAGGAGCTCACACAACAGCAAATACCCAGCCAAAACAATCTTTATTAAAGTAGAGTGTGATGCCTGCACCTCGTCAAGGGGAATTTGAAAGCCATCATTTAGGGCTTTATATATGGTAATTGTCATTTAGCTGAGCAAACTGTGGCTTAGAGCACTGTGTGAATCTAGTCACTGCAGGGTTTCCACGGGTGATCTGTGTGAAAGAAGTTAGAAAGTACTTTGGTCTGACCCAACAGAATTCTTGACTTTACTTGATATTAAATCCAATAAAGACAGGCAGTTTAGTTTAGTGGTTAGGGCATCAGACTAGAAACCGGGAGACTGTGAGTTCTGGTCCTGCCTTGGGCACAAAGCCAGCTGGGTAACCTTGGGCCAGTCACTCTCTCTCAGCCCTAGGAAGGAGGCAATGGCAAACCACTTCTGAAAACCTTGCCGAGAAAACTGCAGGGGCTTGTCCAGGCAGTCTCCAAGAATCGGACAAGTTTTAACAGATTAAAAAAAAAAGCCAATAAGGTGAGTCTCCTTCTGATTTGGTTCCTGGTGATTTTATGGACCCATCCATGTAATTTTCTCGGCAGCAGCACTTAAGTGTTTTCCTCTCCCAAACCAACTCTGCTTAGCTTCTGAGCCCACACAAGGTCTCCAGCTGTTGCCACCGGTTGAGCCCATTGAAGCAAATACAAACATTTGTGCTTGCCATTTGTTGCTTTAGACTTTTAGACCCAACATACATTGAAATCAACAGAGACAGTGTGTGGCGTTCCAAATGGAGACAATGAAATCTGGTATGTAAAGTCTTGGGCATTTTCTGTGCCTTTGAATTGGCCTTGAATTGAATTGTGAAATGTGAATAAATGTGCCAGGTAGGCCAGTTCTGATACTGTTTATACAATGGCCAGCAGGTGTCACCATAAACCTAGTTTTAGAATTCTACTTTTTACAACCGTGCAGCTTTAGCCCAAGTATGTTTCCACTCTGTAATTGTGAATGAGATTTCTGGAGCCTTAATGAATTTGTATCATGCCAAGGAAACTATGGAGAAATGGCTCTGAGACTTGAGCTTGACTCGAAGATGACTTTAATGCATCACAGTCAAAGTCTGGGGGCAAGCAGGAGGTTGCATTAAAGAGATCAGTTCCAGCGAAACGACCAGTTAATAACCTCCCCAAATGAGAGATGACTCACCCGATGCCCAGGTTGGAAAACACTACATTAACATAATATAATCATATTAAACTTATCATTTTGTTCTCACACTTCATTGGGGCGCACAGCGCAGAAGACAGAACCCTCTTGTGGCTCATACCAAGGGGAATAACGGAGTTGACAAATTCGAAAAGTAATTCTGAGCATGTACAAAAAATATACTGTAGTCTGCCTCTTATGCCAGCATCCAGATTTTTTAAGAAGTCCTGTTCTTAGCCCCCTTGACCCATTTTTATTCCTTAGGCGGGGATCCCAACCTTCTCCTGAGCACGATCCACCTCTTTTCCACTTAATCCTCACAGGAGCCCTGTTTGGTAGGCCAGCATCGGAAACCTTGCAGGCCGGGTCAAAAAGGAGGAGAAAGAAATAGATTGAAACGCGTCCCTTTTTAATGCCTCGCTCCCGAGTGCTTTTGACGGCCGGCCAGGGAGAGGCGGGTTTTTCGTGTGTGTAGCTGTTTTGCGCGTCCGTTTCCTTCCCCAAAGCGGTCGATTCCGGCTGATCTGCGTTTGGCGCTGGGAAACCTGCGCCCCTCACGGAGCCGCGATCCTAAAAGTGGAGCCGCCCCGTCCAACTGCGCTGGAAAGGGAGCTTTCTTGTGCGACTCGGCTGATCGAAAAGGCTGGGCGGGCAGCGCCAACAGAAGGTTCCCCCCTTCCAGCTCTGCCGGGGGGCCGGAGGGAACCGAAGGCACAATCTTGGAAAGCTGGGAAGGAAAAGCCCCCTTGCGATCGCCCAGGATCCCCAACGGGCGCCCGCGCGGTTTCCAGAGTTCCCCGGCTTGGAAAGGAGACGCGTCCCGCGGGAGCCGTCGGGGGTTCCGCGGGCGGTTCCTCCTCGGGCCCCTCCGGCGAGGCGCGGCGCTTCTCGGCTGCTTAGCGGGCCGCTCTGAGGAGGCGAGGGGCTCACTTGGACCGAGGAACTGACGGGGCGCCCCCTGCCTGGCTTTCCGCCCCGTCTGCGGCCGCGCAGACCCTGGCGCCCGCCGGCCCTCGAGCCGCGACGGCGGAGCCCTCCTCGGCAAGGCGGCGCGATGCCTTTCTGGAAGCGCACGGTGGAGCCCCGCCGGCTGCTCCCTTCCGCGGCCGCGGCCCCCCGCCTGGCCGCGCTACCGTTGGCCCAGCTCCACGAGGTGTGCGGCCTGACGACGCTGGCCCTGCTCCGCCAGCTGGCCGACCTGTGCGGCCACTCGGCGGCGCTGCTGGGCGACCTGGAGGGCCGCCTGCTGGAGCTCTCCCGCCGCGCCCACCGCCTGCGGGGGCGCCTCCGCCGCGTGCGTGGCCTGCTGCGCCCCGGGGCTTCTCCGGAGCCAGGTAAGGAGAGATGGAGCGGGAGGGGAGGGGAGGGGAGGGGGCCGCCGGGGGGAGCAGGAGGGAGCGAGCGAGCGGGCAACCCCTCCCGGCTAGAGGGGGGCATTGCAAGCCCAGCGGAGCGCGGAGGAAGGGGTGAACCCAAAGGAAAGGCGGTGCGCTTTTAAGGTGTCTCTCCCGAGTCCCAAGCCGTCCTTTTGCAACTCCCTAGGTGGGCTCTTCAGTGAGGAAGAAGAGGGGAAGAAACTTTGCTCATGCTCAGAGGCTTTTCCCTTTTCCCTTTCGAGGCTTCAACCCACGTTGCGTTCGCGTGGCTTTGCTTTCTTCCCTTCGGTTTTTGCTAGCCGTGGCAGTCTCCGGGGGAGCGGGGGGCGGCGCAGAGAGGTTCTGGGGGCTGGAGGAAAGTTGGGGAGGACCCTCCTGATGAAGTGGGGAGAGGCATCCTGCTTGCAAGCTGTGTGTCCTTGGGGCTGCAAGGATGGCTGGGCCCCCCAATATCCTGAACAGCATCTTGAGACCAGAGGTAAGGCAAATGCTGGGGCTTAATTAAGTTTTACCTCCCGATGCTCCCCTGTGTGGCACTCGAATGCCTCTGGAACAGTCTTTCTCACCTTCAGCAACTTCAAGCTGTGTGGACTTCAACTCCCAGAATTCCCCAGCCAGCCAAGCATGTTTGGCTGGGGAATTCTGGGAGTTGAAGTCCACACAGCTTGAAGTTGCTGAGGTTGAGAAACACTGCTCTGGAAAGAGGTTGCCCAGCCCACCCCTCTTTCAGCTGGGAAGAGCCCTTTTTGCTGGTTCAGAAACACTCCCGTTTCTGGGCAGACCATGCAGGACTTTGCCGCTATTACAACATTGCGTGAATAGCATTATTGCTTCCCCGGGGTGGGGACTCGGGTTGGCTGTTTTCCGGTACCCCGATCATGCTGTGTTGGGAGTCCAGGACTCTGCACTTGAATTGAAATGGGGTCAGAGGAGAGGACCAGAGATGATGCTAGGATGCCTGGTGGAGAAGTCTTGAAGGAAAGAATGTGGTTTGGGCTCTCTGTTGCCAGGTGGACTGCTTCCAGCTGGGGGTGGGCTAGCCAAGGTGGTGCAACCTGTTGCCCTCCAGGGATGCTGGATTAGTTACGGTTCCGTTAGTTCTAGTTGGTGGACACCTGTTTTCTTCTGGTCAACGGTTGGTGTCTTACAAGATCCCATGCGCTGCAGACTTGATGGAGCAGGTCAAGAAGCTCCAGTTAGGATTTCTCAGCAGAGGAAGTGAAAAGTGTAGAAATGTCCTCCCCTTACAGACCGTACTGTTCCAACCCTGGGGGACTTTGGATTGTTTTTGACATTGCCCAGTGAGTCCGTTTGCTGCTGCTCTTAGTCCCTCTAAAAGCAGCCTTGCACGTGGGTCAGCCACATAAGGGGGGCAGGAGGAAATCGGTGCATTTGGGGCAAGAAGCTGCAGAGAGGTTGGTGGCTCTGTACAGATGGCACTTCCTCTGCCCAAAGTTAACCTTAGTCTGGCCAAACGTAACCCTTTTGGGGAGGCTGTTTATTTGGAGACGAGGCATTCAGCCCCCCCCCCCCCCCCGTGGCTAATATTTCCTTCTAGTTCCGTTTCTCCCTGCAAGTTAGCGGCTGACAGGGCACATTACAAAGAGAAATTCAAACCATGCACCACAGGGTCTTGAGTGACACCTCTTAAAACACAAAAACCAGCATAAAACAGTCAGGAAGAAGCAGGGCAAGATAATAAGGAGCAGATGGAAGGAGGGATTATTATTTCATGATCTGCTTCAGAACAGGCAAAGGAGGAACTGGAAGATTTGTGGCTTTCACAGATATAGGGGACCACAAATGAACAGGCCCAGTTGTTGACATTCATCGGCCTCATATTTCCCAGCAATGAGCAAAGGTCTTTCAGGATGATTCACGTAGATCTAGACAGCCCTTTAATATGAGGATGACAAATTCTGGGGTCGTTTATAAATAAAAACCAGAGCCTCATACCTGAGCCACATTCCAATTAATCTATTTTTTTTAAAGCATGTAATACATGTTATCCTAACTGCACAAAAATGATAAATTGACACAAAGATAAAAAGTTTGTTTGTTTGTTTGTTTATCATACTTTTATCACTGCCCATCTCCTCCACATGGGGGACCCTGGGCGGTTCACAGTAAAAATGATTTAAAATTCAATAAAATTATAAATAATACTAATATTTCAATAAATATAAAATACAATAAAATCCAAATAAGGGCAGATGAAATTCAGCCCAGAAGGGATAAGGCTGGTCCCTGCAGGGCTAGGGAACTAACGAGCCACAGGAATGGTGACAAAACCAGGTTTTCAGCTGTTTTCTGAAGTCCAGAAGAGAGGGGGCTAACCGTATTTCCAGGGGAAGGATGTTCCAAAGGGCAGGAGCTACTGCAGAGAAGGCTCACCTCCTGGACCCCACCAGATGGAATTCTCTTGTAGACAGGGTCCATAGCATGCCCTCTCTGCATGACCGGGTGGGATGGGTTGATGTGATGGGGATGAGACGGTCCCTTAGGTAACCTAAGTTAAAAAAGTTACATCTTGCTCTTTGAATTGGCTTCAAACTAGTCAATCCAGAAAGGTCACATACATATACAGGTAGTCCTCGCTTAACTACCACAATTGGGACAAGAATTTCAGTTGCTGTGAAGTGGTCATTAAGCAAATCTAACCCAATTTTACGACCTTTTTCTGCAGTGGTTGCTAAGTGAATCACCACAGTTGTTAAGCAAACCACATGGTCATTAAGTGGTTCCCCATTGATTTTACTTGCCAGAAGCCAGCTGGGAAGGTCAAAAATGGCAATCACATGACTGTGGGATGCTGCAACGGTCATAAATGTGAACCGGTTGCCAAGCGCCCAAATCATGATCGTGTGACTGCAGGGACGCTCTGATGGTCGTAAGCATGAGCACCAGTCATAAGTCGGTTTTTCATCACCGTTGTAAGTCCGAACCTTTGCTAAATGAATGGTCGTTAAGCGAGGATTACCTGTAAAACAATGCTACAATTTCAATTAGAGTGTTTGGTCACTGACTCATGAGTCAAGTATCTAATACATTTGTCCTTATGTATTTTAAAAGGTGGGGGAGCACTCATCTGCCTTCAGCCTATCTTTCCTATGTTGGTGATGATCAAGTATCTTGCAACAATCTATGATCAATAAGAAACAGATCGATGCAGAATGATGAACTTGAATATTGGTGGAGCCATTGGAGTCCTACATTAGACAGCTGGCTATTTTGTCTCTGAAGAAAGCAAGAAGTAAAGAGATACTGTAGTGCGTGGCTTTAGGATAGGAATCGTTAATCTGTGGGCCATATTATGGCATCCTGCACTCTGTGATCACACTGCAAACCTTTTGAGAGCCGTGATGTTTTGTGGTTCTTTTCCTCCAGAGTTTTCAAAGTTAAGGGTGAAGGAGCTCTCAAGAAGTTTTTTTTTTGCCTTCTCATCCTTAATATCCCCCAATTTTCCGACATGGCATTAGAAAGAACAGTTTTGAGCTGGGGAGGTTTTAGGGAATCAGACCTGTTTGCACTCCCACGCTCCCCACCCTTAAAATCCTAACTAATATACTGGGCTGGAAAAAGATTGTCCTGCTTGTTCCGGCGAAATCACCGTATTGCTGGGTGGCCTCCTAGAGAGATGTTTGGAAGGTTGAGTGGCAGCCCACAACCCCAACAGTGCTGTCCACCCCTAATCCAGAAGGGCCCTGTCGAAGATTCGCATTACGATTCCCGGTGGAGTCCTTCTTTCTTGGCCTCAGTTGCCATCTGTAAAGTAGGAATAAAGGTAGCTGCAAAGTTCTTGCAGAACTTTTGCTGTGAAAACTGTGTCCTAGCTGCATTACAGGTCTGGCTGTTGCAACTTTCCGCAACCCGGTTGTATTCCAGATGTGTTGGATAATGGCTCTCATTTGGTGGCAACATAGAACCTGCTGCGTATCACATCTGGAGCACACCAGGTTGAGGAAGCCTACAGCCTTGGTAACTTGAGAATGACAGGAATACGGGTTCCAAGGACTTTGCTTTGTTCTAGGATTTATTTAGGCAGCCTGAGGTCATCTAATGAGTTTCACTTCCAAGGGGGAACTTAAATACAGGTAGTTCTCACTTAATGACCACAATTAGGACCAGAATTTCGATTGCTAAGTGAAGCAGTCATTAAGCGGATCCAACCTGGTTTTATGACCTATTTTGCGGTGGTTGTTAAGCGAACCATGTGGTCATTAAGCAAATCACACAGTTCCCCATTGATTTCACTTGCCAGAAGCTGGCTGGGAAGGTCGAAAGTGGTGATCATGTGACCCTGGGATGCTGTGACAGTCATAAATGTGAACTGGTTGTCAAGTGCCCAAATCATGATCACGTGATCACAGGGATGCTGTGATGGTCATAAGCGTTAGGACCAGTCGCAAGTCATTTTTCTAGCACCGTCGTAAGTCTGAACCGTTGCTAAATGAATGGTCGTTAAGTGAGGACTACCTGTATGGACCTCCCTGGTCTTATTTTGCCACTCTCCTGCCTCATTTGGATTCAGACTTCTGATGCTACCAACAGGTCATGGAAATAAAGAGTTAAATGTCCTGTCTCAGCCTGAAGCTGTGCATCTAAGGGGCTGCCCCTTCTTCTGCTTTTGTAGTGTATTCTGGATGTAAGACATTTGGGGATGATTCATCAGCTGGAGTTCCAGATACAGGGAATTAGGAGTGGGAGAATAAATGAAACTAAACCCAGAACGTCTTTTAGACTGGAATTCAGCACGCAGGAAGGAGCCCCAGGGCGGAGTACAGATGCTTCCTGGGCTTGGACTGCAGCCTTGGAGAAGAACCTTGCCAAACCGGCGGAGGATTGAAACTTTAAGCCGCTGGAGGGTGGGAAAGAGCGACAGGAAGTCGGAGTCAATGAACTCTTTATTATTCCCCAGAGCCTGCCTACATGTCCCTCTGCAAAACTCTGAAGCCAAACATCTGGAGACAGGAAGCTGGGATGGAGTGGTTTCATCTGTAAAATGGGAATAATGTCAAGCAGTGTTACAGGGCTGGTGAGAAAAAGGCTCTGGGATCCAGTCAAATCCCAGGTGATTTTGGTGGGAGAAAGCCGTTTGTGCCAGATTCTCTCCTTTGTAAGTCACTGAAGATTAAACAGCATTTCACTCCGGTGAAGGCACAGCCTCTCCCTTAAATGGCAGCTGCTGGGGCTTTCAGAACATCCGAGCCCTTATTGATGAAATTAATCCAAACAGTTACTGTTTTATATTTGGTAATAGGAGAAGCACACTCCATGTATGGGTTTCTTCAAACTTATTCTGGGCACTGGTACTGAAAATAGCAGGAGCTGCTCCTGACCTCAGGATCTTCCTTTGTGTAATGCTGCTGGCGACAGCAATGCGCCAAGATTACAGGGCACACTACCTTCTTTTCAAACCCTTCAGAAGCAGACCATCCATACAAACCGACTCTACAAGGCATGTTTAAAAAGAAAGAGGACTGTTTTGGCTGGCATAAAAACTAGTTTAGGTAGGAATGGAAGCAGTCTGCTCCTCAGAAGACACCTGCCCCTTTTTGCACCCTTATTTTTTTTCCGGCGGGGAGGATTGTGGTGCCAAAATGCAGCTGTTTTGCTGCTGAATTTCAGCACTGTGATCTGAGTGCAAGCTATGTAGGGGGCTGGCTGCCTCTGAGCTGGGGGTGGGGAGAGATGTTTAATTCCCCTCTCAGAAACATTGTCACCCTGATCTTAACTGTCCACCTGCATATTTGGAGGCTCAGTAACCTTGAATGTCTACCTGTGAACTGGGGCAAACATCCACCTGAATTGCAGGGAAGTGGCTTCTCTGTAGTGGACGGATCTGTGGTCTCTTGCTGTTAGTTTCCTAGCACGAAACAAGCCAAGAAAAAACCACTCTGTTCATTACTGTTCTTTTGCCTTTATAGTCTTTCTCTTTCCCCCCAAGGCTTAAGTACTTGTAGAAAAAAGAATAACAAAACCAAGTTCAATGAAAACAGTCAATTCGGCACTCAAGGATAAAGTAGTCTGGCATAAACCAATAAAAGTACAAGCACCTCCATTTAAAAAGCAGAATGATCCTAAAGCCGGTGCTACTCAGCAGATGCCTGAGTGAATAAATACACCTTTCGTTTTATGTTGAAAATGAGACAGTTGGGGGCAGGAACAGGCATACCTCCCCAGGCAAGAAGTTGCAGAAATGGGGTGCCACCAGGAAGAAGTCTGTAGTCTTTCAAGATGCAAATCAGACCAACTGGTGGGGCATTGAACAGTGATGCCCCATTGATCGTAGTTTATGGGTGTGATATTGGGAGAGTCAAGTATATAGGTCATAAGATGTTTGGGGTTTATAGGTACAGCGATAATACTTCCTTGGAAAAATAAAGGACAAATCTGAAAAAGGCTCATAAGGATAAAAAAAAAATAATTGTTGCTGTTTATAACTTTGCTTTACAAAGGAAAATTCAAGAGCAAAGCCAAGAAAAAACTTTACCAAAACACGTATTCTAATAAAAATATCAAACGGGATGTGTAAATTTATTTTAAAAAGACAATCCGATTTCCGTCTTTTTTCACGTGGATGTGAAAAACTGTGCATTCAGTGGCACCGTTCATAAGGTAAACGTTAAATGACCCAAATAAAGGACAAACGTGAGTTTTTGAATGAATAGAATAAATCCAAAGGACAGCTTTCTGCAATAAAGGACTGTCCTTTATAACAAAGGATGTGAGGTCCCTGCATTTGTAGATAATGTCCTGATTCCTTGAGTTGGGCTCATGGGCAGCTGTTGTGTTTTCGGCTGTTGAGCTAAGAATAGCTTTTGGCAAGGAAGGCCATCTGCAGCCAAGAAGGAATGGTACCCAAGGAAAATGCTAGGCCAAATGGATAGATCTGAGTGACCATTTCTTTGTTTGTTTGTTTTGCTTTATTTTTACACATTAAGGAGTGGAAAGGAAAGTCCTTGGGGAGGTGAACTTCCATTCCCCGCCTTTAAGACATCCCTCCCCACCACCCAAAATAAGATTACTTCCACCACATCACCAGGCAGCTTCCTGCAGTCAGATTGGAATTATAGCCCCACCCTCCATGGCCAGCACCCCTTCCCTTCCGGATCCACCCCACACTTTCCCTGCAGCTGTGTCCCAGGTTAATTCTCAATCAGTACCACTGAAGGCGGACAGATCTCAGGTCCATTTACATCAGTGTTTCTCAACCTTAGCTACTTTAAGATGTGTGGACTCCAACTCCCAGAATTCCCCAGCCGGCTGGCTGGGGATTTCTGGAAGTTGGAGTCTACACATCTTAAAGTGGCCAAGGTTGAGAAACACTGTGGTAGGTCATCCATGTCTATGTTAGTGCAATGCACTGCTGGACTGCTGTGCCCAGAGACTGCCTTCACACAACATGTTTTCACGGGGTTATTGAATGACCCTGCTTCTGGCTTCACATCAACTAAAACAGGCTGGATTTGGCAGCCCAGGAAGTCACATGCACCATCCTCATCAAAGCAGCTAGTGCAAATGTATCTTCTAGGCCTGGTTGGCAGCAAAGCGTCCACCATCATTTAATCCCGCCACCCTTCGAATCTGTGAGCGGCACCTGGAGATCATCTAGTCCTGTGTTTCTCAAACTAGGCAGCTTGAAGATGTGTGGACTCCAACTCCCAGAATTCCCCAGCCAGCCTTGCTATTTACTTTCTGAAAAAAACCGTCTCAGAGCCAAGGGCCCAGCACCTCTTCCTTAGAGAGGGGGGCTCTCAGCCTTAACACATCTCAGCTTGGCAATTAATCCTTCCTTGACTGTGATTAAGGAGCTGCCAAAATCTTAGAAGGCAGCATCACTTTTGAGATGGAAACGTACGTGTGTGTGTTTTAATGCTGGTTTTTCCGCGCAGCTCTTTTGGCATGAAATGGAAATCCTTTCTTCTTTTTGGTATTGTTCGTCACATGTAGTGTTCTCATCCTTCCCCCTGCAAGGATATTGGGTTAGCATTTCTGGCACTCCCATCCAAGCCCATTTTAAAGGAACCAATCGGAGGTTTTATCTTCTGAAATAAGGCTTGGGGTTTCCGAGCATGTACAGAGTTTCCTTCCCAGCCCCACTGAGCAATTGCGGTCTGTCTGACGCACACAGTTGGAAAGGAGAAGTGGGACTTCTTTCTAGAGACCATGGCCACGGTCCAGAGCTCCATGAGATCATACTGGGGGAACGAAGTGCTGTTCTCAGCTTTGTTGACAACTTCCTGAGGATACAGTACAAGGGAAATAAAAATCTTTCAAGTTTCTAGACCTAGGCTATAATTAATGACACAGGCTATAATTTCACTCAGCCTCTTATTCGTCTCTCAATAAACTTTTGGAGGCCTGGCTTCAAGAACACCTGAATGGAAAGGGGTGTGCGTGGAACAAATATTTATTAATAGCACATCTTTGCTTGCAGATTGTCCTAGTTTCCATTTAGTCCTGGGCAGTTCAATTAAGATGGCAAACAGTTTGACCTGGAGAAAGTTAGCTGATGATATTCCAGTTTATAGATAGTCCTTGCTTAATGACCACAATTGAGACCAGAATTTTGGTTGCTAAATGAAGCAGTCATTAAGCAAATCTGACCCAATTTTATGACCTTTTTTGCAGCAGTCGTTAAGCAAATCACTGCAGGTGTTAAGTGAACCACATGGTCGTTAAGCGACTCACACAGGTCCCTGTTGATTTTGCTTGCCAGAATCTGGCTGGGAAGGTCAAAAATGGCGATCCCGTGACCACGGGATGCTGCGATGGTCATAAATTGGAACCGGTTGTCAAGCGTCCAAATTGTGATCACATGACCATGGGGATGCTGTGATGGTCGTGTGGGGACTAGTCATAAGTCGTTTTTCCCAGTACTGTCATAAGTCCAAACCATCACTAAATGAATGATTTTTAAGTGAGGACTACCTGTATAGCAATCCTTAAGGATGGCAGTATGAACCCTGAGACACACTTAATATTAGTCCTAGAGCATCTTTCCCTTAGCTGGCATCCCCCAAAATGTGTTGGGACTGCAATTCCCAGAATGCCTAGCCAACATTCTGGCTAGAGGATCATGGGAGCAGTCGTCTGTACCCACATGGAGGACACCAGGTTGTGAGAAGCTGAGCTTCTGTTTTGAATTCCAGGTGGACCCCCATACCCCTGATCCCATTTCCTCAACCACATGAAGCACCTGGATGTGCATGCTGCATGCCAGCATATATACCCATCATTCCCCAAAGTAACCTCTGTGGCATTATGGGAATTTTTTAAAAACATAAGTGTCTCTCTGTCTGCCCTTCTCCTGCTTGGTACCATCGGTGTCTGTGGCTGCTGGTCCAGAAAAGTAAAAATAAGTTCATCTTTGAGTCAAGTTGGCTGCTGGTAGACACATCCATATGGTATTTATATATTAAACACTGTTATCTGTATGAAGCACATTGAAATGACTTACAACCAGTTTACACTTAAAGCATCCATAACATCAAGATAATTAAAATAGACAATGAGGTAGTTACTGTGGACCTCCATTGAAAACTCACTCCCCAAAAGGTTTTTGCCTAGGACAGGATGGTCTTTACATGGTTCCTAAAGGCTAAAAGGATCAGGGCTAGTGTGCCCTCAGGAGATAAGGTGTTCCACAGTGAGGGGGTTGCCACTGATAATGCCATGGATCTCTGTAGGGAAGGCACCCACCACATCCTCCTCCAGCTTGATTAAATATGGCGGTCAGGCTCTGATCAGAGAAGATGGTCCCAAGGGAACAAGGTCACATAGAAATGTTTGCCATTGACGTAATCTGGTTTTGTTTTGCTTCCAGTCTAGCCTAGAGGCCTGGGGTTTTATGGGGATCTCCCATCCAAGTGCTAGCCAGGTCCAAGCCTTCTTAGCCTCCTAGATCAGACAAAGTTGGCTTGATGCTGATCCTCTGATGTGCGAATTGAGTGAGCAACATGGATCTATGTGGACTTTAGGCAGAGAGCAATCTCTTGCTGAGCAATCTCTTGCTGGAGAGATTAGGAGCTCTGCCCTTGACGTTCCACAAGGAAAGAGGAGGTGCTGCCCCTTGGATCAGACTTGGCTGGTCCTTGTCCAAAGAACACTGTGTTCCCCCCAAAGGCCGAAATGAATACAGTGTTCCAGAAATAGGTTTCCCACTGCTTAGAGGCCTTGGCCAAGCCAGAAGTTTGCAAGGCTCCCAAACATGCTGAAGTTGCAGATCATGCCGCCTTTAAAAAGAAAAAAAAATGCCCATAACTGTAAAGTCAGGGTAGTACAGTTCCCTTGGTCTCTTCGGTGACCTCAGCCACCTTGTGTAGATTGCTTGTTCTGGAACACAGATCTGCCTGCATCCTATTCAGGGAAACCCCAGGTGAAATAATAGTTGAAGAGAGAGGGAGGGAGGGAGGGAGGGAGAGCACACTCAGCATGGCTTCCCTTGGGATCCAGCTGGGAGAGCAAATTTAGTCTGTTTAGAGATGGATGCAGTGTTTGTTGGACCACGTCTGGATCAACATGGTTTGGAAGAAAAAATATGGAATGTGTTGGTTTTCCCTAAGGTGGTCCACCCCCAGAAGAGATGTTTCACACATCCCTAGTTTTTACCATTCCTCCTGGATGTATTCTTTTGCACATATTTTGCACGTCTCTCCATGCATATGCATTTAAATACATGTTTTGCAATACACCAGTTTTTGATGATGTGGTACATTTAAGTTCATTATTTTCACGAAGATAAGCATTTCCTAATAGATAGACTTTCATTAATGTCGTTCTGGTTTTCGGGTGTTTAACTGGCAAACCGCATTGCAACAGTTCTGCAAAATGCCAATTTTGAATGACAATTGATTCAAGGGGGTGAAATTAGATAAGGGCGTGTTTAAATGTAAACCAGACATGTTTCCCATCATTATAGGAGAGCCTATACAGTATGGCCAAGTGTCTAAGAACTTGGGCTATGACTGCAGAGACCCAAGTTCACATCCATCCGCAGTCATGGAAGTTCAGTGGGTGACTTTGGACCAAACATTCTCATCTCAACCTGCTTCATGGGATGGTTGTTGTGAGGCTGAAATGAGGGGAGATACCCATGTGAGCTACCTTGAGCTCCTGAAGGAAAGATGAAATATCAATTTAACAAACAAACAAATAAAACTACTTTGGTTTGTCCCAGGCTCAGGCTGAACCATCTCCACTAAAATAAGCAGGTTGCAGGTAGTAGATAATATAATTGTGTTTTCTAACCTGGGGAGCTTCCAAAGACATGGATTCAACTCCCAGGATTCTCAACATCGACCATACCGGTTGGGGAATTCTGGAACTTGAAATCCATATATCAAGAGGACACCCAGACTGGGAAATATAAACAATACGGATGTAGACAATACTGGGCTATCTGAACAAGGAGTCTCTCCCTGTTTCTTTCCATTCTGCTCTGGACTTCATTAAAAGCTTTTTGAAACACCTCCATTCCTTGAACTTGGACATCAGCCCATGGTTTGTTAAGCTTAAAAGTTTTTTCTTGGTAACCATGGTGAAGAGGTACAGTGTCAGAGTCCTCTGACTGCAGATAGATGGAGTCTCCTGTTATGAGGGGTTCGTAGCAGCTTTCCAGATGGGTGGACAGTGCTGACAGTCATAATCCCAGGAAAGTCTGAATGGTACTGAATTTGGGGAAATCTTGGTACCACGTATGGGCGTCAAACACTTCAGAAAGCATGCAAGGTGGAGAAATTTGCACATAGGCAAACCTCCACCAAGGATAGACAGAGAGCAAACCCCACTCTCTTCTCCCACTGAAGAGGTTGCCTAGCTGGGCAACAAAACGTTTGCAAGAAAACAACCAAGCTCAGAGAGCACTAAGGACTCCATAAAAATTGGTCTGATAGGATTTCCCTGGAAGAATTAAACAGAGAGTGGCTGTTCTGAATCACAATCATCTTGAGAAGGTTTCCCATTTGGCCCTTTTCTTACTGCAGGAGACAATCTCGCTAGATAAACACTGGGGTGGAAGAACAGGGTATCAAAGCAGGGTGGGGTGCATTTGATCAGAAAGAAAACAAGAGTCCGGTTTAGAAATGGCTTCCATCTGAGGGGACTTTAGTAGGGCAGAGGCTTCCCTAACTTCCAAGCAGGCTGGGCTGCTAGAAGGAAGAAAATCGCTTCCAGATTTCAGGCTGTGATCCAGAGGGCAGCCCAGGGTGTAGGTTTTGGCAGAGAGAAAGCACGCTTGGCATTGAAGCAGCAAGTACAGGGATGTGGCCTAGGATGCAGAGGGCTGCTGGATTCTAGAAAGAAATCCCTCTTGTGGAACATTTTCCTTTTCCTTTAAGCTCACACTCTTGCATGGAGCTTCAGCTGCTGTTTTCCCTCCTTGGCTCACAAAGCACTTTACAGAAAATGGTGCAATTATCTGCGCAGGCTATCCAGGACGTGTCGGTTTTGTCTTCATCGGATGGAAAGTTGTTCCTCCATGGCTGTCCTGTGCACAGCCCAAATCAATGAAGTGTCCGAGTTTGTTTTTTTTGAAGTTTCTAGTCCTTATGGGGAAAGTGCATGGAGGAGAGGGCTTGGGCATTTGAAAAAAATGGTAGGAATTGAAATGCAAATACCTTGAAAAGGGAAAAGGGAAAAAACGCAGGGGGCTGGAAAATTTGAGAAAAAATGGAAGCATTCGGAGGGGAAGAAAGAGGGAAACTGAATAAAATGGTCTCTTTTTCCATTGTTTTCCTTTTTCCTTCTTCTTCTCAGTCCTCCACATCTGTCTGCATAACTTGTAAATAGTAAGCTCAGAAAGTAACATTTATTTTACTGAAATACGTTGATCTCCCTTTCCACGGTCACTGCCAGGCGGAGGACGAGTGACATTTCCATCCTTCCTTGCTGGCATCTTCCTAACTGCCTTTTGTCTTCCTCTTGTTTGTTGTGGCTGGGAGCCTTTGCCTCCTCAGTCTGACAGCCGGCCCAAACCTCTTTGTCTCTAGGCAAGTAAGTGGTAGAATGCCGCTTTGCCACACTTCAGGCTGTTTCTGGATGGCTCTGAGGGTGGGGAGGGATGCAACCAAGCAGAAGTAACTTTGCAAAAAGGAGGCCCTCTGCCAGACCTTCCCATAGGCAAGCGTGTCTCTGCTGGTATCTCAGGATCCAAATTATGGGTCAGCTGAGCACCTGAATCTTAGGAAATTCAGCCTGTGGATTATAATGTAAGAGGACATAGCTGAGGTTCAGAGGGTTGAATGAAGCCAGGAGATTCCAAATCTAGCTAGGACTGAAGAGAATCCAGTGGTCCCCTAGGAGTACCAGCCTAGGTTAGGCTCTACCAGTTGCAGCTCCGTGCTCCAGTCTCTCTATGCAGAAACCAGTAACACAATTTCTTCTTAGCTTGTGAAGGCAACAGCACCAAGCCATCTTTGAATTTCCCTTCTTTTCCTCCTCCTCCATCTCCTTTGTCTTCTCTGCATTTCTGCAAATGTTTGCAGCCTTGGTGCCTCTTCAGCAACCCACACTTGGATCTGCACTTGCAAATTAGCATGACAGAGATCAATCATGCATGTCAATCACCCGGCAGGAGTATGATTGAGCAGCTGAAGAACGTCAGCCACATACCATTGCAAAGAAGACGACAACTGGACACATTCAGCTCTTGCATATCAGTGAAGGAAGAAGTGGAGATCTGCTCCCTCGGGCAGGATCTCATGATGAAAGGATTCTCTGGAACCTCCATTTAAAGAGAAGTCCAAATGTGCCTGTTGACCCAGAAAAATTGGGGACCCATGGGCTACATAGTTCCTACCCTCTAAAGTAGATTTCCTCAGCCAGATGCTTCTGGACAGATTAGGACTACATCTCCTGGACTTGCTCAGCCAGCATTGTTTGGGGATTCTTGGAGACATGGTCCAAGTTTACCTGGGAGGCACAGAGTTGGTCAAGTCACCACCCAGAGTCATTCTATGAGGAAGATGGGTGGTGACTAAATTCAATATATATATAAACAAACAAACAAACAAACAAATAAGACTGTTTATTCAAACTCAGCCTATAAATTGAGCCTAAAGTACTATAGAGATAGTTCTTGTGTAACAACCACAATAGAGACTGGAATTTCAGTTGCTAAGCGATGCAGTTGCTAAGTGAGGCACCGCATGACCAGACCCAATTTTACGAGCATTTTTGCAGTGGTCATAAAGCAAGACATTGCAGTTGTAAAGCAAGTCATGTGGTCATAAAGTGAATCAATTGTTTCCAAGTGACTTTTCATGTCAGAAGCCAGCTGGGAAAGTTGCAAATCATGATCACGTAACTGCAGGGGGTGGTGCAACGGTTGTTAACTTTGAGGATGGGTCATAAGTAACTTTTTTTAGCCCCATCATGTCTCTGAGGCATCGTTAAATGAATGGTTGTTAAGCGAGGTCTACCTGTATATTCAATTTGGGAAAAAAAACCCTTACATATACTGTTTCCCTCTTTAAACCAACCCTAGTGATCCTCCTGATTCACCAGTTCCTGGAATGTTTTAATCGCAAGCAACTCGGCAAAGACACTTCATGGTTCCTCAAAGTGCCTTGCCCTCTGAAGGGGTTAATAACAGGTTGATGCCAGCAGTTATACAAAGCTTTAAAAAAATCCATAATTTTTCTGCAGGAGATGTGATCTGGAACGGCTCACTGAAATTAGATCCCCCCCACTTCCCCCTTCCCCTGCTGCTGTTCAGAAGGAAGCTCCACCTTTTCTTCTATCTTTCAACATTCCTGGTGATAGGGAAGAACTGCAGAGCATTGGCAACGCTGCCAAAGGAGATGAAAGAAAAGAAAACGTTATGGTAAAGATTTGCTCGCCCTGTTTGGGAGCAGGAAGAGCAAGTGCTGAGTGCCAGAATGATCTTGCAAAAATAAAATTTAAAAAAAACAACAACACCCCACTCTGTGGGTGGCCTCTTTTGCTGTATTTTGGTTCTGCCTGCAATGGACTGATGCCACCCATGGTGCATGCAAATAGTTTACACAACAACTCTCAGCTTCGGAATTGGCTAGGAGGCCGAATGGCCAGGGCCGAGGATTAAGAGGAGCAGGGCCAGCGTCAGGCTTAAGAAAGACACCAAGAAATTGCTGTCTTGTCCCTGCTCCCCCGTGTCACTAGGTGTTAGCCATGTGAGGTAGACCAGACAAGAAACACACATCATTGAATCCTAGCTCCATCTTTATTGTAAGCTTACATGAACAGAATCTTGCAAGTCTGAAAGTATTCCTCCCCTCCTCTCCTTTTACTCTCCAGAAAAGTAGTGTTAACCCTCCCAGGTAGACCAGACAAGAAACAGGACCAGATGAGCTAATTCTACTTTATTGGGAACAGAATCTTTCAAGTCTGAAAGTACAAATCTCCCGCCCTCCCTATTTACTGCTTGAGTAGTTAGGGTAGGTCCTTCCTAAGTTTTTTCTCTGGCCATTACTCAGCTGTGGGCTTTTTTCTCTTTTATCTGATCCTTCCCTAGATGGCATTTCTCTCCCCCCTCCCCCCGTCTTCCAAGGTCACCCTCATATTCCATCACAGATAGGGAGGGTCCCTTTGGAAACACTTCCCATGCCCCCTCTCCTTCCGTGGACTGAGACATCTTTTACGTGGCAGTTGTCCAGCCTGCGGCTCTCCTTCCTGTCTCCCAAGGTCATTCCCACAGACCATTACAATAGGCTCCCTGATAGGTTTACAGGTAGGGGTGGGTAGCAACAGTTGTGTGATCATTTTGTGTAGCCAAGTCCCCATTCTCAAAACGCCCTAGTAAAGGGTCCCTTTGGGGGATTGGCATTCTGGGAAATTAAAATGGCACCTCAGGCTAATTTATTTTATTTATTTATTTATCAAATTTATCACAGCCCATCTCCCCCATCTCCCCCTGAAGAGGGACTAATCCCTTATGGCTGCAACCAACATTGATGCTTCCCAGAATGCTTCTGGATGATAATGGGTCAGACACATACGAGAAATTTTAAATGAGGTAGAGAAGACAGACCAGAACTTTTTTTTTCTAGCTTCCATTTTTATGTCTGTTTCTTCAAGGCCCTTTGAATAAATCCTAGGACTCAAGGACCTTTAAATGTGGCCATGCTGGTATAGAATGAATCTAGAACGAGGTGCATTCTAAGCCTTGGTATTTTATTTAGGTGTTTATAAAAATAACTCATGAGTTGGAATATGGTCCCCATTTGGTGCCAAAGCATCTTGAGCTGACACCTACAGCCCCCTCCATTTCAATTTAAAAACAAATTAAGAAGAAGCCAACATTTCAACATTTTCTCTAATATCTCATGCCTTTAAGATGGTGCAAGATTTTAGGGGTGATTGTTCAAATTCTGGGTCCTCCTCCTTTTCTCTCTTCTTGCTACCCATGCCATCGGGCACAACCATCCTTGAAAGATTCCTGTTGTTATTCCCAGTGCCTAAAAAGGCTGCTGACCCCAACAATAGATCCCAACATGAAAGAAATGGCATGTAGGACCCAAGACGTGATCCTCCAAGAAACTGATTTGAGATGCCCCCCACAACGATACCCCAATTGTTGTATCACTTGACCTCTGTGAAATGGGAACGAATCCAATCCCTCCCACCGCCACCGTGATATGAGACAAAAGATAATATCACAGTGAATGAGGGAGACCATGACTGAAATGGAATCACCTTGGAAGTTCTAAAAGCTCTTCTCAAAGTTGGACGCGTGCCCTCCCCTAAAAGCGCAGGCGCTGCAAATCACAGGCACCTTACAATCCTTCAAGTGTTTAAATTCCAGAGGGTCCCCCCACCCGAACAATCTATTCAAAACAGTTCTCAGGCTCTGTGAGAATCACTCCTCTGCTTGGTATCTCTACAGATGGGGTTCTCTGGCCAAGCCTTCTCCAGCAGCACAACGGCTCAATTGAGCTCTGCCACACTGCGATCCAAGGAGACCTATTCTTACATGCCTCCCCCATCCCCACTCTTCCTGGCAACGTTGCCCAAAAGTACCAAGCACGCGGGGCTGTTGGCAGGGCCCCAGGCAGCCAGCGAGGGCCCTGCACAGACCCACACAGAGACCAATGCCGGGCTGGCACGAAGTGAGCTTCAGCAGAGAGGCTGGCGCTGGTTGGACGTCCCCCGGCCCTGAGTCCGGTTGAATGAGCCGAGTGTGCTTGCCCAGAGAAGGGACATTATGTGTGCGCACAGGCACATTTTCATGAGCAAATGAGCACCCCGTACTCTGCGGCTCGTATTTGGAAATTGCCATTTCCAGATTTGCTGCCCAGATTGGATTCTCCAAGGACGCATCTTGGACTGGCCCAAGCAACAGATCTGGCCTGGCCAGTGGCATCCAGAAGCAGTTGTTGTATTTAATGCAACAGGGTACCCTCTTTGAGGGTAAGCTGTAGGCTTGGGGATGCAGGTAAGAACCATGTCTGCATTAACCGTATGTCTCTGGGTGAGTGCCGGCTCATTTATTCTCCTGAATGTGCTTTTTAAACATTTTGGTAACAGGCAAAAAGTTCTCATTGCTGCTTCCGTGTGCAGTAGTTAAAAAAAAAGCCACTGAATTTTGGCTGGTTGTGTGGTTATTAAAGGTATAAAAGTGCTACCAGTGTGGGTATGTATGAGTGTGTGTAAAGAGCAAATCCAAATTTCTATCAGTGTATATTTCTGGGTGTGTCCTTGCACAACTATGTATTGCCACCTTTGTGGTAGTTTGAAGGGCCCCTGCCTGCATTGAGCCATTTTTATTTTAATTCTAGCAGCCAAAAGAGTAGAGCACGAATGAGAAGGGGTGGGGGGAACCTAAACAGGAAGAAGAAAACTCCAAGTGCTACACAAACATTTATATAAAGTGATCCCTATTCTATTTCCGATTACTTTCTTCAGTATTTGTGTATCTGTATCTGTAAATACTAAATACCCCATAAAAAAACAGCATGCTAAAAAAAAAAAGGTGGCATTGGGCCTCACATCAAAAATAATCTCTTCTTTTCACACTTGCATTACTCATGGTGAGTGAGACAGGGCACAAAGGGATGTGTAGGTGTAGGACAGAACGAAATATTGTAATAATTAATAATGAAATAATAATGAAAAATTAAGCTACCACACAGGAAAGAATGAAATAGTAATTCATAATGAACTAATACTTTACCTGGTATGGCATGGGAAATAATTAAGTAGCAATTAATAATTAAATAATAATTAAAATTTAAGCTGTGGGAAATAATTCAGCAGGGATGACCACATCCTGGTCTTGCAAGGACTGGTTTGGGCCACTGCTGCCCCCTACCGGGTGTCTTGAGCATAACTCATTCTGGAACGAGACTGTGGGAATATATAGGAGACATTTCTTTCTAACATTCATTCGTCATAATCATGTTTTGAATTGGATTGGTTTGTGCAGAAAAGCAGTTCTTGGAAACAGATGCCAGAATGGGCTATGGAAAGCTTGATGTGCTATCATTCCATGTATAAGTGGACATCTAGAATATATTGCTGTCCTGTGACTGGATTCACATTCTGGGTTCAGCCGTTCAGGAGCGTGGCGTGATTCTCAGCCTTATGATTGGTAAACCATGATTTATGATTCAGCCTGCTGCATGGTCCCAGCCCTTTGGAGTGTATTCAATTAACCTTTGTTGAAACCAAGTAATGCAATATGTGAGTCTAGTGTTTAGCCAAGGGAAATGTAAGGGGACATCTTCTTCCTGCTCCAGAACATTCCTAAAAGTTGCATTGCAGGCTCTGAGTTGTGTGGATGACTATGGCAATACAGTAGCCTTGAAAAAAGTACAAGGCAGCCATTACAAAAACATTGGCTTAGCCCAGAAGACGGGATGAGGTGAGAAAGAAACTCAAGGGTGCCCCAGCATGACTCTCTTTGGTATATGAAGGAGGGAAGGGGAAATGCTGTCAGGCTTTCAATATTCTGTTATGATAGCCTAAATCAATAAATTTCTAGTATTTCTTCAGGTGTCCGTTTCCTAACCTGGTCAAAGGGCTGATGTGAAAGGCAAAGAAGAAAACTGGGTTTAAGAATAACAGATATTGCAAGGTGGTTCCAGATCTCTTATATCGGTTCCTTTCTTGCACGGCCAGTTTGCAGGCTGGTGGGAGAAGGTTCTGGACAGAGGAAGGGAGGTTTTTTTCTTTTTAAAAAAAAAGCAGGTTGTACTGTCAGTCTGCAGAGCACTAGTCAAATCTCTGCCCTGAGTGGCTTACAAGCAGAAGTCTGGCCTGATGGAGCAAAGGAGAAGATCATTGTGGGTCTAGTTATCTCTCACATGAATGCCCCAGGAAAGCATGATGTGGGGCTTATAATAAAAAATATGTTTCCTGCATGTTCAGGCAGCAGCTCACACCTCTGCAGGGGCTCCTGGGAGATGTCCCGCAGAGCCTCCTGGTTTCTTCTCCTCCTTGCCAAGCAGCCTGCCCACTCGGAGCACCAAGTTGTGACAAGAGCGACAGATGGAACATCTTCATCTTCCACCAGCCTTGTGTGTTCCCTCTAGCACACAGGGAGAGTCCAAGTGTGCAAGCTGTTGCAAGGGAGGGTGAGGGTGGAAGAATGTGGCCTTAGTTCTCTGCCTGGAACCACGGGCTGCTAAATGAGAAGGTAGTGGCTCGCTATGGTTGGGCCTAATGTGCCCTGTGAAGCTGCCCATCGTGGTTAGTAAATGTGGTTTGTGGTTTAGTGTGTTGTGCAAACAAAGCCAATTGTGGCTGGAACAGAAGACCATGGTTAAGCAAATCAAGCTTCTGTAGATGTGTAGGAATGAATCAGCTATATATACAGGTTGGTGGTTGTTTGGGATGGTGTTTGAGAAGTGACCTCTGTGCTTGTTCCTTTTGGAAACTAAGATGGGACCACAGCATGCTGGATAATGAGGACAGGGAGTCCTCAAGCATTCTTTCAGGTTGCCCCCTTGCTTGATTCCATCTGGGGCAGCAAAAAGCAGGAATATATAGACCTTCAGATTGACAATGGCCGCTTGTTGCCATGTCAACAGCATCCTATTCTTTGCTGGACCCTAGATTTCAGGGTCAGGAGTTATCAAGGTTTTTTGGAGCAGGTAAGAACATTTGGGATTTTGAGAGCATGCTAGGGTGCTCACACAAAATGGCTGTGGCAGGGAGGAGGCCTGCATGCTTATAAAGCAGGCATTGTGATTGGTGTGGTGGTCACAAAACACCTATTATCCAACGTTAAGATCAGGAAGAGTAACATATGTTGGCCACAACAATGCAGATGATCACTAGATGGCAGCAGAGAGAGTTTTCTCTCCCTTTGCTGCCATCTAGTGGTCATTTTCATTGGTGTAGCCCAGATACCGCTATTTTTTCTAGCCCCTCTCCCTTGGATGACTCTTTACCACTGCAGTTTACAAGGTACAGGGCTGCAGCCACCCACCATTTTTATTTTCTAAGGATGCCAGTAGAGGTCAGAGGTAGCACCTTGCTTGCCATCTTCCTGTTTTATTTTAAATAATAAATTTAATGAATCGTTAGAAATAATCAACTCAGATGGGGTTGGGAGCTGGGTGAATTCAGAATTGCAGTTTGCCTAAAGCACCACCAGGTGGCACTGCAAGAGAACAGCTTCAAAAGATCTTGACCTCAACATCTGCATTTCAGCTCTTCAGCCCAAGAGGCTCTTCTACTGTCTTCTTCCTCCAAGGGATAAAGAAAAGAAGGCAGGAGGAATCCGTGATTGGGTGGGATAGGGTCAGTTTATAACCTACCCCAACCTTATGTCATCCAAACAGTTAGAATAACAACTCCTATTAACCCCAGGCAACCTGGTCAAGGTTGAGGAGGCTGGGTCAATTTCTAAAGTAGGGTTATCTGGTCTACAAAAATCCAGGTGAGCACTAGAGGACAGCAAAAGGTGAGAGATGTCTGGATCATTCCTGTCCCATCTAGTGGTTGGCCAGAGTTTTGCAGACCAAATCTGGCAATGCTACCTGAAACCAACCTTTTGAAAGAATCTTGGGGGACATTGTTTTTTTTTCATTACCAAGGATCTAACAGTCCCTATAGAAGCCAGAAAAGATCAGGATGATTGTATGGTCCAGCCTCCTACTTAGGGGAGGCTCAGCAATACAAGATGCACCTGCAGTCTCTGTGACAAATGACTTGCCACCTCTGCTTAAATTCCAATGACAAGGAAGAACCCACCATCTCCTGGGGACAAAGCACTCAGATCTTTAAGCAAGGTTCTCCTACTCTGGAACCTAGATCAACTTCTCTGAAAGTCCCAGCTGTTGAAACTCTGACATAAGTTTCTTCTGAAAGTGGTCACTGATTGACGTCCTCCAGCAGCAACTTAAGGTTTGTCGAAGTTTGGAAGATAAGCAGGGGTGAGCTGATTATACTTGGATGGGGGACCACCACGGCTAGAGGCTACTTGGGGAAGTTGAAGAAAACTTCCCAAAAGAATTCAGTGGCAAAGCATTTCTGTACAGTTGCCAGGGAAATGACATGGATATAGTCATGAGGTCACCTGGAGTAGAGCAGGAGTTGAAGCACACACATCTTGACCTTTTAGCCTGTGATTCAGGATCTCATAAGCAATTCAAGATGAGCTGCTCTTGATAAGTGTAATCTTCCATGAATCTGTTTGCCCCCTCCCCTTTGAATCTCTTTCTAAATGGGTGGACATCTCCACATCTGTTGGCAGTGAATTCCTAGGATTAGCTCCACACAGCCAGCCATTCTGTAAAAGAGGAGAGGAAGATAGATTTAAGTTGATGCTGACAATGTTTCTCTTGTGTGCTGACATTCTTTCTTTTATGAGGTCCTGAAGAAATTTGACAATTCCAGGCGAATGTTACTGCATGGAGATGAGAAGGTGTCGTAGGAGGAGGGCTGTGTTAGTCTATGGTGGCGAAACATCAGGAATCTGGTAGCACCTTTACCGACTAACAAATTTTATTAAAAGGCATAAGCATTATGAGCTTCATCAGGTGCTGACAGTGGCTAGACCAGCCTTTCTCAACCTTTTGACCCTTGGGGAACCCCTGCATATTCAGACTCAAATATAGGCTAGAAGTTACAAAATTATTATCTTTGTTTCATGGGTAGTCCTGTAGATAAGCACTAACGGTGTTCTTAAACTCAAAATAAAGAATGAAAATTACCTCTTTAATGTGAAGTTGCCCAAATTTGAAATAATTTTCTAAATAAATTGTGATCTCCCAGGGAACCCCCAGTGACCTCTCGTGGAACCCTAGGGTGCCACCGAACCCTGGTTGAGAAACCCTGGACTAGACTGATACAGAAGATAAGAAGGGAGAATCAGATAATGTGGGCTGTATTTCTGTAGGGCAGTGTTTTTCAACCTTGGCATCTTTAAGATGCATGGAGTTCAATTCCCAGAATTCTGGAAATCCACATATCTTCAAGGTTGAGAAACACCGCTTTAGGATATGGTGTGAATTCAGGGACTAGGAGAGGAAAGGAGTAAAAATGGTGGGCGGAGTTGGAAAGAGAGAAGAGTCCTTTTAGAAGTCTCCGCAATTAAAGGAAAAAATGGGAGATGATGCACTTACAAAGGATAAGGATAAAGTGGCTTATTGAAGGCAGCGTGCTGTGTGAACTTCACTACTGTGAACTATAAACTTTTTTTTTTAACGGTTCAATTGTTAAATTCTCAGAGACTGCCTGAACAAGTCCCTGCAGTTTTCCTGGCAAGGTTTTTCAGAAGTTTGAGAAAGTGACTGGCCCAAGGTCGCCCAGCTGGCTTTATAAACTATACTTAGTATTAAATGTGAACCAGGCCATGAGGGCTTGTTCAACAGATCAGAATTAAAATACACGACAGCATCATCCAATATGTGTCCCTAACCCTGCTCCTGGAAGGAAAAGAGAGCATTAATTCATAGGCATCACGAAGGATGCTGCACTGTTTGCTTGTTTACTCAAAAGTAATCTCATTCAAACTTGCTCTCTTTCAAGAGGGTCGGCAATGAAGTTTTGTGTATTTAGGTTTATAAGGGAAAAAATAAATTACCTCTTATGTTCTTTAGAAGTTATATCAGGTCTGAATCAATTCTCTGAGGCCTATGGCTGCTTAATGTGCATGCTTGCAAATGCATGTGCTGATCACATTGGTGTATTTCAATTCTGCTTTTATAAATGTAACAACAATAACCCAGAAAACAAATGCATGCAATAGCCTGCAAATATATTCCATTGTACTACTTTGGTGGAAGTCAGTGGCTGTGAATGAGCAGGGTTGAGGAACATGTTCTGCACCATGCTACAGGAAAGTATTCTGCAGAGGGTTAGTCTGCAGCCCTTGGCGTTCTTAGGAGAGATGAAGTGCAGCCACAGCTGAGTAAATGCTTCGAAAGGGTGGACGTCATCCATCCGCCTTTAGGCCAAACTTGCAGTGACAGCCATCATGTGAGAGAAACTCCACGCGCTCTCAAAATTCCAGTTTTCCTCCCAGCCCATCGGTCAGATCTATTGCCTCACCACAGCTGCCCTTGAATCTTCTCAGCTGCCTTATCGTTTGCCTAAGGTCTAAGAGTGGGTTTCTGCAGTGGTGAAATCTTGCCTCCCTTTCAAAGGTGGAGTCTCTTTGGTCTCCAGGGCCAGACAAGAGTGGCTCCACCCTGGAAGATGGTGGGGAGATCAAGGCGGTGAGCGGCCAGTTAGAAGGAGCCCAAGGCAGGCAGATTTCATCATGTGAAGATGGGAGGGCTCCGCTTTGTCTGGCTGAGGGCTTTGTGGGCTAGGGAGGATGATATTTATGGCTGTTCTCCAAAGTTTGCTACTTGGAGTCCTTGACTCTGGCTACGCTTGTGAGAAAGAAGGAGCAACTGGATTTGATACAAGGCAACCCATGGTCTTGGTTTTTGCAACATTGCCTGAGAATCCAAGCTGCAGTATCTCTAGCTGGGAGGAAACCCTAGAGAAGGTATGTCCAGATCAGTATTTTTCCCCCTTTCCTTCTCTTTGGTTCCCCTAAGGCTTCCTTTTCCTGGGAATGATGACTTGGGTTTTACGAAGCAGTTGCTAGGTCTGTTGGCACAAGTTGGTAGAAGAGACTGGTCAGGGGTTGAGTCCACGGCCATGACTTTGCACCAGCGAGGCAGGACTTCTGATCCAGCTCTGCCATTCAGCTCTGCATACGGTACAGAATCTCTCAGGTGTAGCATCTTCAGTAGAGCTGGAGCAGAGCAGAGCAGAGCATCTTCAGGTAGAGCTGGAGAAAACGTCTTTTTTTCTGGAATCCTGAAAAGCAGCAGAAACAATACGAAGTGTATAGAACCCAACTCTCTGTTCTAGCCTTGATACCATTTTTCTCTTTCCGCCTTCTGTGAAAAGTTAGGTTGGAAGTTACTGCCAGCCCTGGGACACAAACTTTTTGTGCATGTTAGATGTTTGCACTTTTCCCTCTGCATAAAAGCTTGTACAAACAGACCTTCTAGGCAGGGAGCAGTATATAACTGCAGCATTGGCTGGGTTCCTGCATCACCCTAAACCAGCCTTTCTTAACCTTTTGACCCTGGAGGTACCCTTGAAATATTTTTCTGGCCTTGGGGAACCCCTGCACATTCAGGCTCAAATATAAGCCAGAAGTTACAAAATTATGACATTCGTTTCATGGGTAGGCCTGTCTGTATGCATTAACAGTGTTCTTAAACTAAAAATAAACAATGAAGCTTACCTCTTTCATGTGAAGTTGCCCGAATTTGAAATAATTTTGTAAATAAATCGTGATCTCCCTGGGAACCCCTAGTGATCTCTCACGGAACCCTGGTTGAGAAACCCCGCCCTAAACTGTAAACCTGGTATTGTGTTAGCTAAGAATGCTCGATTTAAAGTTTGACAAGGATAACTATTGGTACCTTATCTTTTACTTGTTTATATGGTTTTAATATCTTTCCCTTTTACTTACTCCCTTTTTTCCCTTTATGTGCTTTACAATAAATGGTTTAAAAATAAACTGTAAAACTGGGTTGTGAAAATATAATTGCCATATTCACATAACACGCTGTGCCCATACAAATAAAGCATATTATTAACAGGATGGCTGGGTCATACAGCCTGGGAAAACAGTTGCCAAATTCCCAGCATATTTTAGCTTAGCCTAATTGTTTGTGTGAACCTAACCTTCATGTCATATTATGTTCAGTAGAATGTGCTCAGGAGTTGCCATGTCTTGATGTTCCAGCTTTTGAATCCTTACTCTGCAGAATTCTGGGACTCCAATTCCCAGAATTCTGCAGTCTCAGGATCTGGAGTGTGAAAATCTGAACTTCCTTTGCATAATTATGTAATGAAATGCATACCCCTGTCATTTTACAAGTGCACACAAGGTGGCTTGCGTAGGTACAGTCAGTACAAAGTGAAGTAAAAGGGCAAAGGACAGAAGGAAAATATGGTTGGGAGCATCATGAAATCACACCATCCAAATTGGTTGGCCTGTGTCACAGAGGGAATTTTGCCAATTTTGCTGTCATTTAGTGTCTTCATTTTTAATTTCAACAAATCAGAGCGAACAGTTTCTCCACGCATTTGCATTTCCATGTATGCTTTTTCTCATGTTCTGTTCCAGAATAAATGCATGTTCTAAATTTTAAAAGTTTGATTAACAAACTAGTATTCTTAAAAGATGTTTTTGATGTATAAATGTGTTCTGGCCTCCCATAGTTTGGATGGTGCAAAAGGAATAAACCTGTACTGTATACAATACATTTACTGTACATTTATTTAGCTTCAGATTAACTAAATTAGGACAGAAAGCAACCTTTAGAGTTCAGGTTCACTCAATTTTTGCAAAGTTGTTTAATGGTGCTATTCTTATCTCAAATGAAATGGTTGCTTGTGGTTATGGTTGTTACTGGTTGTTCAGGAGCAATAAGATGATGAGTTTTTCCTCTCTTCTGAACTGATTGGAAAGTTTGGGTTAAGATGGCAAATTGCACCTGAGCACCTGGAAACCCCATTCTTTTTCATTAACCTGGAACAAAAGTCATATTACTGTGGAACAGAATTGTACCGAAAAAGAAAGGGGGTAACATCTTTGCTCATACCATTGGTTTCAAGGTGACCTTGATGACTCTTAGAGTGAGGGACTATGAGAGGTGTATGCAAAGCAGAAGATGGGATTTTGTTATACAGTATTAGTCGGGAAAGGTTCTGTTTTGTTCTCACTGTCAGGTCCTTTTGCAGGACAGCTGTGGCTAAGTTATTTTATCTTATACTTTGTCATCAGGTTAATTTGCCTGGTGATCTGTGAATATTCAAAGGAAGCAATGTTTGTTGAAAACGCTGCTATGCCACTTCCCATGAAAAATCTTGATGTGATATTTTATTTATTTATTTTATTTTATAAATTTATTCACCACCCATCTCTCCCCTATGGGGGGACTCTGGGCGGCTTACAATAAAGGAACACTTAGACCACTGAAATGCTAGGTCAAAACAATGGATAAAAAAGACTTAACGTTCAAACTGAAGATAAAAGGGGCAATAAAACACAAGATAAAAGAAGCAATAAAATCATGCCGGCCACATGACCACGGAAGTGTCTATGGACAAACGCCAGCTCTTCAGCTTTGAAACGGAGATGAGCGCCGCCCCCTAGAGTCCGACATGACTGGACTTAATGTCAAGGGAAACCTTTACCTTTACTAAGAAAGCAGTACAGGTAGTCTTCACTTAGCGACTATCCATTTAATGATGGTTCAGAAATATGACAGGGCTAAAAAAAAAGTTACTTATGACCCTTCCTTGAAGTTACAACTGTCACACCACCCCCACGGTCACATGTTTGCGATTGGTTTCCAATAAGCCAAATCAATAGAGAACCATTGATTTGCTTAACGACCGCAATAAAAATGGTTGTAAAATCAGGTCTGATCATGTGTTGTCTTGCTTAATGACTGTATCATTTAGTGACCAAAATTACGGTCCCAATTGCCATCATTAAGTGAGGAGTACCTTTAAGGGAGTTAGAAAGTGCCACAGCAGCATTAATGCATTATTTAAAAATGGGGAATAATAAACATGAAATTAACTGGCAGAATGAACAAAATAACCTGGTTGTTTAAAAAAAAACACAAGAGAACAATAAGATAAGAACGTTCTATGTAATGGTGCTCAGAAGTTGCTATTTCTTGCTGAAATAAGAGCACGCAACAGGCGATTTGCCTGGAAGGCTTATGTACCGACTGGACATCTTCTGTGGTGCAGACTTGTGCATCAGACAGGGAAGGAAGGTGTTAACAAGTACAAACTGCAAAATATGCTCCCCCCCCACCCATTTCTTCTATTTTTTCCCTTCTCTCTCTCTGGGGCCATCTGTTTCCAGCCCTCCTCCTTGCTTCTATTTGAATCTTAGGCTTTGACAAATAAAACCCTGTTTGGACTGACAGTAAACCTGTTTTCCAAGAGCTTGCAGTATCCTGAGAAGTTATGGTGAGGGGAGGGAGGGGGGGCAGTGCTGGGCACAGGTCATGCTGCCAAAGGCAATGAGATGGGGAGTCAGCAAGGGGAACACCGCAGCTGGACATAAGTGGGGTTTGGGGGCTCGGCGTGCAGTGTAGCTCTGCGTTCTGTGGACATTGTCAATGCAGAACCTCAGCAAAAGCCTCCAGCAGCATTCCTGTGTATTTAACAGATAGAAGAGCACAGAGCTCTAGGATTCGGATCTGCCAAAACAGATTTATTCAAGTGATCTTGGGAAATGTGGCTGCAAAGGGCAGGTGGCTGGAAGGCTATTTTTAAAATTGGGCATAAAAATGGGAAGCAAATGCATGGGAGGAGGAAGTCTTTCTGACTCTCCATTTTCTAGCTTCAGAGGTTAGGGAAAACAGCCCCAAAGGACACAGATTCGCAATAGCTGCACTGTGATAAACCAGTCCTCTTGGGCCATCTCCTAAATGCCCAACCCAGCTTTGGAGATTTTGATCCAATATTAAAAGCGCCTGCCGCCTGCTCTCCCAGCAACAGCACTGATAGCTGACAGATGTCATGGATGGCACCTCGCTTCCTGGTGTAGAGACCGAGGAAGATGACCTTGGTGGAAATGGGCAAGACCTTTTACTTAGGCAAAAGAGGCTGAAACAGTTTTTAAGTCCAGAGCAACAAGATAACATTCAGAAGTGGCTCAGGCAGACACCTCCATGACTCACTGGAGTATACAGTAAGAAGAGGGAGGAGGTACAGCACAATTAGACTTGCAGGATTCTGTCATTATACAGACTCGCTCAGTAAAAGTAGTTTTAGCCTTCTAACGGAGTTGATTTCTTGGTCTGGTCTACCTAATGGGGCTGAAATTGGTTCTCTGAATCGGGTGGCAGCTGCAAGTCACCAAAAGGACTGTTGGTGACTCCCACCTCCCTCTCTAGAATTTCCACTATTATCACCCTTCTTTCTTTTTACAGGTGGGTACATCTCCCAGCAAAGCACTGGACTGTACCCATCTCCACATCTGTATTTCCTAAGAATGTATAGAGCAGTGTTTCTCAACCTTGGCAGCTTGAAGATGTGGCTGGGGAATTCTGGGAGGTGAAGTTCACGCATCTTCAAGCTGCTAAGGTTGAGAAACACTGGTATAGAGGATCGAACTTGAGCCCAGGGGTATTCTTGCAAATAAAGATGAGCAGCCTTCCTTAACCTGAGCATCCTCCACATTTCACCTCCCAGAATTCCCCAGGCAGTGTGGCTATTGCTGAGAATTCTGGGGGTTGAAGTCTATATGTCTGGAGGGCACCCAGATTGGGAAGCCTCTGCTTGAGACTAGGGCATTGTTTTGCAACATGCCAACTTGTCATTCAGTTAATCTCCTCTTTCTCCTCCTCCTTGTATGAAAGGGATGTAAGACAGGGGGAGGCCATTACTGCAGACTTCTGATTCTGGTGGTCTGCGTGATGGCTGTGCACGCTTGAAAAGTGGTTCAGAAGAAGTGCTCCGGACCTCGTGAGAGCACACCACATCTCTGCTATTTATAAAAACAACTTTTCTTTCAGGCTTCTGCAGGAGCCCCCCAAAAATGGTGGTGGTGCTGTAACTGTAATAAACCCAATGGTTTCTTTAGAGAAGGAGCCAATGGAGAACAGAGATAGGCCTACAGAAGTACGCATGGTGTTGATGAAAAGGGATCAGAGAAATTCAGCCAGAACACTTCCATTCAGGGCTCCCAATTAAATTGATTGGCAGCAGGTTTGGGCCAGGCTGAAAGGAGCAGCTTCTTCTATACATTCCTGTCCTTTGCTGTCACCTCAGAAGTTCCTCTACACTTCTTGAAGCCTATCGTGAAACATTTGGTTTCGGATGGAGAGGGAAATAGTGCCAGGCTACTGAGCCTGGGCAAAGCCTGCTGTTAAGTTGTCAGACCCAACCCCAGCTCAAGCCTTTTTGCAGAATTTACTGCTGAAAGATGGGGGAGATGGGGGAGACCTGTCAATGCCTGATTGAAGGAGAATCTGGAAGAGGAGTTTGTTGGGTGTGTGTGTGTGTGTGTGTGTGTGTGAGATGTGATTGTTTGGGCTTCCTTCTGATGGAAGCAGCCTCAGGACACCACTGGCTGGAGGGGAAGTGGCATGGAAGGATGGGATTGATCCTGTGCCCTGCTTATGAGGTAGACCACATAGGATATAGCTTCTGCAGATCTTGGTTTGATCCAGGTTTATGTGACTTGAATTATGCAAGGCTCAGGAGGTCAGCTGTAGCACATGTATCTCTGTCCCTAACGTGATATGTGTTTTCTGGAATGATGAAGATTTGGGAATCACTGGTGGTGGAGGACAAAGTGTAACACTCTCTCCGTTATCACTGTTATCTGTTAGACTTAGAGTCCACCTTTCCCGCAGGAGCTAGAGTGGGCTAGACAGTGCTCCCTCCCTGCAGGTTGTCTTCACAACTGCCCGGTAAGGAAGGTTGGACTGAGAGAGAGTGGCTGGCAGTCCACTGAATTTCCTTGGCTGAGGTTGAACCTTAGTTTCTTCAGTCCTGTATCAGCACTTTAACCACTACACCACACTGCTTTTTTCCACCGCCATGGTAAGCAGTCTAAAAGGAAATCAGGATGTTGGTTCATCTAGCTATATCTACATCAGACTTCTCCAACTTGGTTTGCTAATTGGGAACAATCAGGGTTTTCTACCAAGCCAATATACCTGGAGATCAATAGGTTTAGCATGGCTGGTCTGGACGCTGGCTGGGTTTGCACATCATGCCGAGTGTAATGGGATTTGGTTTTGGCGTAGCAGGGTGTGAACTCAACTAGTGTGTCTTACTCAGCCAACAAACCATGGCTTAGCTTAGGGTGTGGACCAAGGCACAGACTGGTTGTAGCTTTCTAAAGTTTCTAACAGGAGTCTCTCCTGACTTGGGGATGTCAAAAATTGATCCAGCCTGTTTGGCATCCAAAGCAGTTACTCTGTCATGGAACCCTTGATGGATTGACGCTCAACCGGAAAAATTTTCCTCATTGTGGAAAATTGCCCATTGGGATTAGCAAACTAATGAACCAGAAAACTCACATATAGGAATGCAGCCATTCACCTAGTTCATGTAACCCCTTAAGCCATAATATGGTTTCAGTTAGGGTTAGTGTTATTAGGACCCTGCCATTAGGATATAAAAACCATGATTTATAGCTTGATGTGTTGTATGAATCCAACCACCTGTGGCTGATTCAATAAACTGTGCCAAATTATTGGAAGGAGTGATAGAATCTTGTCCTTTGGAAATGGATGGAGCTGCAGTTCACTAAAGCTTTAGCTTTTTAAGAAAATGTGTTAGTCACAAAAGGTGCCACCAGAGACTAAGTAGGAGGCTCTCCTCCTACACTGTCAATAAGCCATGGTTAAAGAAATCTTGACTGAGCATGTAGGATATCAGTGATAACATCTCTATGCAGTGTATATCCAAGGGCTAAAGCAGTGTTCCTCAACCTTGGCAACTTGAAGATGTGTGGACTTCAAGTTGAAGTCCACACATCTTCAAGTTGCCAAGGTTGAGGAACACTGGGCTAAAGGATGGGAAGGGTCTGGATGGCAGATCAGGACAAAGTAGTGAGTCTGTGAGAGCAAGGTGGAATTTGTACCTCGAACACACCGAGGCATTGATGTTGCCTCCACAAAACACTAGTCCAAGCATGGCAGGACCTCAGATCAGCTTTTTACAGATGCTCTTGAAGGTCATCTCACAAATCCCTGCAACCACAGCCCATGAGCTGATCTTGCACAAATGCATTGTTTGCAGAGTTCTGATGGTTTGGCTTGTGAATTTTCAACATTGTGTATTGCCTTGGGTTTCTGGTGTGATACTATTGGCTGGTCTGGGGCTAGAATTTGCAGCGCAGATGCTTCTGGAAATGAGAAAGCTGCTTTGCCAAAGGATGCCAAGTACTGATCCAATTTGCATCTGTTTCCATAGCAACTTCCCAGGGCTTTCTGATACTCCATCTTCTTAACACAGATGATGGTGGAAGGTTGGCTTCTGCTAGCAAGGAACAGAAGCTTTGCCATTTTTTTCCTAGGAGACCCTCTTTTTTCAGAAATAAGTATTCCCAAAACTCAAGGTGGGCTCCTCCAAGCTGTCCCACCCAAAAACTTGTGTGTCTAGCCTCATCCTTTATGTCTTTTCCCAGCTAGCCTGTACTGGTGTCAGTCTCTGTGCTACCTCCCACACAGAACCAGCATTTCCCCCCTTCCTCTGCCAGAGAGATGAAATGGATGAATCTGAATGACTGGTGAAATGGGAAGCTATCACGGATTTGAGAGCGAGATCAGTGGAGGCAGGTGTATTTTTGCAGATCAGTAGATATCATTCAGTTTGAAACTCCTACTTACAAACTTCCAATCAGGAGATCTTGTCAATTCTACCTTCCACCCAATTAGTGATCTTTCATCATTACCTAGGAACCTGAAAAGCTTCCTTTTACCAAATTAAATAATTTGTCCTTCAAGTTTATTTGTAGATGCTGAGAATGATGGTTTTCCGCATTGCTTCCTTCTTGGTTCTTTAAACTTGGGCCTGTGGGTGTGCTAAATAGTATTTCCTTCTCTTCATTGATAGATGAAAAGTATGTGAAATGAAGTCATTGGCTGAAGGAAAGGCAGCAGCACCTACTCTACCATGGCTGAGCCCAAAAGCTGTTAAGGGTTGGACCTGATCAGCGTTGCATGGAAGACCATCAGGTCTAAGACTGTAGGCTAGACTTGGAAATAATTTTTAAAAAGCATCCCAGAACACTTCTGTATTGTAGATTTTGGTCCAAGCTGATTTTGGTCCAAGAGAATCTTTGCCTTTTCATGAAGCTGCCTTACAGTGATTGTGGTCTTCAGTTCTTTGAACCTGGGGAATGAGCATCCTATGGCCATAGAGCTGCACAACACCCTCCATACATTTTCTGCAGCTTCCACAGCTATCACGGACTGTACCCACAAAAACTCACTTTTCCACCATTTTTAGAATCCTAAATCATCCCCTAAGACAGGGCTGGGCAATTAATACCCCTCCACACCCTTTTCTGGAGACCCCAGAACTTTCCATCTGCCCCACTGAATTTTAGCTTGCTACCTTCTTAAAAGTGGGAACAAAAATAAGATAATCCTTAGTGTTAAATATGTATTAAATGGATCAGTTACCTTTCCTGCAGGCGCTTAACACTGCATACGTAACAGCCCTCTTCCAGTTTCATTCACACAGCCACAATTCTCAGTAGACTGGGCTGAAAAATGGGGATTCACCCGAAGTCAGCCTGTGAGCTTCTGCAGGGGAGGGAGGCTTAAACCTGGGTCTTCCCAGTCTTAGTCTAGCCCAGTGTTTCTCAGCCTTAGCAACTTTAAGATGTGTGACTTCAACTCCCAGAATTCCCCAGCCAGCAAAGCAAAGCTGGCTGGGGAATTCTGGGAGTTGAAGTCACACATCTTAAAGTTGCTAAGGTTGAGAAACACTGGGCTAGCAGCTTAAACATTACATCACCCTGATTCTTTCTGTTGACTGAAAGAAGACCAAAGCCTGGGGCTGAACCACCTGCACACAAGGATAATGTGGTCCACCATTGAGAAGTGTTTCCTTATGGATTGCTGTCCTGCAAGACTTACTCTTGGGCTCACCTGCTTGCTTTAGTTCCTGGGTCTAGGAAGATGTTTCAGCCTTTCCGTGGTTTCCTGCAAGCCACTTGGTGCTGAGGCTGAGCCATGCGCAAGAACCACTCGGACAAACAGCTCAAAGGGGGGCATCACGATTGTTTAAGGACTGAAAAATTAGATAGCGGTGTTGGAGTGAACATCAGCTTGCCATGGTTCCTCCTGTTTAGTTCAGAAATGGAATGCAAGATTGGCTCCCTGAAGGTCCTGGTCTCCAAGCAGAAGGGACATCACCAGCTATCCAGCAACTCCAACGGGGAGTGGAGACCTCCTGCTAGAGTAGAGCACTAGGGAGGAATTACGTGCCATAGAACCCCGCAGCCCCTAGGCCAGAAACAGCACATAAATAAATAAGTAAATGCTGGCCGGGACTGATGGGGATTGTAGTCCAACGCGTTTGGAAGGCATCGGAGTGGGGAAGGCTGCTCGGCCCCTTGAGGACTTTTTCCCCTTGTTGCTCGTGGGGCGGGGTGTGCGTGTGCTTCCAATGTAACACCCCCCCTCCCGCCTCCAAGTCCCACCCTGGAAAAGTCTTGGGGATTTCGAGCTGGCTGTGCGGGTGCATTGATTCCGGCGCTGCTCGTTGCTCTTGGGCGGCCCCGTCCTCGGCCGCCCGAGGATGGAGACAGCATGGGCAACCCGGGACAGTGTCCGCCATCCCCCCGTTTTGCTCGCCGGAGGAGCGCCGCGTGGGAAGGGGAGAGGAAAGCGCTCTGCACGCGCTCTGCGGCCCTCTTTCACGCGTCCGCGGCGGCGGCAGGCTCGGTCCTCGGTGCGGGCGCTCGCCCCCGGTCTTCCTGCGCGTGCCCGCTCGCAAGCAGGGGTGGGGCCGATGGAGATCCCCTCCCCCACGGTTGATTCGCAGCCCGCCCGCGGGCGGGGGCAGGGAGCGACGGCGATGCGGCGGCGGCGGCTCCGGCGGCTCGGAGCTGGGCAGCAGCTCGGCGGCGGGCCCCCGGCAGAGGTGGAGGCTCCTTCGCGCCAGGCTCCGGGCCGGACGCTCGGCGATGCACCACAGCCTTCCGCCGCCGCAGTAGCAGCAGCGCGCCGCCAAGATGGGCAACTCCCCGCCGGTGATGCTGGGGAAGACGCCGCGCGGGAAGCGACCCCAGCGGACCGCCGCCGTCTCGCCCTCCTCCTCCTCCTCCCCGGCCGCGGTGGTGGAGCCGCCAACAGGTAGGGTCGGGGGGGGGCGGGGAGGGGGGACCCGTCTTCAGCCTTCGCCCAGCCATCCGGGACTTTGCGGGGACGTCGGACTACAGTTCCCATCATCCGACGCCCTCGGTTGGACAAGGACCGCCTCGGCCCTCTTTCTGCGGAGGGATTAGACTTTCTCGCACGTCGGAAGTTCAGCCGGAGTGCTGGGGTTCGCTCAGGGTTAAGCGCAGAAGCGGCTTCACACGTTCAGAAGCGGCGGATCGCTGGCGTGCACGGAGTCGGGATTGGCGGGGCGTAAGGTCGCACCTGTCCGCTTGCACAGCGTTCCCCGCTCCAGATACCCTGTCCGACTAGTGAATGTCCAAATGCGATGCCGGCGGTGAGAATCAAGGCACCAGGGGCTGCCTAGTCTCGTTTCTCCCTCCCTGAAAAGCTTCCGCCCTTAGGAAGGTCAGAGGAAGGATGCTGAATTAGGACCATCTCGAGCCCTCAGTGGATGCCTCTTGAAGGCCTGAGGGCAAATTGGGCACTTAGCTACAGAGAGGAGGCAATGGAGAGGGAAGAAAGGAAAACTGTTCTCTGGATGCCCTTCCAGGATCCTCTCTTTCCTCCTCGGCTGGAGGCTGAGTCCTGAATAGCAGCTGGGATGCTCCAGGATGCAATCCTAACACAGAATCAGGATGCCATAGCTGGGTTTGCTAGCCTAAAACGCAGTGAGTTAGTTTTGTGGGCTCTGCTGTGCAAATCCAGAAACGTTGGGCTATTGCAACATGGTTTACCGGTCTTCTGGCTTAACATGTTGTGTGAAGCTATAGGAGTTTCAGCTGAAGAAGCAGAGATTGGCGTGCACTGAAAACCAGTGTTCCTTGTCCCTCAAAACCCTGGAGGGAGGGAGGGAGAAAATCACACACCCCAGCCGTAGAATGGGAACACATGTGTTCTGAAGATGGCCCATCTGTTGTTGTGTTATGCCTGCCTTTTCAGACAGTTACAGACTTTTGGGGGATTGTGAAGATGCATGTCAGATCTTGCCTTGCACCCCAACTTTTGGGTTTTTCGTAAACTGATATCCTGCAGAGCTGATTTGCATAAGTGCCTCCATCCTTCTTGTCTGGAATGTGTGAATAGCCTGAGATTTCTTCCTGCTTTCTACAGGAAAGGGGTTATTTCCATACTTGTTCAGGTTCTCTTTCACTGCACACACACTCTGTATTAAAACTACCATCCTAGCTATGTTAAATATATATAAAGAGATACATATGATGGAAGTTAAATCCTGTTGCAGTCCCTGGGACATACTTCTGAATAAGTCCAGCCTTGCAGAAAGGCAGTTCTGTGCAAGCTGGAGAGCAGAGCTGGATTTTTTTTTTTTTAATCTGTTCAGTCTTGTCTGATACTCAGAGACTGCCTGGGCTATTCCTTGCAGTTTTCTAAGCAAAGTTTTTCAAAAGTGGTTTGCCATTGCCTCCTTCCTAGGGCTGAGAGAGAGTGACTGGCCCAAGTCACCCAGCTGGCTTTGTGCCCAAGGTGGGACTAGAACTCCCAGTCTCCCAGTTTCTAGCCTGGTGCCTTAACCACTACCCCAAACTGGCTCTTGAGCTAGAGGTACTCTGCCATTTTTGACTTATCCCTGCCTTGCTCTAGGAAAAGGACAAATCTCCTTCAGGATGAGTTCCTGATTGCTTCATGAACTCAGCCATGTTGTTTTCTTGTCTGCAGCATGGAAGGAGGCTACCTTTATCCACAATGTTTTCTCTTGACTTTCCCGGTTAGCCTACAGCTCTGGGCTTTTCCTGGAGGTCTCCCATCCAACTATGGACCCAACTCAGCTCTACTTAACTGCTGAGCACAGACAAGGTCCCCTGTTGCCCCCCCCCCCCCTTTGTACTTTCTTCCCTGTTCAAGGTTGTTTGGAAGTAACTGTTGTAGGGAATGAAATGCAGCTGCTGCCTGGTGCTTGGAAGCCACGTGCTGAAATCCGTCGGAAACAGGAATCTTTTGGAATCTTGAATCCTGAAATCTGTTGGAGCAGGAAGAGTTACTGCAGAGGCTGGCTGCTTATTCTGAGCAAATGTGAGGATTTCCTGCCAGAGGATCATCATTTCATCTATCTCTTAGTCTCAGGAGAAATAGTGTGGTATAGTGGTTAGAGTGCAGGAGGAAGGCTGGAAAAATCATCCATGAAGCTCACTGGACCATTGAGCTGGTCACTAGCTAGATTCACATATCCCACTAAACTGTAATGTGGTTTTTTGGGATATAATTTTATGTGATTTATTGTGGGGATAAGAATGCGGCGGGGGATCCTGTACATCTGCTTCAGCAAAGAGGTGTGTGGAAGTGATACTCAGATGTAAGACAGAATCATGGCCTGAGATGAGCTGCCCGAAGTCTGACTTCGCTCCTTAAATAAAAAACACTTGGAACCACCAACCATTAATAGCTCTCTTCTGGATGGTTTGCTGAAGACAAACTCCCTGGTTTTAAAGGGAGTGCTGTTAACTCCAAAGTGTAGTTGCCCTCTTAAATATGTTTACCAGCTGCATTTCTACATCTAGGTAAGCCATGATTGACTTAACTATGGCTTGTTGAATAAATCCCAATGGCTGAGCCAAAACCAAGCAGGCTTCATACGGTGTACAAATCTAGTTGTAAGGGAATCAAAATCAATTTAGCTCAACCCCTGATGACTTCATGGAAACATTCACGCTATTTCCTTGGCAAGGGAAGACAAGTTGTTTGCTGTTGCCCTCTCTTAGTACGTGGTTTAATGGCTGCATTCCCCCAAAGTGTTAAGCTTTGTTAGATTGAACCCTGGTTAGGTTTTTTGGAACGGTTCATGGCTTAGTATGTTGCCCTAAATCAGCCTGTTTGGTTAATTCACTCACTATATTGTGTGAATGCAGAAAGACGTTTCATTCAATGACCAAGCTGAACATGTTGTGTGAATTTAGCTCATGTCGTTAGCTTACAGCTCACTGTGCTGAGAGGGTTCACAAAGCAAACCGTGCATCATGTTGTGCAAACACAGAGTGCCTTATGGTCCCTTAGAAGCAACCAAGTCCACTTCCTTGTTGAATGAAATAACTCTGAATTGACAGGTGGACGCAGATATATGCTTGAGGGTAGGGGAAAAAATGCATTGAAGTAAGAATGTAGCAAGCTGCTTCCTATTGAGTCTCATTCTGATTCATCAGGTTGAATATCCGTGACTCTGAGTGAGATTTTCTGCCCTGCTGAGAGATCTCAAGAATGAAACCCTGCTGTAAAGCAAATGCTCTGGTACGAAGCTAGGGTTGGTTTGCTGGCAAGGTATGTAGGAAAAATCTAGCGAGTTTTGCTAGGTGGCGAAGTAAAATCCGGCTGTGCGACGTGGGAGCCAAATGAAGGATCCCTCCACAAAACACCCTTAACCTGGTTACGAAATCAACCGATTTTCTGAATTTGAACAGCATGCATTAAACTAACCAACATTAATACCAAGCTATAGAGTGCAGGGCTGACATAAGCGTAGTATGTTGTACAGATGCGGTGCTCAGTTTTTATACAGTAATGCATGTTTAATGCAGGTAATGTGTGGCCCTCCAGCTCTCCCTGAACTATGTCTCACTGTTGGCTGGGGCTGCTGAGACTTGTAGTTCAGCAATATTAGGGCTGAACACTGTGGACCGATACCAAATGCATACATTTTGTTTAATTGCTTCAATTAAACAAAAAATCCTTTTCTTGGGAAAGTAGCGAGACTCTGCTTTGTCGGGACTATCTGAAATAGCTGCCAAGTTTAAGCAGCGCAGCTTTGAAAATATTGATTTGTTAGATTTAAGTCCCACTTTTCTTTGAGATGCTCAGAGGGGTGTATATACCATCCCTCCTCCGATCTTCCCCCATAATGACACCCTGTAAGGTCAGTTGGGTTGAGAGAGAATAGCTGGCCCAAAGTCACCTCGCGTGGCCGAGGATGGACTGGATGCCAGTCCTAAACTGTAACCGCTATATGGCCGTGGGGCTCAGCAAAGCCAGATGCCTGGGCAATGCAATGGGAAACAAAGGAATGGCCAGAGGTTGAAAGTGCGGGTTAGGCTTATCTTGAGAAGAGTGGCTTGAGAATGGAGAAGCTGGTCTTCTCTGAATACTGGATATTCAGAGAAAATATCCTCAGAGACGATGAGGAAGCCGCTTTGTCCTCTGTGGCTCCAGAAAGGGAGATGGCCAGCCTTCTGATTCAAATGACAAGAAAGAGGATTTTGATGACACATTATGAAGAACGGCCAGAGAGCAAGATCTCTTGGGTGGACAAGTAGACTTCCCTGCAAGGTGGTGGGTTCTACTAAAAGAGAGAAACCAAGCCACATAATGCATTCCCAGCAGAGCATATTTTAGCCCCCTCTGTGGTGCAGATTCCAGCTGGTATGATCTTGAAGTGCCCTGGGCAAACCCAGAAAATAGGCTTTATTAAGCGGATCATGGGCCAATTAACTATGAACAAGTCCATCACGCAGACTCAGCCTGGATTGGCTTCTGCTGAGGTTTCCTGAAACAATGGAACCCCTGCTTTGGTCAAGGGTTGGAAGGAATGATCTCAAAATCTAAGGAGCTCAACTACATCTAGAAAGTTTTCTTGGCAACAGTATGGAAATGGATTGGTGTTGCCTTCTTCCTTGATGTTTTTTTGACTTTCCAATGTAGCTTACCTCTGGGAGAACTCCTGGTGGTCTCCCATCCAATACTAATCAAATAGTCCCATCCAATACTAAACTTAACCCTTCTTGATATCAACCAAGACAAGCTAGATGCTCTCCCTATACTTCTAAGTAATGACATCAGAGGGAATTGGCATGCAAAAACAGTCTTCCTGTCTGCATTGTTGTTAATGCTATTGTCATTATATTCAGTCATGCATGCACATGCATGAACGATAAGGTTCATTCACAAAACAGAGCTGACAATCACCTGAATGCAGAGCCACACAATGACTGGGGGGGTGGGGAGGGATCAGGAGCCACTGCATCAATCACCCCCCTTCCTCCTTTTTGTCCCCCTCCATCTCTGAGATGTGTGATGCCTTTAAGAAGCCCCTTTTGGAAACAAAACTCATCTGAAAGGCATTGGGGTGGGGGAGATCTGTAAGCTGTTGCCATGGTGCCCAGATGATTGTTTTTCGCCTGCTAATTAGCGGGCAGAGGCAGCAAATCACAAGGTGTGTGAGGAGGATGGCGGAAAGGGATGCTTGAGTTTATTGGCTGTAGATGGGGGTGGGGGGAGGCTGGCTGTTTGTTTTCCTACCTGCCTCCTGCAGTGCAGGTGAGGGGGAGTGAAGCTCAAGCCATTGTTAGGGAGGGGGAAAAGAGCTGGAAAGACCCAATGGGCTATGGGAAAGCTATTTGCGTGTTGAATCAGAGAAAGGAAGATGTAAAAGATAATCCCAGCCCCCCCTTCTCCCCCCCTTTTTTACCATTAATGGCCAGAAGGAAGCCCACTTCAGTTTGGTTTTCAACTTCTAAGGTGTTTCTTTGGCACAGCAGGACTGAGAGCGCAGGATGGAAGACTTCGAGAGTCATTTCAAATCCACGGTGCCAAAAAATTTGATCACCTTGCTTTGCTCTGGACAGGCTTGGAGACGGTTTGATTTGGAGGCGCAAAGGAAGGTCGGCCTCTGGTGCCAAGGAATTGCACATCCCCTTCCCTAGCAAAGTCACAGTGCTATCCTCCTTTGAATTCAGGGGGCTTAGGAGTGATGCGGGGGTTGCAGGGACGGGGTGAGGACAGTTTGCAGATGGCAAGTGACTGAGGAGCAGAGGCAGGGCTTGCAATATTGTCTCTCCTTTTTTTGCTATGCTCTGTTGGAATGCAACGTCATTCCAGGGACATTGTGTCTCCATTTAAGAAATGGAGAAAAGGGCGGAACCCCCCCCACTACAGATAGTCCTCACTTAACAACCATTCATTTAGTGACAGTTCAGACTTATGGCAATTTTAAAGAAACAACTTATGACCGGTTCTCACACTTATGACCATCGCAGCATCCCCGCGGTCACAAGATCACAATTTGGGCACTTGGCAACCGGTTCGCATTTATGACCGTTGCAGCATCCTGTAGTCACGTGATCGCCATTTTTGACCTTCCCAGCCACTTCTGGCAAGCAAAATCAATGGGGAACTGTGTGATTCACTTAACTACCATATGGTTTGCTTAACGCCCATGGTGATTCGCTTAGTGACTGCCACAAAAAAGGTTGTAAAATCGGGCCAGATTCGCTTAATGACCGCTTTGCTTAGCAGCTGAAATGCCGGTCTCAATTGTAGTTGTTAGGCAAGGACTACCTGTAATGCAATTAACGCCACCCCCACCCCTGATTGGCCCCAATTTCTACTTTCGTCCTTTCCCAAAATTCCTCCTAATGCATAGTTCTCAACTGAGAACTTTGGGGGCTTTCCAAGTAGAAAGGGAAGTTTGTCTGTTTTACAATGGTAAGTACAAAATCAGGATCTGGAATATCTATTGACATTTTCAGGGCGATTAAAAAAAATCAAGTTTCTAGCCCTCATGGCTATGAAAACAGGCAGGAAAGCATGAGAGCCATGTCTGGTGAAATCGTGGAAGCCGAGGGGATGGGAATTGCAGTGAAGCAGGATTTCCAGCAATCTGAAGGCACGGCCTCAGCCGGAAAGGGAAATGGGGGTAAGCGGGAACAGAATGAGAGGAAAGAGAGATTGAACACAATGTCTGCATATATGGAGCCAAGTGCTTTGGCAGTCCTTGTTTCAGTGACTCTGCTGCTGTTTTGTGAAATACCTGAAGCCTTGAGCACATACCTCAAAAGTCATTTCTGCAAAGATAGGATGGGAAAAAGAAGATTCTTTCACCAGGAGCCCTTGGGCCATGCACGATTACTAAGCACACAAGGAATGGCTTTGCTCCCAGGAGGCGTTTTGCTTGCCGGGATTAAACTCTATTGCCAGAAAGAAGTTTCAACAACTGAATTAGTTCCACATGGAGAAGACCCTGATTCTGTGTTCAGCACCATCTGCCCAATGCAGGGCAGACTCCCACGGTTAGAGATGATGAAGGAAACATTGGGGTACCCGTGGCTCATGCAAATCCCTGACAGCTCCTCCTTGCTAGCCTATAAATTATTTCTTGGGAAAAATGGATACTGGCTGAGTGCATGTAACATAGAAAGCCCCAAACCAAGAACCCACATAATGGCTTCAATATGTGTGTGGTCATGGAGATTTGCAACCATGGTTTATGGCTTAACATTGCATGCAAACTCCACCAATTGTGGTTTATTTAATACATTGTGGTTAAAGAAACCCTAGCTTAGCGTGCTGTGCAGACCACAAAGCATCCCTGTGACTCAACATTGTCTTCTATTCTTGAGAAAGGCCTTTCCCATCATCTCCTCCCTGATTCTGCCAGCTGGAGAAATTAGCAGCTGAAGGTGGGACTCTCTGCACTGATCTTGTGCACTCTCTCTATACATCTGTGGAGGTGGCAACCTGTTGCATGTAAAATGCAGGTATCAGAAGTCTAACCTTGGTTTTGGTTAAATAGGAGGAAAGACCTTGGGAGTGTGGGAAGACACGAACCCCCTCCTGTGTGCACTCTTGTATTTTGGTATGTGTGTGTAACTTTTAAAGTAGTTGCACACTTGCTTAAGCTAAGCGGCTGAGACCCAGTCTCCATAGAGTCAGGAAGTGTGCAGAAGGCCAAGACATGAACCAGACTTGAGAAGCCAAAATGCTCATACCTGTGGCAGCGGTTATTAAGAATGTCTCTTGATGAGCCCCTGCTGATGCCTGGATTAGACTGTAACACATAACACTTTCAGATTTTGTTTATTTATTTATTTATAAATTTATTCACTGCCCAACTCCACCTCATGGGAGACAGATAGGGTATAATTGCCAATTTGGAGCCTTGGAGTCAAATCTGCTGATAATGAGCATTGCCAATGAAGAGAAAAGAGGGATGGGTCATCCATGGTGCACAGCCTTGATTCAAGTTTTCACAGGATTTCACTGCGGATGCCTGGAGTTCTTTAGGTCAAGAAGATGCTCTTGATTGGTATAATCAGCAGCTGGCAGCCCTGCAGCCCAAACTGCCTTCTAAAGCAGATCTCTCGGCTCTCCGTGGCCAGCGTGGATGATGGGAAGGGGTCTCTGGACGTGTTGGTGGAAAATTGCTCCGGAGCACCTTCCTTCTTAAAGTAACACCCCACTTAGCCCGGAATGCTTGCAGAGTTCAGATGGTGTTTTCCCAAACTTTGGAAAGTCAAAGTCACAGCCAAGCCCCTGGCTGGCTTGGAATGTGCCTGCATTGACTTCTGCTCCCTCTTCCCAGGGTCTTGTCACTAGGAAGGAAGGTAATGACAATGAGCAAGCGGGAGTTGACTCAAACATCCAAGTCCTGGCAATTTCCTCTCTCTGGCCAGGGGCCGGTGAACGTGGGGGAGGGCATTGAGCAGGCTCCAGCAGGGAACAAAGGGGGCAACTCCCAGCCGGGTGCGCTGGCTCAGAGGTGGTAGAGTGACCCGTCTAGGACGGGCTGCTTTGGCAGCTATTTCCCTGTTGCTGTAAGCCCAGATTGGAAGGCAGTAGGCTGTTTAAACTGGGCTGCTGTGAAACGGTTGCAGCCTTGGAGTTTCTGGTGCGCGTGCTTTGCTGGACCCTGAGAGACCATTGGTTGCTGCCAGTGGAGTCAGTGGTTATGGAGAAGGCAGGATCCTTACCTGTTGCTTTGCACAGAGCAGGTAAGAGAAGGCTGGTTGGGTGACGGGGCAAGTAGTGTGTGATAAGAAGCACTGATGGCACATTGCATGCTTAGTGCATTGGGATCCTGGATCCTCTTAAACTGCAGTTCTATCACAATTTCCTGAATTGATCACATGGGCTTGGTTCACACAAGCCAACGAACCAGATTATGGCATAATACAATTTGGGAACACATTGTTGGCCTGGATGCTGAAAAGCAATCGCTCCCCTGGATGTTTTTCCTGTAAGGTTTCTTACCCAAAGATTGAATTCAATGTTAAGTTAAAACATGTTTTTCCAGCTTTTCTACTTAAATAATACGCAGAGTAGTGTCAAGGTGTGACTCTTTCTCTGGGAAGATTCCAAGCTACTAAATCTGCTTAAACCCCTGGGTAGGTTTATGTGGTTTTTTTAATGGCCTAAGTGAAAAGTGCAAAGGCCTGAAATTGTTCTGAAGCAGGAGAAACAGAGATTTTTCTACATGTGTCCTGTAGAAGACATTATTTTTAGAAGATTTATTACCTCCTGTATGGAAGGGGAAGAGGAAAGCTGCTTCTCGTGAAGTGTTTTCTGTGAACATTAAAAAAGATATATTCTTTTTAAAAAGTAGATGAAAACACTCTGTGTTGGATTTTTTAAAAATAGTATGCTGTTACTGACCAGTGTCTTAGGTACAGCCGTGTAGTGCGGTGATTAAAGTGTTGAAAAAGGACTGGAATAAACAAGAGTCACGCCCACCCTCAGCCACAAATGCTCCCTGGATGACTTTGGGTGAGGCACTGTCTCTTGGCCCAGCCTACCTTATAGGGTTGTTGTTGGGACAACATTAAGAGAATCCTCCTCCTCAGATAGCTGCTTTGAGCTGCCAAAGAAAAGATAAAGGCAATGAAAAATGCAGCACAGTGCAATACAGTAAGAAAAGATTCTCTGAATGGGCCAGTTATGGCTGTTGAGAAAACGCCCATTTGCTCTTTTCAATGGCAAATGATCAAAGTATCAAGGAAATGAGGACTTAGCTTGTAGTTAAGATCAGCGCAAAGCCCAAAGTTATTTCAAATCTCCTTGGGGACAGCCTCAGGATTTTAGAATTTGCCTGTGACAAAAGGCCTGGGATTTTTCCAGTTTTTATACCTGTGTCTGGAAGCAGAGAGTTTGTAATGCACACCTGTGTTACATTGCAAAACCCTGACTAATGCTTTCCAGTGCAAATTCTTCACTTCTGTGTAGCTGAGATGTTTACAGTGCGCGGCAAGTAGGGTTGTGTGCATTTCTTCGATGTCAGTTTGTTTAGCTTTTTGCTGTAACTCTTGGGGGTTCTCTAGGCCGGTAGACCAGAGGAGAGCAACTTTCTGACCACCAAAAGAGGCTTCCTAGCAGAAAAGATCAGTTCAGCTGCTAGGGAGAAGGAAAATGGATGTTATAACAAGAGGAAAAAGTGGATAATTTATTTATTCAAATTTTGTTACCGCCCATCTCCCCCAAGAGGGACTCTGGGCTGTTTACAATAAAATTCATACCACAACGATAAACATTAAAATCCGATAAAAATAAACAAATTACCAATATGAAATACAACAGAAATAAATATAAAATCCAAGTGGATTTTATATTTTAGTTTATTTATATTTAATCCCTCTCTTTTGTTCTGACCACGCCCCCCCCCCCCCGGCTTGTTTCAGCCTCACCTACCACATGCCCCATAGATTACCCGAAAAGAATACAGTCCTCAGCAGAGTAGAGGATTGTCCACCTCTGCTATAGGACCATCATCATTTTGCACGTGAGTTTTGGTCTCAGCAGCAGGTAGAAATAGTTGGCCAACTTTGTATGGGCTCAGAAGCTGAGCAGGATTCAGCTGGGTTAGAACTTGGATGGGAGAACATCTATGAAGTCCATGGCCATTGAGCAGGAAGTTGAGCAAACCACCCTGGAAGAAAACACTGGCAATCCCTTCCATACTCTTTCCAAGAAAATGGCATGGCTCTATCCATGGAGTCATCAGGAGCTGAGCATGACTGGAAAGGATCATTCCCTTCCCATGAATTCTGAAGAATGAAATTCCACCAAAGTGTCCTGCAGTTATACTAGAAGATTGCAATGCTCTTTGCCTTGATGCAGCAGCCTTTCCCCCCAACTCTTGGACCTTTGCTTCAGTTGGTAGAAGCGTCCTGTAGCTGCTGTCCAACGATCCTTGTGTTACAGGGAGAGAGAAGGTGGGCTTCTAAGTTGCTGTTTAGCCAGGCACCCAGCCTGGCTGTGCATTGTCTTTCTGCATCTGATCTCACCTCTTGGCCTGGGCCCTGGGCCTCCTTCCTCCCGCTCTACTTGTAGGCAATTTCCTTGAATTGTGTTTGGTATGTATCAAAGGTAGTCGGGTGTGAGGTGGGGGGACTGAGCAGCAGAGCCCAATGGCTGGATCCAAAGGCCCGTGAAGCTTCATGAGGTGCCCGAAGGTCTCTTGTTTCTCAGCAGCCAAGCAATTCAGCTGAAAATACCCTACTGGCTTTTGGAAAAGCATCACTGCTGCTTCCTAAGAATTCACCATGGGATCGCATGAAGGGTCTTCTTCTCCTCCTTCAGGTCCTTCAAGCCATGCAGTTTTGCAAGGCATTTCTGAATAAAGCTTCTAGTTTTAAGAAAGGTCATCTTTGTTCATCATCTTTAAGAAGGATCCAAATAGTTGAAGTGGTTGTGTGATTTTTAAAAAAATCCTTTCGTGTCCGATTCTCGGAGACTGCCTGTTCAAGTCCTTGCAGTTTTCTTGGCAAGGTTTCTCAGAAGTGGTTTGCCTTGCCTTCTTCCTAGAGAGATGAGAGAGAGTGACTGGCCCAAGGTCACCCAGTTGGCTTCGTGCCTAAGGTGGGACTAGAACTCATGGTCTCCCGGTTTCTAGCCTGGTGCCTTAACCACTGCACCAATCTGGATCCTTTTTTCTTTTTTTTTTAATTCCTTCAAGTCAGTCTTGACTCCTGGGGACTGCCTGGACAAGTCCCTGCAGTTTTCTTGGCAAGATTTTCATAAAATCTTTTTTCTGAATTCTGAAGATTTTCAGATTTTGCCCTTGCCTCTTCCTTCCTAGGGCTGAGAAAGAGGAACTGGCCCAAGGTCATGCAGCTGGCTCCATGCCTAAGGCAGGACTAGAACTCATGATTTCCCGGTTTCTAGCCTGATGCTGGCTGGAGAATTCTGGGAGTTGAAGTCCACACATCTTAAAGTTGCCAAGTTTGAAAAATTCTGTTTTAAAGCTTGCTCCTTTATATCACTTCCATGGAATCAGTTTCCCCCTCCTCCACAGATACTTCGGATTTAGTCCTTAGATATTTTCCTTCCTTTGTTTTTCTTCCTTTAACCTCCCCCCTCCCTTTCCAAAGATTGAATTCCTTTGGGTAAGCTTTGCACTGAGTTATCCCTCTTATCTCCGTGTTGCTATTTTGGCTCAATGAAGGTTGACCCTTGGAGAAATGAGTTTATTCTTAGTATAGGATAACATATGCCACCAGTGATCTTAACAAAAGCTGAAAAGCCTAACATGTTCTTGTACTTAGACCAAAGGAACATAGGAAAAAATATATACATATTTTCAACCTCGGTCCTTGGATGGAGAAATATTTGTAGAGGGAAATACTGGTCAATTGACTAATAATAATATAAAAAACTACTATAGTCAACAAGGTGCATTTAAATCAGGAAATGGGGGCTGCTTTTTTTATCAAATCATGGAGAGAGCTGGCTTATGGAATCACCAAGGGTTGGATATGACTGAATGGATAATTTGATTCGATTTTCTATCATGAACCATATTCCCTTCCATTCATCTGTGGGGAAGGGGGGCTGAGCTGGGCTGATGACAGCTGTTGTGGGAGGGGCACCCTTGTCTCTTCCTCCCCCAGCAGGCTGGACGGAAAGACAGATGTCTCCTGTCTGGTCATTTGTGGAAGATTTTAGAAATCAAATCAACCCCCCCTCCAGAAATGTTTCCAGCAAAATCTCCAATCAGATGAACATAGAAACAACCTGTTGATTTGCTATCTCTCATCCCAAAGTGGGGAGGAGGCATGATGCCTCCAGGTGGGTGGGATACCCTGTGCTTCTGAGCAAATTGAAGACTTAACCCAACCCAGCTGCCTGGTTCATTTTAAGTGGGAAGGAGAAAATGGTTTTGCAGGACAATCCCTGAGTTTTGCCAAGCGATCCACCTTTCCTTGCCAAGAGAATCCAGCCAGGCACACGCCAGTAAGGCCACCCCAAAGAAGGCTCATGATGTAATTGGCGCATGCTGCCATTGGCTGAGCCAAGATTCTGAGGGCAGGAGGCTGGGTTGCTTAGCAACCCTGTTTTTAAGAGCATCTTCCCCCTTTTTCTGGGTACCAAAGAGACCCATTCTGCAGAGGTAGACTGAGGAGGTGCTGTCATTCCTAGTTTGCTTGACCTCTTCACCTCTGGGTTGTATTGTGGGCTATAGTTAAAGCAGCAAGTTCAACTTTTCCTTACACTGAATCCTCGCGGGAGCTGACCCATCAGTCTTTTCCCAGTTTCCTTGGCCTCCTGCCCCGGCTAAACACTGGAACTGTATACAATGCGCCTGAATGAAGCCGTAGCTCTCCCACACCCTTGGGGGCTGCAGACGGATGAGGGAAGGGCTGTGTATCTGCACTCAGACCTTCTGCCAAAACCTTTGAAAAACGCTTAAGAATTCTGGAAACAGAATGTTCACTTCAATGCGCCCAGCCCCGTTTTCTTTCACTTCACATCAGCTGCCTGTCCAGTCTTTCTCTTCCATTGGGGCTAAGGGCATAAGAATCAGAACTGCTCGCCTTAACCCTCCCCAGTTTTCCTGGGCTTGCATTTTAATGGGTTTTACAGCCTTGAAGGGAGAGGATCAAACCGTTGCAGATTTTGGGTGGAGTTGCTGCCACACCTTCCCCTTCTCCAAAAGGCCCTCCCTTCTGCTACCAAACTAAATTGGATTCATTGCTTTGTCTCCTGCTTCTGCAGAAAGATCTGCGGGTGGGGGGAGGGGGCTTTTGCACATTAAACAGAGTGTCTTACAGAAGGGAAGGGAATTGGTATCTTGCCCCTCTCTCTGCTTAGAGAAAAGTCATTGTTTTCTCAGGAAACTATACAAGGCACCCTTTCTGCAGTTGGACCCAGTGTTGCTGACCCTCCAGAGTGGCCCTCCCCCTTGCTTTTTTCATGAAAGCAATGGGGCAACAGTTCCTTCATCAAGTTAGCTATGGCAGACTTGATGCAGCTTGTCAATGTCGTTGAATTACAGTTTCCAGAATCCCTCTTTTGACCCGGGGCTGCTGGGAGTTATAAATTCAGCAACTTCTGGAGAGCCATAGGTTTTTGACCAATGCGCTAATAGATCTGTTCTGCAGGGGCAGGAATACCCCCCAATGCTCATTTAAAAAAACCAGCATATTAAATAGTGAGGCTATCTTGGTCTTTTTGTAGTTTGTTTTAGTTGCCATTTACCCTTTGAATATTGTATTGGGTTTTGTTTAAGTAACTTTTCTGTCTCCTGGACACAAGTCAGTTTAAGAATAAATAAATAAATAAGCATCTGCAACATGCTGGGAATTAATGCTAGGAATATCTGTGCTGCAAACCCTTTTGTTTTAAGCCAATGGCTGCTTAAAAGGAAGATAGATATAGCTGAAGGGAGTGGAAGTCTGGGCAGGTGTGGGATCCCAGCTCCATTTTTATTTTTATTTTTTGCCAGCGCTTGGTAGCAGTGGATGGAAGTAAGTAAGTAAAGTTTATTGTAGTGACCACAGGTCATAACATAGGAATGCAATAAAACACAATAAAACAACAAAATAGTGAATTATAAAATAAAATAATAAAAGAAGCATTAGTTATAAAATGGTTACAACAAAATAGAGCCAAAGCTGCAACTAAGAACGTAAATATTTCTTCCTAAGTTTAAATGAGAGCAGAGCAAAAGTAGCAACTTGCAAGAAGATAAATCAGTTTTTCAAGGTCGGGGCCCTTGAGGTCATCTGCCATTAATAATTTGGCCCTGATCTCATTGTATGGGGGCAGTGGAGGACATAATGGATAATGTCCTCAGTGGATGAAAATGTGCAAAGAAGCAATATTATGTAGATTCCCTTCATTCCATCTCTGGTGGAATGAAACTGAATATGTTAGTGCTGTGGTCCTAATTATATATGTTGTGGCAATCTTAGGAAGATGATTCAGTGATAAAACAATGTTTTTGCATGGGCAGATTTCAGGCTGAGTCCCACCATTTTCAAGTTAGGCTGGAAAAATCCCTACTTGAAACTCTGCAGAGCACCAATACTTGACAAACTATGTCATTGCACTGACATGCAGACTCTCAGTTTCTTAATACTTTTGCTCAGGCTAAGATGGGTTGGGTTGGGTAAATGCCTTGGTGGACCCCTGTGCACACCACTTGAGTTCCAAGGTGGGTTATCCATACAGTAAATAACACTAATGCAAATTGTGCATCACATGTCAGAGATCAAGCATCCTTTGGTGAACATCTCACATGGCAATGCTGAGAATGGCCTCTGCATGGGATCTTGGAAGGCTGCTGATAGAGGGTAGGAAGAGCCAATGAGCATGGAAGAAGTTCCATTAATTTCTTATCTCAGGAGAAAAATGCCAGGGTGGGAGGTGCAGGAAGCAATGCTAAAGGAAATTAACAATCCAGGACTGTTTGTAACATTCATACTCAAGTTGCTTGCAGAATTCAGTGTACTGACAACCACCTGCTTGTGCAAACCATGGTTTGCATGACAAGGGCTTTGAAAGCTAAGAGATATCCTTCCTCCCTTTTGTTTCACAGATCCAAATCGTCCCCGTATCCCCATTCCAAGCATCTTTGCCTTATTTATTTCTACTTATTGGGAGACTGCAAGAAAATGTAACCTCTGCCTTCCTGGTCTTTTAAAGGCTGCTCTCTTATCTATGTCAAAATTGTCCCTTCCTCTTTGAAGTTCCCATTTCACAAGCTATATTTGCAACAGTGTGGTTTGCTCGTGATGACAAGTGGGTGGGTGCTTTTGCTAGAGGGGTGGGGTGGGGTTGATCTTTCTGAAAAGAACAAAACCAGTTTGGGCACTGGGCACAAGGTTTCTGGGAACTGCCTCTCTACCTAGGGTCCTGGGGACTTTGCTGCTGAATGGTAAGCCCTGGTAGTTAGATGAAGAAAGATAATTCTGAATTTTGTACGTGGGGGGTTGGGGAAAGAGAATCTAAGAGGCTGCCCAAGCCAGCTGAGATGATTTTGTCACCGTCTGCTCTGACTGGCAGCAGCTCTCCGGTCCGACATCTCTTGCCTGATCCTTTTAAAGCCGGCAATAGTGGGGACTGAAGCTTCTGCCTTCTGCGTGTACATTTAGAGGAAAGTGAAGGAGCGCCTTCTCGGTGGTTGTTCCCACTTTATGGAAGTCCTTGCCTAAGGAAGCCAGGCCAGTCCCATCTCTGCAGTCTTTCTGCTGATAGATAAAGGAAAGCTTTGGGTCTTTGAGAATGGGCTGTGAGAATAACCTTGAGGAACAAGAGGAAGGGCTGCAGCCAAGGCAACAGTCAGATAAGAGAAATCGGAGTCCAGGGCAGAAATGTAATTTGAAAAAGTGTCTCATACTTGACCCTCCCTAGTTCTCTTTAGGATAAAGGCAAGGAGGGGGGAGGCACATTCAGAGTTGCAAGGTTCTGTTATTGTAGCCCTATAATAAAAGTAGTCTTAGTATTCAAAACTTTGGTGGTCAAGTCTGGTCTATCTCAAAGGGCTGACCGCTGACTTCCTAGCTGTTGAAAGAAGAAGGCTCATTAGCAGGGGCTTTTTAAATTCTACTGAGATGCTCTGATGGATATTTGGTATATTTGGATCATTGGGTATCTTATCTTCCGTTTTATGATTTTGATGATCTGCTTTGAGCAACGCTTACAGAGGGAAAGTAAAATCTACATTTAATAATTGCCTTAAAAAAAAGTTTAAACAGTCATCCGTTTCGTCACTGAAACAGATGTGGGGTGGAAAAACCTGCCAGTGTCCTTTATTTCCTAAAATCAGCCTCTGCAAAGCAGACCCTCAGCTTCAATAAAAACCATATTCCCAAAAACAGGGGTCGGGGTTCCTGTTTCAGCATTGTTTCTTTCTCCTAGGCTGCTATCAGCCTCCCGGGGTGTAACGAGTAACAGCATATTATCGGCATCTGTATTTCTTCACTCTCTGGCAGGTGATTCAGATCAGGGAACCAGCAGAAAAAAGGGAGGGGGGAACACCCACTGCGCCCAGTGTCGCAACCCTGATAAAAATGGGAGGCCATTTCGCTTGCTGTCAAATTAGAGAAAGGGAGATGGGATCCCAGATCTCTGATACCACCTGTGGTCTGGTAGTGAGATGACAGCAAGTAGAAAATGTCATGCCCTGGTTGTGCACTTGTTAGTCCTCTCCTCCCTCACTTTCTTCCTGGTCCGTGTATCAGTGGAAGTTTTTTTTCCCCTCCATTGACGTTAATGGGCCAGTAAATGGAAGGGAAATGCCAAATGCTGCAAGAACTCCTGTGTATTTTAACTGATTAGGCTTCCCGCTCCATTTTTTTAAAAAACAATAACCTGCTAATCATTGCAGTCTAACTTTGGAGGGGTCTTTCTCCAAGCATGGAAGCCGCCACAGTTGACACTTCCTCTCCCCCCTGCCCTTAAAAGGGTGCTTCCTGGTCTCAAGCCAATTAGAAAAGTGTTTTTCAAACTTGGCGACTTTAAGATGCTTAGATTTCAACTCCCAGAATTTCCCAGCCAGCATGGGGAATTTGAAAAACATAGCTTTAGAACTTCATAGTTAAGAATTAGTGCTTTGAATTGACCCTGGAAACAAATTGGGGGTTAGCACAGTTGACCCGGGACTGGTGTTACGTACTCTGAAAAGTACAAACCCCAAAATGAATGAAAGTGCCATTTCCAAGGGCAGGTTCCTTTAGAGCATATTGTGCGAATCTGAAACGGGAAGTGATTGAGGTTTCCACGTGCTGCAATGAACATCTTCCACAAAACTGGTGGCGAATGAGTGCACTTGTATCAAAGTGTTTTCACAAGTGTCACCTGGAACCTTTATTTAGCTTGAGCAAGAAAGAGCTTTGTGACTCCCTGAACACACACCCACAAACAAATGTATTGCAGCGGGTACTTTGATGGACCATACATGTTGCAACAGAAAGATTATTTTCTTTCATGTCTATGTATGTGCATATTTATCTTGCAGCAGCCCCAGATCTCAGAGCATTTTATAGGAGGTGTTTATACCACTACTGGATTACCACCTCATCCTTGTGATCCCAAACTGATTGACTTCAGCTCAGTGCCATGCAAGATGGAATAGCTTTGAAGTTGATTTTAGATTTTAGAGCTAGGGAAAATTTGATTGCAGACTCTTTTGTCAACGGAGGCAGGGCTGGCCTTAGCCTTCTTGCCAGTTTGAATTTCAGTTTGCCTGGCAGGCCAAGTTGTGATTTTGCCTTTGTTTTTTCAGCATTCTGAGTCGGCAGATGTGAAGTTGCTCCTGGATGGTCTTTGAACGGCTTTTAAGGGAATAGAAATGGTTGTGGTGGTATGGAAACCAGTTGTGTTTTTCTTTCTGGAAGCAAAAAAGCTCTGTTTGTGAGAATGTTTTCACTGGGAATACTTAGCAATGGGATAAATATAAAGAGGTGGTGGGACCACATTATGGGCATCTTTCTAATCTCACCAAGGGGGGTGTTATATTGGGTTCACAGGCAAGAGAAATCCCCTCAGAAAAAGCAGTTGAAGCATGGGTGGAATCCGAAAGCAGATCTTGTTTTTATTCTGACAGTCCATCTTTTGTCCTCTAGTACAATCAATAGCGTGAGCCAGATTGGGGAGTGGTGTAAGATGGAGGCTTTGCCTGATCAATAGCCAATGCCGTTGAGCAAATATTCAAGAACCTGTAAGAAGCAAGTTCTTTGGTTCAATATTCTGTAAATCCAGTCATAATGGATCTCTCTGGAGAGGGGAGCAGCAATGATGCAATGAGATCAACCATGGTGCCTAAGCGCTAACAAGGGTAGCTGATGATAGGGAAGGGATGTGTGTTGTATGTTGGGAACTGTAGTTCATTCATCTGGAAGGACATCAGGTTGGAGTTCAACTTCTTGGCTTGACTACTGGCTTTGCTTCCTTGAACAAGGGACTGAACCTTGAGTTGAGGAAGGAGCAAAGAGTCGAAATCACTGCTTCCATCTATAGGTTTTCCCCATGCCAGTGGATCATCCTGCCAGCAGATTCCTTTTACCTTCTTCTATCCCCTCCCTTGAGAGCCAGTTTGGTGTAGTGGTTAAGGCATTGGGCTAGAAACCAGGAGACCATGAGTTCTAGTCTTGCCTTGGGCACACAGCCAGCTGGGTGACCCTGGGCCAGTCCCTCTCTCTCAGCCCTAGGAAGGAGGCAATGGCAAACCACTTCTGAAAAACCTTGCCAAGAAAACTGCAGGGATTTGTCCAGGCAGTTTCTAAGAATCGGGCAGGATTGCATGGATTAAAAAAAAAATCCCTTCCCATGGGTTAGTAGCAGAAGAACCTTTGGATAGCATTCTCCCAGGATCCCTTGCAACTACTGCTCTGCTGAGTCCTTTGCTCCATTTTGGAGAAAGGTGTCTGGCCAACTTTTGGGCCAGGTTTCAGAGCAGGTAAGGAGAGCATCTCAAAAGCTTCAATTAAAGGTGGGAAGAGGAGGTGAAAGCAGCCCTTGGCCATGGTCCAGATCAGGTGGGAGTCACTGCATTGGCAATAGGCATGACTTTCATCCTTAGGAATTAGGTAAGGAACAGGAACTAGATTGTTTCTGAAAAATACGTGGGAAGAGAGCACTCAATGCTGGGCAAGTAGGTTGAACTCTCATCCAGGTGCTCTCTTCAGCTTACTCCATCAATATTTTGGAAACGGGCTGCAACAAGTCGCTACGGCCCTCTTTTGTACTGGCACGCTGCCCCCTCAGCTCCTGGTAATGCAGGAATGAATCCTTATTTATTTATTTTTTGCTTTGCTCCTCAACCTCATGTACTCCCAATATTTGGAAGCAGCATTTTAACTGTTTCCGTTTTAAGTCTCTCTTTTTCTTCATCACTACCTGAGGGTAAGCCCTGATGTTTGACAGCCATGCTCAGAAATGGAGGAGTTTTCCCAGCACGGCAAGGCAGGGATGGCCAAAGCTCTGAGTCCTGCTACATTCCTGCCAGCCGCAAAGGTGGGAGAGAAAACCTTACAAGGGAGGAAGTGAATCCCATCCCCTCACACCTGGTTGGCCCTTTGTCGTAGACAAAAAGCCGGCTCTATCATTAATCAAAGAGAGGCACCGGCCTCAGGCGACAGATCTTGAGGAGTGTCAGTGATCGCCCTTCTGCTGAAGGTCCTCTAGGGTACGTAAGTGCACATGTCATTCCTTTTGGATAAATGCTGTTCATGAAAGAGGACAGCCTGACAAATGCACAAAATAGGCTACACCTTGGAGCAAATTCCTTTCACCCTGCCTCAGTTCCTTGGGCTTGGAGGGCCTCTATCACATCTGGCAGTTGGTGGAAGGCATAGCCCGGCTGCATGCTAGTGTGGATTTGGAGCTCCCTAGCTGTCCTATCTCAAGCTTCATTTCTCCCGTTCCTCTCTTGGTTGAACCCCAGTGCCTTGACCCGGTTGTTCTGGTGTGGACAAGACGTTCGGTATCCATGGATACGAGGGTGTTCTCTGCTTGGTGCAGAAGGAGGGGTATCCATCTTGATTTGGCAGCTTCTGCGGAGCCCTTGGCCAAAGCTAGCTTTAGTGGTTGCAAGGTGGTCTGGATATGCCCTGTAATGGAGGTTAACTTGAGCAATGGGCGTGGGGGGAACTTGACCTTGGCTGAATGACATCCTTATTGCATCAAACTATAACTTTATTAGTAGAAGATTCCTGCACCGAGCACAGGATTGGACTAGGGCAGTGCTTCTCAAACTTGGCAACTTTTAGATGTGTGGATTTCAACTTCCAGAATTCCCCAGCCAGCCATGCTAGGAGGGGAATTTTGGGAGTTGAAGTCCACACAACTTAAAGTTAACAAGTTTGAGAAACACTGCACTACATGATCTCCAGGTGCCACTCACAGATTTGAAGGGTGATAGGATTAAATGATGGTGGGGGCTATGCCATCAACCAGGCCTAGCAACCTAGAAGATGCACTAGCTGCTTTGATTAGGATGGTGTATGTGGCTTACTGGGTTGCACAATCCAGCCTGTTTTAGTTGATGTGAAGCCAGAAACAGGGTCATTCAATAACCCCATGAAAACATGTTGTGTGAGGGAGTGTCATGAGTAAGGATGGCGAGCAGGGGGCTCCCATCCAGACTGTCAAGCGCATGCGTAGCACTGAGGAATTGGTCAGCCATTCAAAGAGACACAGATCGGGACCGCCTTAACCTTTGGGGTTTATATGTCTGGGTTTTCCCATGCTTCTTCAGTTTGTTAGGATTCCTGTTATGTACTAGCAATAAACATTAGAGACCAGTTCCTTGTCTCAGCGTGTTTCCTGGCTGTTAGGACAAGGAGTCTTGGTACAGCAGTCCAGCTGTGCATTGCACTAACATAGACATGGATGACCTACCACAGTGTTTCTCAATCTCAGCCACTTGAACATGTAGGAACTCTAATTCCCAGAATTCCCTGGCCAGCTGGCTAGGAAAATCTGGGAGTTGGAGTCCACGCATCTTATAGTGGCTGAGGATGAGAAACACTGTCCTTGGATACCACACATCTGGAATATAATTTAATTACGTGTAGCAGGTGGCTGGAACTACTCTACAACCATGTCCAGTCGAGATGTGGTGTTTGTATCTTCAGTTCAAGACCCCAGAGACTGTTTTTGGAATGATGTGCAGCACAGTGAAGGCAAAAGTCCAACTTGTAGGATTTCTGCAAGGCTCAGCAAGAATTCTCATGTCACCTGTTGATTACAAGGATTCAATTCAGCACCACTTTCTTTTTGTAATTAATTAATTTTTATTAGATAAGTTTTTTACAGGGTAAAAACAGTACAAATTGAGAGAAAAAAGACAGTAAAGAAAAAGAAAAGTGATAAGTAAATAGGAAAGAGATGAAAGAAAAAAGACAAAGAAAAAAAAGAAAAGTATAAAGAAGCAGCTTCTGATCTTTATAGCATTTATAAATGCTATAAAGCACATTTTATCCTCTGTGGTTACATCAGGGCTCCCTTCTTTCCATATTCTACTCTTTCTAATCATCAAACCCATAAATCATAAGTTCATTTTTTCCTGTTTTCAGCAAAAAGTCCATAAAGGGTTTGCAGTCATTGACAAATGTAGTTCTTGCCTTTTCCCTAACCAACCAGGTCAATTTTGCCACCTCTGCTCATTCTGCCATCTTCACCAACCATTCCTCCATTGTGGACATTTCAGAGCCTTTCCATCTTTGGGCATATAAGGATCTCACTAGTTCTGCACCACTTTCCAGAGCTTTGATTGCCACCATCTTGACTTTTTTGACCATCTCGCAGGTACCCCTGAGAGTTGAGGACTAGGTGATAAGAGTCTAACACATCTAAAGGGCATCAGGTTGGCGAAAGCGAAAGTTAGATTGGGTCTTTTCCAATTCACCATGTTTTGGGAACCTAGCCATGGTTGTCACCTCTGTATTGTGTGAACCAAATCATCATGGAAAGACATAAGTTGGTGTCATTTGTTTTGGCCATAACATCTTACGTGAACATAGCACTGTTTGGTGAAGGACTTCACATTCTCCGACATGCAGAAGCTGGTTTTCCCCAGATCAGAATACACCCACGTCTGTAAAGTGTCAGATTAACAGGGACATTTTGTGCCAGATACTATGTTTTGTGAATGTAAACCTGAGGTGTTCCTGTGGGTTTACATGTAAGGCAAGCGCAGCCCCTTTAGTTAGTTGATGGTTGAAAGTATCGGGTGAACGCAGAAATTGTTTCATTCCCATCACCAAATTAAACAAGCTGTGTGAATTTTTTTCCTGCTGTTTCTGAGGCCATTTCATCCAGGAAGAGTGGATATGCTTCAGAAGAAACCTCTCCATTCTTAATAAATTAGAATAATATCATTTCCGTCAATGATCTGCAAAGGATTATGGGACAGGGATGGAGAAC